>NW_026526969.1:15940676-16428500 GCF_024362965.1 Panthera pardus
CCTGCCGGCCTCCTCCCTACAAACCCCTTGCCGCTGGAGTGACGCTCCTCACAGGGGGGCCTGGATGCTTCCTGCTGCCATCACGGCCCGCGGATCCAAGCCCACCGCCAGGGTCCATCAGGAGACAGGGCCGCTCTGCACGCCGGCTTGTGGCTTTACGGCGTGGAGTCACGGACCCCACGAAGGACGGAGGGGTGGGGAAGGAAGGCGCCTGCGGGGGGAACCCTCCTCCCTCTGGAGTCTGGGGTCCTGAGTGATCCCCGGGTCGCGGAGCGTCCGGGGGCCTCGAGTGAGCCATCCGTAGTAAACTCCTGTCACGTCAGGCCGCTGAGTTCCGGATTCGCTAGAGTGGCGAGGCACAGCGGAGCCCGTGAGCTGACACAGGGCCGGGCCTCGTGGGGCAAGATGCCCGTTTGTGTTCCTTGGAAGGACCCTGCAGCCGGTGAGGGGAAAAGGCCTCGCCCTCTGGAACCCTCCATGCTGGAGCGCCAGCCGGGGGGGGGGGGGGGGGGGGTGGGCACTGAGGAGAGAAAAGTCTTCCTATCCTTGGGATCCGGGGGTTCGGTGGGTTCTCGTACGCGGTGCTGGCTGTTGTCCCGGGCCCACCTTGTCCTGGACCTTTCCGGCAAAGCCTGGGATTGCTCTGGGAGGACCGAGCCCACGGCTCTGGAGTCCACATCCTGCACTCCGCTGACAAGAGGGTTTCTTTAGAAAAGTATATTATTAAGCTTTCTTTGTACTACAAAAGGAATACATGTTCCCTTTAGCACAAAGAGACGAACTTCTTGTAATTATTCTGGCAATGAGACTTTAGAGGGTCCCTGAGAATATATTCTTGGCTCTTACAAAGAGGCACAAGGCAGGGGCGTCTTTGGAGGTTGGTGGATGGGGGTGTGATGCCCGGAGCCATGGCAGTCATCTTACAAACACGAAGACCAATTCTGAGAACTGAGGCCAAGTGAGGACGGCCGAACAGAGAAGAGGAGGGATCCCAAGCCCTGTGATGTCACATAATCGCTAGTGCCCCAGCCCAGACTTCCTGTCACGCGACACAGCACGCTTTAAAGCCATTTCAAGTCAGCTCTTCCGTACTTGAGCCAAAGGCACCCTGACTTGGTTACGTCCTTGCTATGCACACGCTGGGACTTGTGTATTAACATGTCCCTTCTTAACGTTCGAGTGGGGCCAAAGGATTCCTTCTTGTGCACGGCAGGCTGGGAAAAGGCGGCTGTAGGAGAGGAAGTGACACAAAGAGGGGCCAGAGGGGCTGTGACCGGTCCCACGGGGCATGGCAACACGCTCTTTGAGCGATGTCCCCTCCTCTCACCAGGGACGCTGCAGGGTGGGCCGCATGGCCGCTCACCGCTCACAGGGCACCCAGGCCTGCAGCTCCTCCCACGCTTTCTCCAGGAGCTGGGCTGGCCCCCAGTTAGCGCGAGGCCCGTGGGGTCAGCCGTCCAGCTGACGGACTCTTTCCCACAGAACCCTGAGGAGGGGCTGAGCAAGCGGAGCTATTTTTAATGTTCTCAGTCATCGGAGTTGCTATCTAATTTGTAAGACAGTTTATGCTCCTTGGAAACTCGAGCCTGTCCAGGAGCCCCTGGGGAGCTGCCAGGACACAGTTTGCCACCAGCCCCCTGGCCTTCCTCCTCTCCGGGGGAGGAGGAGTACGCGCCCCGGCCTGGGCGGGCCGTGTAAAGAGGCCCAGTGCCACTCCGGAGTGGCTCCCTTCCAGAAGCTCCCTGGGCCGCCAGCTGCCTTCTCCCCGGTTCCCTCCCACCCCAGCCCCCCGGGACTCTGGGGGCAGGTGGGAGTGGCAAGGTCCCCAGACTTCAGCTCTGTGCCGTGGCTCCCGGCCACCACGTCGGACAAGTGGCTCCCTGGAACCGATTCCCCAGGACTGGTCGACACGGCCACACCATCACTTGGTGCGGCACTCACGGGCTTCTGAGCGAAGACAGCCCCTTCCTCAAGACCCTTCCTCGCCCAAGGCCATCTTGGAGACCGGGGTGATTCTCCATCAGGCCCGACCCTGGCCATCCTTTTGCCCACCCCCAGGTCAGCCTGCAGAGGCGAGCCTCCCGGCTTGTACAGATGAGGAAACGGGGGCTCAGGGCAGTGAACGGCTGACTCCATCCCTCAGCAGATGCAGGCTTCTGACCCAGGCTGATCTTTCCCTGATCCTCTGCCCGGATCTGGAATGCTTTGTTTGGGGTGCACAACACGACCTAGGCCTTCTAGAGAATCTGGAATCTGATCTCCACTGTGGCCCCTGTGTTACTCGCCCGTCCATTCAGCAGGTGTTTGTTGAGCGTGTACCGTGGGCCGGGTTCCTGCTGAGCGGTGTTGATAAGGCCAGGCGCCCACGCAGGAGCTGGTGCCCTAGGAGTAGAGACAGACGGTCAGCAGGTGGGTCTCCATGAAAGAGTGAGGATGGTGATGGGGGCACGAGGAGCTGCAGGGTGGAGGGGCGGGGGCCTGCTGGGTCAGGCAGGCCCCCCCCCCCCCAGAACTCACGTCCCCCTGGAACCTGTGTAAGTGGCTTTACTTGGAAGTAGGGACTCTGCAGACGCGATGGTTAAGTTGAGGCCACGCTGGAGCAGGGGCTGGTGTCATCACAGAAGAGGGGACACGGACACGCGCGCAGGAGGAGGCCACGTGGCAGTGGCGGTGGGGATCGGCATCGCCACCTGCAGGCCAAGGAGCGTCAAGGACGGCCAGCAGCCAGTCGAGGCTGGAGAGGGACATCCAGCAGACTGTCCCGCACGGCATCGGAAGGGAGTGGCCGGCAGACCCCTTCCTCTGGGACTTCCAGCCTCCAGAGCCGCGGGGGGCAGATATGTGCTGTCCACAGCCACCCCGTCTGGGGTGCTTGGTTCTGCCCCACCGCCCCCAGGACACTTGCACGCGTTCCGGACCCTCGGCTCTGGATCCTGAGGCAGTCCTGACTGGGGCTTGTCACCTCCACACCTCCACAAAGTCCAACAGGCTTTCTGAGGTGACAGGTGTGCTCAATCCCATGGACCGAGCCTCCGTCCAATATGTCAGCTACCGGCCGCCAGAAGTGTGGCCCGTGTGACCGAGGTTCTGAGTGCCCAAAGCGTCACTCACCTTTAATTGACAGGTCAGTAGCACGTGTGACGAGTGTTACCACGTTGGACAGTAGCTCTGCATGGCTGTCGAGTCCTGGGGGAGGTTTCTGCTCTGTGCCTGCCGAGGGCACGGCTGTTCCGTTGGTGGTGGCCATTCTTTGGGGGGGGGGCAGTTCCCCTCGGCAGACTTCCAACGGGGGAGGCTTGAGTTCAGGGTGCTGAGACCGGGTGCCGCCATGTTGGTTCTGAGGAGAGCCCTGGTACTTGGCACAACTCACGGGATTGCCTTCGAGTTAACGCTTTCGGGCGCGTGAGGAAGAGGGGAGGATGTCCAGATTACGCGTGGATTACACGGAGCTTTGAAAACAGGATCTCAGGATGACTTTTAGCTGGGATTCCAGGGGACACATCTCAGCATCTCGGGACGAGGCTGTGGAGGGAGCTGGTGGGGCCGTGGGACCGAGGGCAGAGGGGCAAGAGCCCTGTAGTCAGAGCCCAAAGACCCCTGTTGGACTGCAGGGCGCGTCACTTGCCTCGGGAGCCCGGATACCAGATACTCACCCAGATCTTAGCGGTGAAGGAAATAGGCTCAGAGGGGTTGTAATGGTGATGAGGGGTTGGGGGTAGTGGTACGACAGTTACGGCGATGACAGAGACGATGGCGGTGACGGTGACGGTGGTGACGGAGGAGGTGGTGGAGGTCGAGGTGACGGCGGAGGTGAGGTCGGCAGCCGTGGTGCCGGTGTTGGTGGAGGCGTGTGGTGATGGGATGCAGTCCTCGGGGAGGCTCTGGACTCTGCCTCTTCTCCCCAGGGTCGGCGAATCCCGAGGGAACCTGCCTGGCGCCGTGGGCCCGATACCCTTCCACCCGGACATCAGGCTGGAGCCCGCGGGCTCAGATCTCGGCGTCTCCACTTCTAAGACCCGCCACAACACGGTGGTCCTGGGGCGAAGTAGGCCCCCGTGTTCACCTGGTCCGAAGACACAGCCCCCTAACAACCTCTCTGCTGCCACAGGTGGGAGGGTGGAGACAACTTTCCCTCTGCAGGCCCCGCCTCTGGCTCCTGCCTTTAGGATGTAAAGCTCAGCTGAAGGAGGTCAGGGTGCGGGAGGACTGACGCTCCTCAAGCATTTACCTGTCTTTCCATGGGACTCCGTTGGAATGCACAAAGCTGTGTGCGTAGCTTCGTGACTTCTTACACGTACACACCTGGGTACCCAGCTCCCAAAGTACGGGGCATCCCCTGACACCCAGGAGACTTCCTTGCACCCCGGGACCAGTCCCCCGCCAGGAGAGCTGCTTTTCTGGCCCCAGCGAGCGCAGACCGGTGCCTCCTGCTCCAGAATTCCCAGCAACGGGTGCAGATGCTGCGTGTGCTTTTGGTTCGCAGCTTTCGCTCCCTGAGAGTCACCTGTGTCGTTGAATTTATCAGCAGGTCAGTCTGTCGTTCTCATGAGGGTCCTGCTGCGTTCCCCAGATTGTTTGTCTTTAAAAATTTTTTTTTAACGTTTATTTACTTTTGAGACAGAGAGAGACAGAGCATGAACGGGGGAGGGTCAGAGAGAGAGGGAGACACAGAATCCGAAGCAGGCTCCAGGCTCCGAGCCGTCAGCACAGAGCCCGACGCGGGGCTCGGGCCCACAAACAGCGAGATCACGACCTGAGCCGAAGTCGGACGCTCAACCGACTGAGCCACCCAGGCGCCCCACCCAGATTGTTTTTCTTTTCGCCTACTGGTGGATATTTGATGTGTCCCGATTTGTGACAATTATGGACAGGGCCGATCTGAATGTCCTGGCCGACGCCTTTGTGCACAGGAGACATTTCACCTTGGGCGTTGTCGGCATCTGTGGCTGGGACGGCCTTTGTGGGGGGTCCAGTCGGGGTCAGGGTCCACGGCTCACTTTTACGCACCCACACAGCGGGCACTGAGCGTGGCCTGCGGATCCGGCTTCTGCCTGCGTGTGACCAGGTGATGTGTGCGAGGCCTCGGAACCGCTCTCCACAGCACAGAACGCTCTGCCGTCAGAAAATGGCCAAGAATCCGGAATTCCGCAGAAGCAGAGCGGGGAGCGGGGAGATGGGCGTAGAAACACGTGTTCGCAGCCAAGAGCACACAGCTGTTTCCTCTTGTGGCTTCCCCAGCCTCAGATGATTTGTTTTATTAGAGGCGAGTTGTGTTCGCTACCGACTGACGGCGCTGGCGGCCCCGGGAGGCAGATGACCGATCGCGGCGCTGACCCAGGTACGGGGTGCCGGTCGGTGGGCTCGGGGCTCGGGGCAGAGCTGGCCCGCTTGGTCGTGCCTCTCGGGGCACGCATGAAGTCAGGGCCCTCGTCGGTCATCGGCAGGGCCCACGTCTGCCTGTCGCCTCTGCACAGCGGGGTCACGGGGCGGGCCTGCTGAGACGCCCGCGCCCGCCCCCCGCGCCCTCCCCGGGCCCAGGGCCCTGCGGGAGCAGAGGAGAGCACGCAGGGCCCAGCGGGCTCCCCCGGTGGGCGGTGGGCTGTGCGAGGCTCCGCCCTGAGCACCGTCTCTCCCTTTCCGGCTGGGGCGCCTTGGCAAACCCCTCAACACCCCCAGGCTCTCGTGTGCCCTCGTCCGCCCCGGGGAACCATAACCTCACTCTCGGGGTGGGTGTGGGGCCTGGGGGGCCCTGTGTGTGACCAGCCCGCCACCGTGCATGGACTCCCGGTTCCCGCCTCGCAGCAGACCGACCGCCTATCACGGCGGCCGATGGAGGAGGGGGGTGCTTGGCGGACTCGGGGGCAGTCGCCTGTCCCCACCCGCTGGGGCCTGGAAGTCCCGGCCCCAGAGCTCAACCCGCCCCGGGGGCTTTGGTGACTTGCGAGAGGGCGTTTCCTCGTGCCCTCTGCCTGCACCTGCAAGCCAAGTACTAAGAGGTCTTTGGTTCGCTGCCTGGGGCAGACTGGGGTGTAGTCGGGCTGTTTGAGTTGCGTCCGTCAGATTACCAGGGTCTGCTCTGATGTTGGAGTTGAAATTCGGTCCATGAACCTTAGTTGAATGTCTAGCTCGGAGGCGGGTTTCAAGCCTGTGCCTGAAGCATCTGCCTCAGTGCCTGAGTCTGTAGGAGTGCAGTCACCGGTGAGCAAGTCGGATTAGGACCCTCTCGGCTGGGATGTAGCCCCTGCCCGGAGGGGCTGACCCCCTCCCCCCCAGAGCGGGGTCAGGCGGTTGGGGGGGGGGGCGCCTCTCCCGGGAAGCAGAGAGCCACCTGCCTGCCTGAGGGCGGCCACACCCAGAAAGCCCTGCTTCGTGCTCTCTCTCTGGCTGCCAGCAGCGATGTTCCCGGAGTCGGGCTCCACGCCGGCCACGGCTGCTTTGCACCTGGCTTCATGGGAACCTGTGAAATGAGATTTTCTCAGGATTCTGTGTTTGGGGGGGGGGTGGGGTTGGGGAGGAGCCTCCTCTGACATACTAAAACCCCCAAATGGATGGATTTATTACATAAATAGTGCACGCCGGCTCTGCCATTAAATCACTAAGCTAGAATGTGTTGGAAGGCCGTCCCGTCTCTCTGAGCTGCTCTGGCTGAGCCTTGTGACTTTTTATTAACAGCAGGCTGGCGGGGGCCCTGGGCCCCAGCATGGAAAATCTGTCTGGGTTCACAGCTTGGGCTGGAGGGCGCCCAGCCCCACGCGGCCTGGATGAACACACCCTTTATGTGAGCTTGGCCCCACATCACACCCTGTGTTCTCCTGGCTCCCCCTTGGCGGGGTGGCCCCCAGGGTCTGCATCCGTGTGGCATTCTCTGCCCTTCCTGAAGCCCCCATGCCGCACAGATGGCTGGTCACTGGTATGGCAGCAGGAGCGGCGAGCTGGGTGAGCTGGGACTCTCCCCTCCCTCTCGGGGCACCTTCTCAGCGAATCCTCCCCCACGGTCAGGATGGAGCTGTTTGGGCACAGCCAGACCACAGGACGAGGTCGCTGGTTGGTGGTCAGTGGGTTCACATCACACGGAGAGCCATGGTATATCCCCCGATTAGACACATGGCCGGATCCTTTGGGCCTGCCGTGCAAATTCCAGCATGAGGTGACCGCGGGGACCCTGCCGTCCCGGCCGGATCACGGGTGTCCCCAGATGGGACGTGTCCACTGACAGCCTTTCCTCAGGCCCCGGGGAGCATGTTCCGGGGCAGTAACTGGGAGCTGGAGGTCTGGCCCAGCTTGGGGGCCTGAACCCCTGAGGGTTCTCCTGGGGTTTCTCACGGCGCCGGGGCCTCCCAGAGCCTGCCGTTCTCAACACGGGGTTTGGGAGGTAGGGGTCTTCCGCTCCCACCCCTAGGGGCTCAGCTGGGTGCCTGCTTCTGGGGATGAAGAGAGATCGACCCCACTAGGGAATCGGGGAAGGGTCCTTCCTGGCAGGCCCAGGCTGGGGCCAGGAAATGGGAGCTGAGTGGGGGGGGGGGTCTCCAGGCTGGGTGGGCACCATACACGGCTGCCACCATCCACAGAGTGCCCGTCGGCCCCGGCACCTAGCTTCCCGACCGGCGTCAGCCTGGGTTAAATTCTTGGCTGCCGGCAGCAGGCCTCATTTCAGCTAGTTTATGCCCAAGGACACTTGTTAAGGATCACTCATTAAGGGTAGCCCCCAGACTCTGTGGACAGGACTTGAACACACCCCAAAGGCCTTGGGCTGCTGGCAGGCCACAGGCCCTCAGGAGGGGGTCCCCGGGGCTCCCAGCTTCCCCAGAAGACTTGCTCGGGGCCCAGACGTGCAGGGCCCAGCTCGCAGGACTGCGTTCTAGCTGCAAGGGAGGCCGGACGCCCTCACCTGGTCTCCAGGATAATGCTCTTAAGGGCGGGGCAATCTTTGAGCTTAGAGAGGGTCCCCGCAGAGATGTAGTGGTCTGCTCTCTCAAGTTTCCAGAAGGATCCCTGCCAGATCTCCCGGGATCTGTTTAGGTCGGCCTGCCGGGGAGTGGGGTGCTGGGCATCTGAGTGCTGGACCTGGAACGCTGACGCCTCGGGCCTGGGCTCCCCTCAAGGCCCCCCTCCCCGAGAGGAGGGACCACGCTTTCAGGGTTAACAGGTAGAGGCCCACCCTCAGCAGGTAGCAGGAGCCCACGTCCCTCCTCTGGCCGGTGCCTCTTACCTTAGAGGGCCTCAAAGCAGGTGGCGCCGTGGCCAGGCACGTGGCCCAGGGAGGCACAGACCGCGTGAGACCCCAGGCTCCCTACCACTCTGGCTTGGCACCCGTGCCCGCATCAGGATGCTGGTTGAGGGCCTGGCCGGTTCCAGGGTCAATGCAGGGCCAGGCAGTGGGCAGAGGCCGGAGATGGCCTGTGAGGGAACGGTTGAAATTTGCAGCCAGGGCAGGAAATGGACAAATTGTGTAGTAGGAGTTGGAATGCCACCCTGGGTGCCCCTCCCAGCCTCCCCCGGGATCTGAGCCCAGAGCCAGGAAGTGCCTGCTGTCTTGGCCTCGGGAGTTCTGGCCCCCGCCGAGTGGGTGCCTGTCCTGCACCACCTCCGGTCCGCAGTGAGAGGCCTCTAGGGGATGTTTGCAAGTAGACGGGAGGGGCCCCAGGATGGCGGGGGAGCTGGGGCCGGGACAGTGGATCCTGTCTCTGCCACTGCCATACACACGGGGCTCCCCCTCGACTTCCCCTCCTGATGCACGAGCCCCTCGACGCACTTGGCATTCAGCAGGCTCTCACAGACGTCACGCTTTCGCACATACTGTCTTCTGCACTTGGAACGCTTCTCCTCGGAGAAAACCTCCTCTTCAGCGTTCAAAACCCAGCTTTGGTAGCACTTCCTGGGTCGAGCTGTCCCCGAAGCACCCCAGCCCACAGACACTGGGCCCTCCCTTGCTCTCCTGCAGCTCTGTAGCCCTGACCCCAGGCACCGGGGCCACCGACCCACTCTCTGCCTCCTCCGCTAGGCCGAGAGTTCCAGGTCACCGCAGCACTTGGTGGGACACACAGTGGCCTCCAGGGTTTGCTGGGCTTGGAAACGAAACGCTTGTGGTTCCCGCTGCCTGAGAGGCGGCCTTGGGATCAGACCACGTCTTTGCCTTTCTCGGGACACAGTCCTCACCCAATGTCGCCACCGTCCCGACATCACCGTGATCCAGCACAGGGCCTCGGAAGTCATCATGCCGGCATCTGGACCCTGGCCCCGCGAGCCTCAGTTTCCTCCTCTGTCAGATGGGCATCACTGCACACCCACCTCAGAGGGTGAGGCTCTAGGCACAGAGGCTGGTGCCCAGAGGGCGCTCAGTCACATGGGCTGCTTTTACTACCCGCCCCCCCCCCCCCCGCCCCGCCAAGACCCCCTTGTCTGGAGAGAAGGGGGCCCCAAGCGGGGCACAGTAGTTGTGGGTTTCAAGGCTGGAGTCCCTCGCCCTAGCGGAGGGGAGGTAATGAGCACTGCAGCCCCAACAGGGTTGCAAAGGAAGGGGAGCCTGGCCCAGCGACTGCCTCGGCCGACCAAGACCTCCCGCCTCCCCTGCCAGCCCCGCCCATGACCTTGTCACGTCTCCCCTGGTCAGAGGCTTCCCTCAGGTGGCTGGGGGTGTCGTGTGTCCTCAAAACCGTGAGGCCTGGAAGCGAGTTGGGTCCCCAGGGCAGGGCTGCTGGAGGCTGGGGTGGGATGCAGGCGGGGTCCCCATCGCCCTCCCCTTCCCTGGACCTCCCGGGGTCCCTGATGCCTGCGTCAGGGCTTGGCTCCTCGGCTGGAGCTGGACCAGCCCCTTTGGGGTCGTCGGGCTCAGACGCTCCTCACACACGAGACAAGCGCCCTTGTCTTACCGAGCTCTGGCCTTGCGTGCCACCCCCTGAGGCAGGGGCTGATGACCCCGGCCCCTCTTCAGAGCACGGGCCCAGGGGCCTCATCCGGCCGAGAAGAAGCCTTTCCAAGAGCTTGGGTTGACAGAGAGGGGCACTGGGGAGCCTCCTTGGAGGCTTTGCTCATCGGTCTGGGGGCTTTGGTGGCTTCACTGGGAGCCCAGCCAGGGCCGTCTTCGTGGTCCCCTCCCCGATCTTTGCTCAAAGGAGCAGGTGGGTGTGAGCACACCTCATCTGCCCCCGGCCTCTTCCCCGTCTGCCTTCCATGGGGCGTGCTGGGGCCGGGACCGACAGGACTGGATCCTGGGGCACAGCCAAGCTCAGGCTGCTGCCATCATGGTTAGGGGGCTGCATTTTGTGTTCCACAAACGAACTCGGAGAGTCCCTTTGCATTTAGAGCAAGGAGGTCAGGGGTGTCTGCGGGAAGAGCCATGAAGTTCAATCTGACCCACTGGCATCCGTCGGGGTCCCTGAAAACAAGGCCCCACGTGCCTCAAGCTAGTCTCTCTCACAGCCCACCTTGGGAAGGCTCCAGAGCCGTCTGTAAGGTGGGCAGGGCCGGGTGAGGAACTGTGTCTGAGGCGTGCGGAAGCCGGGACTCTGGCGGGGAGAAGGGAGGCTGGCGTGGAGGCTGGCTGGGCAGGACTGCCTCGGGGTCACCTGGCGGGTGAGGCTCCAGGGTGCACGGAGCCCCCGGGGTACAGGAGGGTCGGGGGACCACTCTGGCTGGCCGCGTCGCTGCTGTCCCCGAGTGCCCAGCAGCGAGGCCTCCCTCGCAGGCTGGACCTGGCTCCCCGCTTCCCGAAATTCATTGCCGGGGATCAGACTCGAGTTAAGGAAACATTTATTTTAAATGTAAACCGATCGCAGTGGAATCCTGGTCGGGATCTGCTGGCCGCAGCCCATGGACAGTCAAGCGATGGTATAAATAGGGCACAGTTGTTGCTGCCTGTAACCCGGAGGGGCCCTGCCGACGCCCACAGCCAGGGGAGTGGACTGTGGGGCCACAGCCACCCAGCTGGGTTCCCTGGCCCCCGTGTGCCCCGAGGCCTGGGCTGTCCTGCTCTCCCTGCACCCGGGCCTCAGGGCCTCAGCCCCCCGGCCTGTGCTCTGCACGTGGGCCTGTGCGGCCCCTTCCTGCCACTGGGCTCAGGGCCTGATGTCCCGGTGAGGATCCGGAATCACGCCGAGGCTCCTCCCCGCCATGACTCCCCTCTTCCGGGGGACCCCGCGTCATCGGAAACAAAAGCCAAGAATGCGGAGGGGCCCCTGGGACGTGTGACGGCATCTGGCCAGGCTCCAGAAGTCACCCGCAGGCATGCCGGGGAGCTGGCAGGCGGCCAGGAAGTGTCCCTCCCGCCAGCCGCCCTGTGGGTGTAGGGGCAGGAAGCTCACAGAACAGTCTCCTTCCTGGGAGGCACAGGGAAGGTTGCCCGTTAGACCCCAGCCCACCCCGGCAACGGAAATCTAGCCCTGTCGTGGGTCTGTGCACCCGCTGTGCTGGTCTGGGGTGGGCGGCTGGGGCCAGGAGCCTTGGAACTCTCTAGCGGGAACCCAAGTGAGGGGCAGGGAAACTGAGGCTCAGAGAGGGGATCGACGTCCTGCCGGTCCGTCCCCCCCCCATCCCCCCCCCCCCCCATTGCCCAGAGCATGGCACGCTCCTGAGTGTGGTTCGGTGGTCGGGAATTCAGACCTGGGTCATCTACTCCCCTCCCCGAGTCTCAGGATGGCCACGGCCCCCGTGCATGGAAGGGTTGGGAGGAGACCGGGCTTTGCTGGCAGGACAGGCATCTGGCATCCAGGCGGTCCGGGGAAAGGCAGCCCCAGGCAGGACAGAGGTGCCCGCCACGGGGAGACATGACCCCACGTGGACTTCATCTTCCATAAGTAACTCCCTTAAAACAGCACTGACCATAGCAGGAAAGTATGACTTAAGCAACTGGGGGCTGACATGGGGGTCTTTCCTTACCATGGTGTGACCTTGGGACCATGGTGTGACCTTGGGGTGTGGCTCACCCCTCTCTGCCCTCGGTTTCTTCGCCTGTGAAATGGGGGCTCACAGGCCAGTCGAAAAACAGATGTATCTTGGACAAAACACACAACACACATGTTTGCTGAACGTAACATCATTTTTTCCTGGGTTTCTAGGGTTTCCCACACGCACCTGCATTTTCTCTGCCTGGGTCTGGGCACCTCTGTGGCCCTGCCCCCACAGCTCTGGCTGGCCGCTGGATGAAAGGGACATAGGTGGGGCAAGGTCCTGGCTGTGACCTCTGGGCAGGCCAGAGGACGGGGTCGTCCTCACCCCCTCGCTGTCTTCCGGGAGCGGAAGACATGCCCAGAACACGCCCACGCCAGGCTGTGAGGTGGGTCCTGACTCTCGACCCCCACTGTGCCCCTTGATGGAGAGGGTGGGGACGTGCCTCCTGGGCCCCAAGGCCACATGCGGGGCCCCCAAGCTCATCCACATCTGGGGAAGGAACCGGGAGGGACACGGCGGCCAGGTAGAGGACTGCAGTTCTGCGACAATCCACCTGGAGCTCACTGTGCCCACGTCTGCACGTGGCGCGTGTCCGTGGCTACATGCGTGGAGCCCTTACACCACCATGAGGGCGCAGGGCCCAGGATGGTCCCGTGGCGGATGTGGTGCTGAGGCGTAACGCCCAGGGCCCCGCGACCAGTGCTGAGAGGGCAGCGTGAGACCTCGTGTGACCTTGGGCACATCCTCCTGCAGCCGCTCCCGTCTCTCAGATGGGGCGGCGCCAGTCCTTCCCTGAGCAGGGTGACACTGGTGGTGGGCATCACACGCCCAGGCGCTGTTGTGATTCAGTGTCCTGGAGCTGCCCTAACCAGGGAGCAGGCACCAGCTGAGAGCAGGGGTCCACCTCCCACAGTTCTGGAGGCCACACTTCTGACCACATTTGCCCGGCGTCCCCGCCAGAGGCCCCAGGGAGACTCGTTTCTTCACGTTCCATTTTTCTAGCTTCGTTCCTTCATCCAATCAATCGTTCATCTGTTCCCTCTGTAGATATTTCGCCGTGGCTCCTGTGAACCAGGCGCTGGCGGAGCTGTGGCCCCGCTCCTCTTCTGGAAGTTTCTTCAAGGCCCCTTGAACATCAAAGGCCTGGGAGCTGGGTGACCTCTGCCCTTAGCTGGGCGTGGTTTCCGGGTATCCCTGGGGTGGCGGGCAGCTTTGGGGGCTATTTTGGGATTGCCACAAATGTCACCCTCCTCCCGCCAATGGAGAATTCTCATCAAACATGGCCAATATGAGTGCGATGTCACCCCAAATTACAAGGGCTCTGCTGGTGGGGCCGGAGGAGGGCAAAGGGGGTGACCCTGGGCACCTGCTGGGGGGCCCGCTCCACTGCCTCCTGCCGGGCCACTCCAGACTTGCCACCTGGGGGCAGGCCCAGAGCCCCCTCCCGGAGAGACCACATGGCCACGCGGGGTACGGTGTGTGCCTGGGAAAATTGAAAACGCTGGGTGAAATGCTGGCTTGTTTATTTAGGACCGGGAAGCTGGATGTGACAATTCCAGGGAAGTGACTAACTGGCCTTTGTCATTTCCAGGGCGGCCTGCCCGAGCCCAGAAGGGAGGGCTTGAGTGGGGCCGCCACCACGCAGGAGGCCCTGGCCTCTTAGCAGGTTCCGTCCTGGAGCCTGTGTAATCCAAGCTCTTAGCCAGCCTGGGGGAAGTCCAGTGAGCCCCGTCCTGCCAGTGCTGTGCCCCCAGACCCCCACACCCTCCCTGAAGCTGAACAAAGCACCAGGTCTGAGGGGTCCCAGCTGGGCTCTCATTCAGCTCCCGTGGGGGCAGCCCAGCCCAGGGGGGCACAGAGAGGGGACACAGCGTCCCCTAGCTTTCTTCCCAAGACAGAGGAGAGTGGGATGAGGGGAGGGGGACAGAGACAGAGAGAGACAGAGAAAGACAGAGGCAGAGACAGAGAGAAGAGAGACAGAGACAGACAGAGGGAGACACAGAGGCAGATGCAGAAACAGACGGAGAGAGAGAGAGGCAGTGACAGAGGGAAAGGGAGAGACGGGGGCAAGGGAGAGGCAGGAGCTTGACTGAGACAGGCCTGGGCTGGGAGTTGGGGTCAAGTGACTTTGGGAGGGATGCTGCTGTGTGCTGGGCCTCAGCTTACCCACCTGCACCACCAAGGCATTCTGCCCCACTTGGGCAGCCTTTGCTTAGTGCCATCTTGAATTTTGGTCCCCCGACCTATGCTGCATTGGTGTTGACCCAACGTTTTTCTTTCAATTACCTCACTTTTTCTTTCTTTTAAGCGTGAATGCTAACTGCACTTCCCCCTCTGGGTATCAAGCTTCCTCTAGCCTGTCCTTGTACCTCCTAAATTACCTCTCGACCCCCGTGGGAGCCTTCCCGAAACTTGAGAGCTGCTGGGCATCGGGGAGTGCTTTGCCTGCACTCGACCCGACACAAAATAGGCAACACTTAAGGAGTGAGGAGCGGGAGATGGGACGGGGCCACGGTGGTCGGCCGCTCAGCACCTTGTCCGAGACCCACAGCCGCCCTCGTGCAGCTGTCCTCGTCCTCGGGGCGCTCTGGGGACACAGGCTGCTGGCAGGAGCACGAGACGCACAACTCCGTGTCCACATTCAGCAGAAGAGCGCAAGCGAAGGGTCTCCCGTCCCCATGCTCGGAGGGCGAGTATTTGGACCCAGAGAAGGGTGATCAAATCTGGATTAACAAAATATTGTCTCAACATGTAATCCATTAAAAAATTGATCTGGCGCGTGTGTTACACTTACCGTGCGTCTCAATCTGTACACCACGTTTCCACTGGAAATGCTTGCTCTGTGTATAGATTTCATAAAATTTACAGTTGAAGAGTAGATTTACGTGGCTGGGTCGCCTGAACTGTACTTGACTAGAACATCCCCCCAGATTCACTTTTCCGCTAACATCTGCATTTTCCCTGACAAGCTGTTTGACCTTGCGCCTGCCATGTTCACGGAGTTCAGGAGCTGGGGCTCCCCACGCGCTTCTTCGGGCCACACGTCCTCTGTTTGCGTCGTTCTGTGTTTGCCAGTCACCCTCTGTCTTTGATGGTTCGAGGATGTTTTCCCTGATTGCTGCTTATCTAGTTCCTAATTTTCTAAAAAGCAAAAATATTTTTAAACATAGAGATCGTAGAAAAACCTATCCATGTTTTCTGCTAGGCCTTTACGGATTGTTGGTCTATTTGTTTATTTCAAATACTTGCTGTGAAACATTGTGGATTCGAAGGGAGCAGCAGAGATGGTCTGGAGAGGCTCCTTGTGCTTTTCACCGCTTTCCCCTGGTGGTTGAATTTTATACGACGATAGCACAGTATCAAGGCGAGGAAATCAGTGCCAGAACAGTGTGTGTGTAGTTCAGTGGCATTTTATCACGCGTGTGGCTTTGCGTGACCACCAATGCTTCAAGGCACAGAGCTAAGGCTTCCCCAGCAAGATCTCTCTCATCATGGCTTTGTGTTGTTTTATTTCACATGCATGTCTAACCCATCGGTGTTTATCCCTGGTGTAAAGTGCGAGGAATTGGTCCAATCTAATCTTTTTTCATATGACTATCTTTTTATCCCCAAACCACATGTTTTTCCTTTTAAAAATAGCTTTATGCAGGTATAATTGATGTGCAACAAGCTACACATATTTAGAGTGTACAATCTGATAAATTCTGACATAAGCACGGACCTGTGAAACCCTCACTAAAATCAAGATAATGAACAGCCTGTCACCCCAGAGCTTCCTCATGCCCTTAGTAGGGATGTGGGGGTGGATGGATCCGTGGGATGGATGCATGGATCCAGGGGTGGATGGGTCCGGGAGGTGGATGGATCTGGAGAATGGATGGATCTTGGGATGGATGGATGCGGGGGATGGATGGATCCGGGGGATGGATGGATCCACGGGATGGATGGATCCGGGGGTGGATGGATCTGGGGGTGGATGATTCTGGGGATGGATGGATCTAGAGAACGGTTGGATCTGGGGATGGATGGATGTGGAGATGGATGGATCTGGAGATGGATGGATCTGGAGATGGATGGATCTGGAGATGGATGGACCTGGAGATGGATGGATCTGGAGATGGATGGACCTGGAGATGGATGGATCTGGAGGTGGATGGATCTGGGGGTGGATGGATGTGGAGAATGGATGGATCTGGAGATGGATGGACCTGGAGATGGATGGATCTGGAGATGGATGGATCTGGGGGTGGATGGATGTGGAGAATGGATGGATCTGGAGATGGATGGATCTGGAGATGGATGGACGTGGAGATGGATGGGTGTGGAGATGGATGGATCTGGAGATGGATGGACGTGGAGATGGATGGACGTGGAGATGGATGGACGTGGAGATGGATGGACGTGGAGATGGATGGACGTGGAGATGGATGGATCTGGGGGTGGATGGATCTGGAGATGGATGGATCTGGAGATGGATGGACGTGGAGATGGATGGATCTGGGGGTGGATGGATGTGGAGATGGATGGATCTGGGGGGTGGATGGATGTGGAGATAGATGGATTTGGGGGTGGATGGATGTGGAGAATGGATGGGTCTGGGGATGGATGGATCTGGGGGGTGGGTGGATCTGGGGGTGGATGGATGTGGAGATGGATGGATGTGGAGATGGATGGATCTGGGGGTGGATGGATCTGGAGATGGATGGATCTGGAGATGGATGGACGTGGAGATGGATGGATCTGGGGGTGGATGGATCTGGAGATGGATGGATCTGGAGATGGATGGATCTGGGGGTGGATGGATGTGGAGATGGATGGATCTGGGGGGTGGATGGATGTGGAGATGGATGGATCTGGGGGGTGGGTGGATGTGGAGATGGATGGATCTGGAGATGGATGGATGTGGAGATGGATGGATCTGGAGATGGATGGACCTGGAGATGGATGGATCTGGAATGGATGGATCTGGGGGTGGATGGATGTGGAGATGGATGGATCTGGGGGGTGGATGGATGTGGGGATGGATGGATCTGGGGGTGGATGGATCTGGGGGTGGATGGATGTGGAGATGGATGGATCTGGAGATGGATGGACCTGGAGATGGATGGATCTGGGGGGTGGATGGATGTGGAGATGGATGGATCTGGAGATGGATGGACCTGGAGATGGATGGATCTGGGGGGTGGATGGATGTGGAGATAGATGGATTTGGGGGTGGATGGATGTGGAGAATGGATGGGTCTGGGGATGGATGGATCTGGGGGGTGGATGGATGTGGAGATGGATGGATCTGGAGATGGATGGACGTGGAGATGGATGGATCTGGGGGGTGGATGGATGTGGGGATGGATGGATCTGGGGGGTGGATGGATGTGGAGATGGATGGATCTGGGGGGTGGATGGATGTGGGGATGGATGGATCTGGGGGGTGGATGGATCTGGGGGTGGATGGATGTGGAGATGGATGGATCTGGAGATGGATGGACCTGGAGATGGATGGACCTGGAGATGGATGGATCTGGGGGGTGGATGGATGTGGAGATGGATGGATCTGGGGGGTGGATGGATGTGGGGATGGATGGATCTGGGGGGTGGATGGATCTGGGGGTGGATGGATGTGGAGATGGATGGATCTGGAGATGGATGGACCTGGAGATGGATGGATCTGGGGGGTGGATGGATGTGGAGATGGATGGATCTGGAGATGGATGGACCTGGAGATGGATGGATCTGGGGGGTGGATGGATGTGGAGATGGATGGATTTGGGGGTGGATGGATGTGGAGAATGGATGGGTCTGGGGATGGATGGATCTGGGGGGTGGGTGGATCTGGAGATGGATGGATCTGGGGGGTGGATGGATGTGGAGATGGATGGATTTGGGGGTGGATGGATGTGGAGAATGGATGGGTCTGGGGATGGATGGATCTGGGGGGTGGATGGATGTGGAGATGGATGGATCTGGGGGGTGGATGGATGTGGAGATGGATGGATCTGGGGGGTGGATGGATCTGGGGGTGGATGGATGTGGAGATGGATGGATGTGGAGATGGATGGATCTGGGGGGTGGATGGATGTGGAGAATGGATGGGTCTGGGGATGGATGGATCTGGGGGTGGATGGATCTGGAGATGGATGGATCTGGGGGGTGGATGGATGTGGAGAATGGATGGATCTGGGGATGGATGGATCTGGGGGTGGATGGATGTGGAGAATGGATGGATCTGGAGATGGATGGATGTGGAGATGGATGGACCTGGAGATGGATGGATCTGGAGATGGATGGATCTGGGGGTGGATGGATGTGGAGAATGGATGGATCTGGGGGGTGGGTGGATCTGGAGATGGATGGATCTGGGGGGTGGGTGGATCTGGAGATGGATGGATCTGGGGGGTGGATGGATGTGGAGATGGATGGATCTGGAGATGGATGGACGTGGAGATGGATGGATCTGGGGGGTGGATGGATGTGGGGATGGATGGATCTGGGGGGTGGATGGATGTGGAGATGGATGGATCTGGGGGTGGATGGATGTGGAGATGGATGGATCTGGGGGGTGGATGGATGTGGAGATGGATGGATCTGGGGGTGGATGGATGTGGAGATGGATGGATCTGGGGGGTGGATGGATGTGGGGATGGATGGATTTGGGGGTGGATGGATGTGGAGAATGGATGGGTCTGGGGATGGATGGATCTGGAGATGGATGGATCTGGAGATGGATGGACCTGGAGATGGATGGACCTGGAGATGGATGGATCTGGAGATGGATGGATCTGGGGGTGGATGGATGTGGAGATGGATGGATCTGGAGATGGATGGACCTGGAGATGGATGGATCTGGGGGGTGGATGGATGTGGAGATGGATGGATCTGGGGGGTGGATGGATGTGGAGATGGATGGATCTGGGGGTGGATGGATGTGGAGATGGATGGATCTGGAGATGGATGGACGTGGAGATGGATGGATCTGGGGGGTGGATGGATGTGGGGATGGATGGATCTGGGGGGTGGATGGATGTGGAGATGGATGGATCTGGGGGGTGGATGGATGTGGAGATGGATGGATCTGGGGGGTGGATGGATCTGGGGGTGGATGGATGTGGAGATGGATGGATGTGGAGATGGATGGATCTGGGGGGTGGATGGATGTGGAGAATGGATGGATCTGGGGATGGATGGATCTGGGGGTGGATGGATGTGGAGAATGGATGGATCTGGAGATGGATGGATGTGGAGATGGATGGATGTGGAGATGGATGGACCTGGAGATGTATGGATCTGGAGATGGATGGATCTGGGGGTGGATGGATGTGGAGAATGGATGGATCTGGGGGGTGGGTGGATCTGGAGATGGATGGATCTGGGGGGTGGGTGGATCTGGAGATGGATGGATCTGGGGGGTGGATGGATGTGGAGATGGATGGATCTGGGGGGTGGGTGGATCTGGAGATGGATGGATCTGGGGGGTGGATGGATGTGGAGATGGATGGATCTGGGGGGTGGGTGGATCTGGAGATGGATGGATCTGGGGGGTGGGTGGATCTGGAGATGGATGGATCTGGGGGGTGGATGGATGTGGAGATGGATGGATCTGGAGATGGATGGACGTGGAGATGGATGGATCTGGGGGGTGGATGGATGTGGGGATGGATGGATCTGGGGGGTGGATGGATGTGGAGATGGATGGATCTGGGGGTGGATGGATGTGGAGATGGATGGATCTGGGGGGTGGATGGATGTGGAGATGGATGGATCTGGGGGTGGATGGATGTGGAGATGGATGGATCTGGGGGGTGGATGGATGTGGGGATGGATGGATTTGGGGGTGGATGGATGTGGAGAATGGATGGGTCTGGGGATGGATGGATCTGGAGATGGATGGATCTGGAGATGGATGGACCTGGAGATGGATGGACCTGGAGATGGATGGATCTGGAGATGGATGGATCTGGGGGTGGATGGATGTGGAGATGGATGGATCTGGAGATGGATGGACCTGGAGATGGATGGATCTGGGGGGTGGATGGATGTGGAGATGGATGGATCTGGGGGGTGGATGGATGTGGAGATGGATGGATCTGGGGGTGGATGGATGTGGAGATGGATGGATCTGGAGATGGATGGACGTGGAGATGGATGGATCTGGGGGGTGGATGGATGTGGGGATGGATGGATCTGGGGGGTGGATGGATGTGGAGATGGATGGATCTGGGGGGTGGATGGATGTGGAGATGGATGGATCTGGGGGGTGGATGGATCTGGGGGTGGATGGATGTGGAGATGGATGGATGTGGAGATGGATGGATCTGGGGGGTGGATGGATGTGGAGAATGGATGGATCTGGGGATGGATGGATCTGGGGGTGGATGGATGTGGAGAATGGATGGATCTGGAGATGGATGGATGTGGAGATGGATGGATGTGGAGATGGATGGACCTGGAGATGTATGGATCTGGAGATGGATGGATCTGGGGGTGGATGGATGTGGAGAATGGATGGATCTGGGGGGTGGGTGGATCTGGAGATGGATGGATCTGGGGGGTGGGTGGATCTGGAGATGGATGGATCTGGGGGGTGGATGGATGTGGAGATGGATGGATCTGGGGGGTGGGTGGATCTGGAGATGGATGGATCTGGGGGGTGGATGGATGTGGAGATGGATGGATCTGGGGGGTGGGTGGATCTGGAGATGGATGGATCTGGGGGGTGGATGGATGTGGAGATGGATGGATCTGGGGGGTGGATGGATGTGGAGATGGATGGATCTGGGGGTGGATGGATGTGGAGATGGATGGATCTGGGGGGTGGATGGATGTGGGGATGGATGGATTTGGGGGTGGATGGATGTGGAGAATGGATGGGTCTGGGGATGGATGGATGTGGAGATGGATGGACGTGGAGATGGATGGATCTGGGGGGTGGATGGATGTGGGGATGGATGGATCTGGGGGGTGGATGGATGTGGAGATGGATGGATCTGGGGGGTGGATGGATGTGGGGATGGATGGATCTGGGGGGTGGATGGATCTGGGGGTGGATGGATGTGGAGATGGATGGATCTGGAGATGGATGGACCTGGAGATGGATGGATCTGGGGGGTGGATGGATGTGGAGATGGATGGATCTGGGGGGTGGATGGATGTGGGGATGGATGGATCTGGGGGGTGGATGGATCTGGGGGTGGATGGATGTGGAGATGGATGGATCTGGAGATGGATGGACCTGGAGATGGATGGATCTGGGGGGTGGATGGATGTGGAGATGGATGGATCTGGAGATGGATGGACCTGGAGATGGATGGATCTGGGGGGTGGATGGATGTGGAGATGGATGGATTTGGGGGTGGATGGATGTGGAGAATGGATGGGTCTGGGGATGGATGGATCTGGGGGGTGGGTGGATCTGGAGATGGATGGATCTGGGGGGTGGATGGATGTGGAGATGGATGGATTTGGGGGTGGATGGATGTGGAGAATGGATGGGTCTGGGGATGGATGGATCTGGGGGGTGGATGGATGTGGAGATGGATGGATCTGGGGGGTGGATGGATGTGGAGGTGGATGGATCTGGGGGTAGATGGATGTGGAGATGGATGGATCTGGAGATGGATGGACGTGGAGATGGATGGATCTGGGGCGTGGATGGATGTGGGGATGGATGGATCTGGGGGGTGGATGGATGTGGAGAATGTATGGGTCTGGGGATGGATGGATCTGGGGGGTGGATGGATCTGGGGTTGGATGGATGTGGAGATGGATGGATCTGGGGGGGTGGATGGATCTGGGGGGTGGATGGATGTGGAGATGGATGGATCTGGGGGGTGGATGGATCTGGGAGGTGGATGGATGTGGAGATGGATGGATCTGGAGATGGATGGATCTGGAGAATGGGTGTCCAATGCTTGTTCATCCATCCAACTGCTGGTGGGCATTTGTACTGGTTCAAGGTTGTAGTATTACAAATGAAGCTTTGGTGAGTATTGTGTACAAATCTTTATATGTTCATACGGGGCTTGTTCACAGATGATCGTGGCTTCTTGCATTTTACATTTGGATTCAAAATGAACTAAAATGCGTTACAATTAAAAATTCAGCTCCTCGTTTGCCCTAGCTGCGTTTCACATGCCCAATAGCCACATATGGCTAGTGGCTGCCCGAGTGGACTGCACCAGCTTGATGGCTTCTTGGTCTCTTCTAAAACCTCGTAAACCATCAGGCCAAACAGGCTGCTCCCATGGACAGACTGAGCCCCCGCCATGTGGCCTGTTGGGCACTGGGCTACAGCAGTGACGGGCTGGGTGTGGTAGGAAGATGAACCGCTGTGGGGAGTGACAGCTGGGGATGCTCACCCAGGGGCATTAGCGAGCCTCCCTGGGGGGCATCTGAGCTGAGACCTGGAGGGTGAGGAGCACCGGGGCCCGGACGGGGCTGCAGCAGGGTGGAGAGCAGAGCGGGGCAGGTCTTTTCCAAGTGGAAAGGGGTCATTTGCAAATTCGAAAGCTCACCTGTATACACGGATGCGTGGACACTGAGGGGCGCTCGTCAGGCATCCCCGGTGATGCGAGGGCCAGCTCCAGTGGCCTTGCTCCCTCTCACGGTAGGGTCTTGTCTTTCTTCGGTACGCGGGAGGTTCTCATCCCGGCCCCCTGTAGGTCCAGCACCCTGGCTCTCGGGACAGCACTCCAGCTGGAGAGGGGAGGCCCTTCCGCACCCCCCTGCTCTCCCCGACAAGTGGCTACTGCCCAGGAGGCATGTGGGCCTTGTTTCCCTGCCCCAAGGGTGTGTGCACAGTGGGAGGGTGCCAGAACCCTGGGTGCTGCACCCCTTGATTCCAGGGGGCCCTCGGGAAGAGGCACTGAGACACGTCCCATTTCTGAGGGCCAAGAAACACAGCCTGAGCTTCCTGGGGGAATATACCCTGTAATTCAGAAAAGGCTGCTTGATGTGGAAGCCAGCAGACCGCATTTTGAAAGAAGAAAAAGAAAGAAACTTGGAAAGTCCTCAGCATATTCTTAATGCTTGGGCATGTGTCTCAAAAGTTGGCAGGGAGGCTCAAAACACAACGCTGCACCGTGGCTGTGCCTGGCGGCTGTTCATCCACCACTCACCCATTTCCCACCGCTCCCCCAATCTCCCGCCCAATAGTTACTACCTTCTCGGTGTCAGGCCTTGGATGAGGGGATGAAGGGACAAGACAGTCCTGTCCTCATAAAGCTAACACTCCAGCACCTTAGAGCGTGGTGGCAAATAGCGGGTGGAAAAGCCACAGACTCTGTTGCCCTTGGGGCTCCCCTCTGCGATGTGGCTGAGTGGCTGTGCAGGGTTAGTTCCCAGGGAGAGTGGGGATAGATGGACAGTCTGTCTGGCTCCTCCTCCTGCCCTCACACTCACTCCCTAGGGGCATGAGGGAGTAGAGGCCCGGCACCCACCTGCCTCAGCCTTGGGGGCTCTGTCCAGCTGGGGGCTTGGGGTTCTCTGCTGTGCGGGTGTCAGGGGTGCCCAGCACCAGGGATCATTCCGCAGAACTGACTGAGGGCCCCACAAGCCTTTGGCAGACATCAGGCTGGGGACCACCTTTACCGAGTACCTGCTGGGTGCCCCTCACTCGGTGGTGAACTCACCCACACTCAAGATGGACGGGAGGCTCTGTCTTGCAGAGAAGACCAGAACCTGGTCTGAACCCGGGTGCTGGTCTCTGGTGTGTATTTCTCAACGAGGACCTGCCCCTCCGGGCTGGTGGTGGCTGAGGGCCCAGCTGGGACACCCGAGAGTCTCTCCAAGCCTGATTTCATTCAGGAGCTGGCTGGGGACGGCAGGAAGCCACCCTAGCATGACCTGTTATCCCGGGGCCTCCTGGCTTTGGGCTGGGGTGAGTCTCGGCTTTTCTGTGGCCTCTGCCAGGATTTCTTGGTGGAGGAAAAACAACTCAGTCCAGAGCTCAAGTATCAGCCCAGGAACAGCCCGGGTGGGCCGCCCAGCTGGATCTGGGAGCTCATCCCTCCCCCCGGGACCCGCTGCTCCTGGGATTGGGGGGGTGAAGCTGGGGAGGGGCAGTAGACCCGGGGTTGGGAGGCCCCACTGTGGACCAGACCCCTGCCCAGAGGGAGGTGGTGACGCAGGGGACCAGTGGCTTTCTGTGTGTCAGTGCCTGCTTGGACGTCGGGCTGCGGGGGGCCACATGGGGATCGTCCTGAGGCCATGCACAGAGGGCTCGCACACGAGCGGCATGGACACCCCCCTGCCCCACCCCGCCGTGTTCACCTCCGCAGCCATGCAGGGCCCCCCGGCTCCTCCTCTGCTGAGACACTGTCAGCCCGTGCGGCATCCCATCCATTTCCTGGGTGCCCACGAGTCCCGTAACCATCCAGGAAGCAGACGGGTGGCTCCCGGGGGCAGGCCGGGCGACTGTTCCTGCCCTCCCACTCTCACAATGCGGGCCCAACACTCTGGATCTTTCCTGGAAGGAGTCATTCCAGCACCTGATGCTCTGCCTTGGACTGAGTTAAGTCCACCCCAGACCCCAGTGTGGCTGTCTTTGGAGATAGACTTTTAGGGGGTCACTGAGGTTAAATGCAGTCATGGAGTGGGGCTCCAACCCAGTAGGACCAGTGTCCCTATCAGACGAAGACCCACAGAGCACCCCCACTGCACTGTGTGGGTGCACAGAGGTCGGGCCACGTGAACACACAGCAGTGAGAAGGGCCTGTGAGAAGGAGAGTCTCATCAGAAACCAGCCCCACGGCCTCCAGCCTCTGGGACTGGGGGGAAAAAGAATTGTGGTTTGAGTGGCCCCGTCTGCAGGGTTTCGTCACGGGAGCCCCAGCAGAGTCATCTACTCGCCCAGTCCCATGGCGACATGGCCCCGTCTCCCTGTCCTGCCGATGATTAGGGGAAAGCACAGGAAGCCGTGTGGCAGGTCCTGGATTCGGTGTCCTGGACCCACCTGGGCCGCCGGCTCCTGTGTGACCTCCGACAAGTCCCTGTTGTTTCCTGGGCCTCCGTTTCCCACCACAGGATGGGAATGTTGTGCTGAATCACCTCTGAGGCTCCTCCCCGCCTGACACTGGCTGCCGCTCCTCTGAGGCCACGCGCAGGCTGGGGAGGGCTTGGTCTTGGCAAGGGCAACAGTACACACTCAGGACTCCAAGTCGGGGTGCTGCAGCTTGGGTCCTCTCCATTCCTGGGGCATGGGGGGACATACTGGGACCCCCAGATAAGGGTTGTCCTTGAGTGACTGCTGTTCCTGGGAGGGGGCATTGCCCGACGGGTGCGGGAGAGACTCAGGACCCCCCACGTCCAGCCAGCCCAGCGGGAGGCCTTAACACGCTCACCTGTGCTGGAATGACATCTCCCTTCTGTGTCTTAGGGACGTGGAATTCAGCCACAGGGAGTCTGATAAATGCTTGTACCCCTCAGCTTCTGCTTAGGGTCAGGAATCAGGGCAAGCCTAGAGGCCCAGCTCTCTTTGGGCCTTGGTTTCTCCATCTATGGAGGCAGCAGTCGGGTCAGACCATTGTCAGGGTCACTGTAGGTGTAGATCTTTAGGGTCTGGGTTTATCACCCATGGACAGGGGCAGGACCATGGCCATAGCGACTCGAGGACAGGGCTGTCCCCCTGCCTGGGGTAGGACCACGGCCATAGCGGCTCGAGGACAGGGCTGTCCCCCTGCCTGGGGCAGGACCACGGCCATAGCAGCTCGAGGACAGGGCTGTCCCCTGTCTGGGGCAGGACAACGGCCCTAGCAGTTCGAGGACAGGGCTGTCCCTCAGCCTGGGGCTGGACCACGGCCATAGCAGCTCGAGGACAGGGCTGTCCCCTGTCTGGGGCAGGACAACGGCCATAGCAGTTCGAGGACAGGGCTGTCCCCCTGCCTGGGGCAGGACCACAGTCCTAGCAGCTCGAGGACAGGGCTGTCCCCCTGCCTGGGGCAGGACCACAGCCATAGCAGTTCGAGGACTGTGCTGTTCCCCCACCTAGGGTGGGTGGGCCTCAAGCTGTTCCTGCCTCCATGGCCCCAAAGCAGAGTGAGGCCTCGTCTTTGATGGGGACCACAGCCATCCTGCACTACTCCTTGGGGCAGGGGCCTCCCACGACCCCAGGCCGGCCCACAGGGCAGCTCGCAGAGGGACTCCAGTGGTCTAGAAGTGGGGTCCCGCCTCATGGCCCCCGAGGAGTTCTGGCCCTTAGCAAGTGCTCCCGAGACGGGCTGCCAGCTGGTCACCATGGTGAAGGCGGAGGCAGGCCTGAGTCCCAGCACCCGCCACTTCAGGGCTTCTGTCCAGCTGGGGCCGCACAGGGAGAGGAGCCCCTGTCTCAGCCCGGTCGGGCCGTGTGACCCCGAGGAGGCTGGGCTTCCAGCCAGAGCAAGCCAGTGTGCGTTTGGCAAGGCACCTTCGGTGGGACCCACGGCACCCTTGCCAGCGCTGGCCCCAGGCGACCCCTCTCCTCACGCCTTGTGCGCGACAGAAGCAGCGGCAGCCAGGCCGGTCTCGGGGCCTGACAGTGATGGATGGGCCGGAGGTTCTGGGTTACTGGCCGTGGGTGGTGAGCCCGAGTCCCTCTGGCCGCAGGAGCAGGACGCGGCCCCGGGGCTGGAGAAGGGAGTTCCGGAAAGCAGCCGGGCAGGTGGGTTCTCTGAGGCATCTGGCGTTTCTGTGGTCTTTTTGCAAGTGGCCCCAAGCCTCTGACCTCACCGGGGCCTTCCTGCTGGACGACAAGCCTCTGCCGGGCGGGAGCTGAGGGGGCGGGAGCGGCTCTCCAGGAAATGGTCTGGTTTAGGGCAGTGTCCGTGCCCATAGCGCAGTTTTTAAGTTTTAAAATCCAAAGGACAGGGCTATCTTTATGCATCAGGTACCTGTGACCTGCCCCGTGGGTCCTCTGCTCTCTGAGCTTGGTTCTCCCCAAGGGGATTCATTCATTCATTCATTCATTCATTCATTCCCTACTGAACCCAGGAGGCAAGGCCCAGTCCTGACACTAGCCTGGGTGGTTTCTTGAGGTCAGAGCGTCCAGTACGGACCCAAGGGGAACTGCAGGTGTAACTCTAAAATTGCCCGGGTCTGCGTTCGATCGCCTAAAAAGGAACAATAAAATGTAATTTCTACCCTGAACCTCAACCCAGTAATCCAGACTGCTGTCATTTCAGCTTGGGACCCAAATAAAACCCTCTCAGAAGGTATTTTTTTTTACCTTCTCAGGGTCAAGACTCGACACCGCTCCTGTATCTGGCCCTCACGCTCACCTCCCCCCAGGCCACCCGTCCGACTGTCCCAGGGCCCTCGTTGCTGAGCTGGGGTGCAGGTCCGGGGCGACCAGTGGACCCCTCGGAGCCGAGCGGGGGTGCAGGTCCGGGGCGGCAGGCGGACCCCTCGGAGCCGAGCGGGGGTGTAGGTCTGGGCGGCTGGAGGACCGCTGTGACCCCATGCCACACTCCTGAGGCCTTTCCTGCTGCCGCGACCACAGGGCGTGTGTCTGGTGGGAAGGCGGGTGGCCCTCTGGCTGCAGTGGGACGTGCTTCCTTTATCTGCTCTCAGACACGCTTCTGGAATAGCACCGGCCCCGGCGGCCCGTGGAGAGGGTGTCCTGCCCACGGATCTGTGCAGAGAGAGCCCCTGTGCACTGGTTTGTGAACGAGGCGGGGGGTTACGTGGCCCAACACAGGGGGTTAGGGGAGCCGCCACCTCCCGCTCTTTCCCTGCAGCCAACCTCCCCGCGGCCAACCTCCCTGCAACCCCCCGGCTCTGGGGGCAGCAGCCACCGCACAGCTGTGCGCAGGGCCCTCCTGGCCACCCTCGGGCCAGGCCCCATGGCCCCACCGGGAGCAGGTGCGAGGTGGGAGGGCTCCCACCGCCTGGGCCCCGTGCTGAGATCTGCGTGTGGGGCGCAGGGAGCAGGGGTGAGCGTGCCTGTGCGCCCACGATAATCACCCCCGACGGGCAGCTCCCCCTCCCGGAGCCCCTTTCATCTGATCCGCGAAGCGTTTTACAAACACTGACTCATTAGCCTCCCACGGCTTCGGGAGGTGGCTCAGTCCATCTTGTAGGAGGGAAACTGAGCCACATGTCATTGTTCAAGATTTACAAGTGGGCCACCCAGTGAGCCACCCCTTCCAGATTTCCCCTTGAGATCCCAGACTCAGGAATGCATTCAGAGAGCGAGGTGGAGGCCCCCTTGTCTGTTGAAGGCCAGAACGGAGGGGCCGGGTCTGTGGGGCAGTGGGGGCCTCTGAGCTGAGACGGCTCCTCCACGGGGCTGCCTCTGAGCACTGCTTGCTATTCCACACAGCGCCACGTGTGTGCCCGACGTTCGCCCACGGCTGTCGCTTGGTGCCCGTGCCCTGAATGCCCTCGTTGGATTCACACGGAAGCCCTGCAGGTAGGTTCCCTCCCCTCGCTCACAGGCGAGGAAGCAGAGCTTCAGAGAAGGTCGGCTCTTTCTCTAAAGGCAGCACAGTGACTGAGCCACAGAGCTGCTGAAACCAGGCCCGACCCCCGAGGTCACGCTTTCCACGCAAGCACGCTGTCACCACGGAGGGGCATCTTGCCTGGGGACTGCAGGACGTGGGCCAGGGGATTTGTCAGGACCCACGGGGGGGAGAGCATAAGCAATGCAGTGAAATGCCATGTGCAGAGAGGAAAGTGGCCCTAATTGTTGAATAATATGGTTTCTTCCTCTCGTCTTCCGTCTCACCCAAACTGTAATCAAACTTCTGTTGGGACTTAGAAAGTGTTTACAGAGAAACACCCTGAAACAGCGAGCACTGTGCCTGTTGGTTCGAGCTTTTGGACCCTGAGAGACAGACAAGTGAGGAGTGAGCGGGTCTTTCCTGGGGACGTGCCCGTTCTCGCCGGTCCGCCTGGGGCTGCTTTGATAGCCCGGACCTCATCCCGACTTTATTGTCGTCACATGTCAGTCAAGCCCCTTTGCGAAATTACTTTCATTCAGACACCTCTCCCACTATTTCGGTTGCTCATCAGCTACGACTTTAAGGTGAAAACTTGTCTTCTGGTTGACAGGGAGGGAGGTGAAAATTACTATGCGCCTAGAAAACTGCGGCTTACATAAATAACACGTCCCCGGAGCTCGGGGCTGAGCCTGGGATCGGCCCCTCAGGCCTGTGAGCCTCCCGGCCCGGCTCCCGCTCCGCCAGGTCTCTGCCTGCAGCCTGTCCGCCTCCCCTGGTGGGTGACGCTCCCCCACGAGAGTGCGGCCCTGCTCCGGGCTTTCTTCCGGAGGGTGCCACGGTGCGGCTTTCAGACCCCGGCCCGGCGAGCAGTGCTCTGTTTATTGTCGACACCAAAGGCCGCTCCCCGTCCGTCCGGCCTGTTCCCGCCAGCTCTGGAGGCAGCAGGCGTGAGGTCCGGTGACAAGGAGTCATCGTCACCAGACAGCGTGATGGGTGACTTTTCCTGAGTCAGGGCCCTGGATGGAACATTTTACCGGACTTGTCGAGTTCCGTTCTTTCCATCCCGAGAAGTGGGTGCTACTGTCCCCCAGGAGAGCAGCCTGCCGGGGTGACCCCACTGGCCAGTGGCCCGGGCCCCTTCCCCTCCACCCCGACCTCCGTTCAGAAAACTGGTCCCTCATCCAGCTTGTGAGAGACGGCGTGTGTTTGGGGGAGGAGGTGGGAGGGAGATTTGGATCTGAGGAAGGGTGCCTCGTGTGGGGCCTCTGGGGGCAGCGCCCCACCTGCTCTAGCATACAGAAGGGCCTCCCCGTGGGACCGGGGAGGGGGGGCTCCCAGCTGCAAGCGGGGGCGGGCCCTGGGCCAACGTTGTGAGGGCACTGGCCAAGGGAGACACACCTGGCCCCGTCTCACAGACGGAGCAGGGAGGTCTGGGGGACTCCATCGTCTGTCTGTCCCCACGTTGCACACCTGGCACGGCCCATATGCTCTTGGAGGTTTTGTGGAAGGAACGTGTTGCATTCTGGACGCTCTCTGCCCCTCACACTCGGGCCGGGAGAAGAGGGCGGTCCAGGGGTCCAGGGCGGTCCAGGGGCATCTGAGGGGCCTCCCCCGGCCCAGTGTGGAGTCTGGTTGCTCTGTCTGACCTGCGCTGGCCTGTGCGGGCGGCTGTCACCTGGCAACTCTGTGGCCCGACAACCTGAGACTTGGCTGGGATTCAGGGCTCCAGGTCCGGGGGTCTGGACTCCCAGAACAGGGGAACCGTGCCTCTGGCCGTCTTGAGGTCTGAGTTCCATCAGGCGTCTCCTCTGTCCCAGGCCCTGCAGAAGTGGCACAAGTGCCCAGGGAGACCTGCAGGCCAGGCCGGGCCCTGGGCACGTGGAGAAGGTGGGTTTGGGGCGGGCCCCACTGTGCGCCCCAGGCGTCTCCACGTCGGGCCCCAGGTTAGTCTCTCTGAGACTCAGTCGGCCCATATGGGAGATGGACCACCGAAGTTCCTAGAATCCCCGATTCCGAGACTCAGGGTGGCATGCCCACAGAGGGGCCAGCTGCCCTCGCTCCCCCCAGACCAGAGCCTGCTGACCCGTGGCTGCGCCTGGGCAGGTGGTTTTGGCCCACCTGCCGCCGGGGTGGATATTTAAGGGCCCGTACAGGTGACCCAGGGGAGGGAGGAGAGCCTAGTGTTTCGCTGAGGTGGCAGTCCCAGGTTGCCCCCGGCAAGCTGGACCCAGGAGGGGCGCCCCGACCTGCTGCCCTTGCGGCGCTCTAGAGCCTGACCCCTCCCGGCCTGCCGGGTCTCCCGCCCGCCCCCCCTTCCCCTCCTTCCCCGCCTTCCTCACCCTCACTCCCCGGCTCAGTATCAAACAGCAGGGTTAGGGGCGGGGACCAGGGGCCAGTGATCTGTAGTGGGCTTCACAGAGTCAGAAGAAGAGAGGCCGCCAAGCCGTCGTTCCCATGAAGGCAGGGGGCAGCAGACTGTGCCTGGGACAGACTGAGCTGACCCACGGGCCCAAGGGAGCACAGTGCCCCGTGGAGAGCGGGCAGGAGGGGCCCCCGGGCCTGGGCGGCCTGCACACTTCCCCGGCCGCCTCAGCAGCCTCACGGGCGGGGTTATTACACCAGTGAGGCTCCACGCTGAAAGTCTACGCGGCGAGGTTGCTTCTGCAGTGAGCCGTCGGGTGATTTGCCCAAGGTCGCACGGCTAGAGCCCTCAGGTCCTGCTTAGCTGGGGGGTGAGCCGCTCGTGGCTTTTGCAGGGCTTTACAGGGTTTGGGCTGTTGGCCTCTTCCATTCGGAGGCTGAGCGTCCTGACCCTGCACACACGGCCTGTGGGTGGCCGCTCTGGGCCCGGGCACCCCCTGCCCCCCAGTCCCTCGGTCTGCAGCCCCCCAGCTCTGAGCTTCCTGGCCGCAGTCCTCCGGTGCTCCTGCGGCCTGCCGGCCACCACACCACTGGTGGCCCTTGGTCTTAATTCTGTGTCCCCCAGACCTCCAGTCGGCCCCGTCCTTGGCCCCAGCCCCCGGCTCTCAAGCCCACGGACCACTGGCCCTGGCGCCCAGGTCCCTGTGTCCCGACTCCCGGTGTCCAGCAGCCCGGCTCCCTTGTCTGCCTCCCTGTTCGCCGCCTACGGCGGCCTGTGCCCTTTCAGTTCCTCAGCTCTGCTCTGTCCTGGCCCCGGCCTCTCTTTCCAAGGACCACGGGGCCTGTCAGGCTGCCACTCTGAGGGTGTGGGCGCTGGCCCCCCCTCAGAGGCCACACAGAACTCCTCTGTGGGCCAGAGACTGTCTGGAGGCCGTGGGGGAGGGGGGATACGGCCACCCCACCTGCCGGTCTTTTTGTCGGAGGCCCCCCCGCCCTGGCTGGGCAGAGCGCTGACCAGTTTGAGAGGGAGGAAGGTCCCTGTGGCCGCCCAACCCCTCCACCCGCTGGTCCTTGTCAGGCCCAGCTTTTTCCCAGGTTGGTGGCCTTCCTGCTGGGCGTGAGTGGACCCAGGGGCAGAGGACAGGGAGCCTGGAGGCGGTGGGGCCGTTGAAGGGATGATTCTGGCCTTTCCTAGATGTTGGAACTTTCAGAAGTCAAACACTCTGAGCGCTTCACTTCCCCTGGCTGAGCGACTCTGGAGCCTGCTTCAGCCTGAGGAGCAGTGAGACGGTCACTTAGCCAGGACGCCAGACTGGAGGCTCTGAGGCCCGGTGCTCCGCAGGCAGCCGGTGGAGCCAGGGTCCTGCACTCGAACCGGAGGACGAGTGATCTCAGCTGGCCAGGCAGCTTCTGGGGCCACAGCCGTCTGGTGGTTCCCCTGCTCTGCTGTGGCTCCAGGGGAGACTGCCGACCCACTTTTGGTTTGGCCGTGCCTCGGGTTTACCTTTCACGAACAACATCTGTTTTCGGAAAGGCAGCCTCCCAACGGGTGTGGCCCGAGGCCCGGATGGCTCAGTGGCGTGCTGGGTAACCGACTCCTGGCTCTTTGGGGAAGAAAACCCCGATGGAGGGCCTGCCAGTTTCTGTGGTAAATACTCCCTCCCACGTGGCTGATTCCAAACTGCGGAAACGAGGGACCAGCTCTGGGAGGAGACAGGCAGGGGCACACCCACCCTGAGGCTATGAGACTCGTAGATTACCTTCGGCACAGAGAGTGGCACAGCCAGTCCAGATACTTGGAAAATGAGGGGTTTTGAAAGTTCCTCGCTTTTGTTTTTAATGTAATGTGATAGTTAGTAACAACTGTGATTATTGCCAGCTCACGATTGGCTGCTTCCTCTGTCCTGAGAGTGTGAGGGCCCGGGGGGGGGGGGGGGGGGGGGGGGGGGGGGGGAGACTCCTGAATGCCCAGGGGTATACTCGCGACAAGGGAGGGAGCTGGGTCACATTTTGTCAGGGAGCCCCCAGGGGGCAGACGGTTCCACCCTCGAATCTGCTGTTCAGGGCCACTTTGGAGGATCACTGGGGTGGGGGCGGGGGGGACAGAACCGACTTTATTAAACAGGTTTCAGCTTGCCGTGCTGTACTCAATGTCCACACAGAGCCCACAGGCCCCGTCTGCAGTCCCGCTCTGGGCCCCGAAAATGGGGTGCAGACCAGTGAAAGCCGTTCTGGAGGGAGTCTCGCCTGGTCCAGCCGAGGCCGGTCTGGGCCTCTCTGCCTGAGGTCCAGGCCAGGGCTGGGATGCCGTGGGGGTGGGCCCAGCGGTCAGCCGGCCCAGAGCGTGTGGGGCTTTGTGGGCCCTTTCCTAGGTTTGGGCTCGCCCACCCCGAGGCTGATGGGACTCTCCCTCTGACCAGGGGTCTGGGAAGGTTGGTGCTTAGAGAAGTCAGACAGCTTGGCTGAGGCCACACAGCACGTGCGTGAGGCAGGAGAACAGGGCCCACTTGTGCCCGAGGAGCCCGGTCCCCCCTCTCCCTGCCCGGCAGCAGCCTCATTTCTGCAGAATGCCGTTCTCGAGCCCGGGCTTTCCGACGGCTAATGGTCTCCTCGCAGTCTGTGCCCGGTGATTTATTAATATTGACCTGAAATACTTCAAAGGCCCAAGGCTGCGGTGTCAGGACCGCCCCCAATACAGGAAGGCAAACGCGCAAAGAACCGTTTTGCTTCCATGAAAAACGCATAGCGATGTGGGCCGATGGCCCATCCGCCACCCTGCACCGTTCCACACGCGGCCGGCCGGGGCTTCGCGCCCTAGCCCAGCCCAGCGCCCGCGCTGCCAGCGGGGCAAGCGACCCTGGCTTGTGGAAAGTGTCTGAGCCATGTCTGTGCCCCTCGAGGGGCACAGGGAGCCAGGGGTCTGGTCTGGCCTGCGGTCCGCGACCCCTCCAGCCCCACGTGGCACGTGGTAACATATGCGGTTTTCCCCAAGATCCTTCCAAGAAGGTGTTGGACAAAACAGGTTTAAGAACGAGGTCTGATAGAAGTTTCTGTGGTGACGGTGGGCCCTGGGTCTGGGCCACTGGCCACGGAGCTCCTGAGGTGTGGCCGGGGCAAGTGAGGGACTGTTACATCTTAGTTAATCTTAATTAACTTAAGTTCACACCAGAGTAGCCACCTGTGTCTCATAGCTGCGGCACTGGGGGTGACGATAGTCCCGAGGGGCCGGGACTACGCTGTGCTTCTGTCAGAATTCACCTCCTGTGTCTTTGGGGTTTGTGAGTCCCACTGGGGGCACGTTTTAGCCCAGACGGATACCGGACTCGAGTTAGTGCTGTGCGGCGTGCAACCCTGGGGCCTGACGTCCACTGATGTCTGCAACTTACTCGCGTCCAGTAAAACGCGATGGGCTGATGGGCGCCTGGTGGGTGGGAAGGAGACAGACGCGTGGGAGAGGCCAAGCATCCAGGGTTGATTCTGGAGTCTAGGTAGCGGGCAGGGTTTCATAATAAATGTCGAAAACCCCAAATGTGCGAAGACCCCGCGGTCTCCTGAACTCCTCAGGGACTGTGCCGACTCCTGCCCCATGGGGCCGGGCTCCCAGCCCCACGGGGGGCAGCGCGGTGCCCAGACAGCCTGTGGACGTGACGGGGACAGGACAGGATGTGTGGAGAGGGGAGGGAGGAGGGATGGCCTGAGGCTCTCACGGTGTCTGGGGAGGGGGGGCCCCATTCCAAACACTCCCAGAACACGACTGCCCTTCTCTTCTGGCTACCCCACCCTCCACCCTCCACAGAAGGCCCGATCTGTGTACTTCCCAGGCCTGATCTGTGCTTCTGAGCATGAGCCCCGTTGGGCGAGGACGGCTGTCATTCACCAAAGGGCTTTGGGTATCTGTGAGTGGCCTCTGCTCTACTGTCACTCACCCTGCTTTGTAGCAACAGCCATTTGCAAAGCAGGTCACTGCCCTCTACAGTTTGTCTCCTCCTGGGGACCAGGGTGCCTGAGGTGAGCATCCAGATGCAGGGGGCACTCCCCCAGCCCATCCCCTCCGGGTGGCCTCCAGGGTGCTTGTTGGAGCCTGGGGGGTCTGGACACCACAGCACCTTCCCTTCTGACTCTCTGGGGCCACAGGTGTGCCCCCCAGCGTCCCCTCACCTGAGCTGGAAGGGGGGGAGCTCTGCTCAGGGTTGCCTGACAGCCACGGCCTTCTGGTCCAGGGAAGCCTGCCTGGGCCTGTTTTGGGCGTCACAGGACACCCGGTTAGGGTAGAACCTGCTCCTTCTGACTCCTGCAGAACAACCCACCCTGCCCTGTTGCTGTCCAGGAGATGCCAGCCCTGGGCCCCCTGTGGCACCTTGAGCTTGTCTGTCCCCTCCCAGGGTGGTTGGCTCCCTATGAAGTACTCCCTGAGTGTGGATGCTTCCTGGGGAGGAGTAGTCCTTCAGGGAGGAGTGGTATTTCCTGGGGAGGAAGGATATTCCCCTTAGGCAAGAAGGGTGCTCCTTGGGGAGGAGGGGTGCTCCCTGGGGGGAGGGATGCTCCCTGGGGAGGAGGAGTACACCCTGGAGAGGGGGGATGCTCTCTGAGGAGGAGGAATGTTCCCTCAGGCAAGAAGGGTGCTCCCTGGGGAGGAGGAATGCTGAATGGCAAGGAAGGGGGTGCTCGTTGGGGAGGAGTACTCCCTGGGGAGGAGGGGTGTCACTATAGTGCTCCCTGGGGGGAGGGATGCTCCCTGGGGAGGAGGAGTACACCCTGGGGAGGGGGGTGCTCTCTGGGGAGGAGGGATGTTCTCTCAGGCAAAAAAGCGTGCTCCCTATGGAGGAGGGGTGCTCTCTGGGGAGGAGGGATGCTCAATGACAAGGAGGGGGTGCTCCCTGGGGAGGAGTACTCCCTGGGGAAGAGGGGTGCTCACTATAGTGCTCCCTGGGGAGGAGGGGTCCTCCCTGGGGGAAGGGTGAGGCGTCTCTCCTGGGTGTTGGAGAAGGACAGCTCCTGTCTTCCCCTGACCTGACTGACCCCAGGGCAGTGCCGTGGCCTCTCCCTTGGTCCCCATCTTAATCCCAGGCCAGGCCCTTCTCTCTGACCCCATGGCCCCTCTCTGAGCCTGCCCAGATGGAGCCCAGAGTGTGTGCAGGACGGGGGTGGGGAGCTACTGGGGGTGGACCCGGCCAAGGGTGGGAATCGTCTGGACATTAAGGCTAGTGGCCTGGCCGCCCACAGCGCCACTCCCTGGGACCCAGGACCCACATGCTGCCCCTGCGTCATGAGGATCAAGCAGGAAAGGGCTGCCCGTCCCATTCTGCAGACGAGGAAACCAAGGCCACCCAGCGCCCGGGCTTCGTTAGCAGTCTCTGCAGTGGGAGCGGCTCTCACTACGAGTCTGGGGGGCTGCTTTCCCCCCCGAAACCAGTGTGAGCTCATCCCTGTGAAGGTGACGCAGAAGTGGGGGCATCGCCCTCCTTCCAGCCACTTTCCAGGGTGGCCCGTGTCGGTGACACGGTCGATGCCCAGGGGAGTCTGTGTGCATATGAGCACAACTCTTCACACTTGTGCACGCGCACGGCCACACACACGCGTGGCACACACATGCATGTGAGCACACGCACATATGTGAGCGCACGATGCGCTCACACACGCACGTGCACACCCCCACGTGTGCACACATTCACACACGCGTGCCCACGCACATGTGCATACTCACACACACGTGCGCACTCATGCGTGTACACAAATCCACACGTGCGTGTGCACACATTCAGCACACGCCCTCTCGCTTTCACACCCTCACACACACCAGGCTTTGATAAAGCAGCTTTCTGGCACCTTACTGTGCTGCTTCCAGTCTAGCCACCCTGTGGTCACTCAGGTGGACACACATCCGCGAGCTCTGCCTGTTGTCTGCAGCCCACGGGCACCGCACGCCTCCAGCCGTCCCTCCCTCCGTCTGCTGGTTCCCGGTCTGCGTTTCCCAGAATCGGGAGGAAATGGGCGCTCACGTCCGGTGGCCTCTGCCCGGCCCCCTCCGAGGGGCAGCACCCATATGCCCCTGTGGGGAAGGAGGGCACGGAGTGGCAGGGAGGCCCCTGCCGTCTGGTGGGGTCTGGCTTGGACGCCCTTGATTGCCAGTGAGGTTGGCCACCTCTTCCCGTGCGTTGGTGGTCCCTGTTTCTTTTCCCCGGGATGGCCTCTCCGTGCCCTTGGAGGGAAGCACAATTTACACTTTTACAAACTGTTCTCCCAGGCTCCCAGCCCTGCTCTCCTGGCGGCTGAATGAGCCCCTTGTTGGCTGAGGGCTGGGTGTGGGTTGAAAGGGGTTTTGGACCCAGCCCTGGGGAGGGGTTGTTCCGGGGGGACACTGAGTCACGGGCAGTGGAGGGAGGAGGCCCAGGGCTGGTCCTGGCCCAGATGGCCTGGCTCCCTCGCGGGCCCAGGGCAGCTGCTCACCAGGCCTCACTTTCCCCATCCTTCCGGGCTGGTTCTGTCACACAGGGACCCAGGCAGGCCCTCCTGGGATGTCATGGCCTTTGTGAAGCTTCCCCAGGGCCTGTGCTGCCTCTCACTTGCCCCCCAGCCAGTCACCGACCGCAGGCAGGACAGCCACTGGGGGGCGTTCCTGCTGCGGAGGGATGTGCCCGCCCCACCCTTACCTTGGGTCCCCCGCGAGGAAGGACCTTGCTTGTTAACCAAGTCCAGTGGTGCTCAGTGCGTGGCCTCCAGACGTAGGCAGACGGTTCTGCTCACCGGGCTGCTGAGATTTCAGAGCAAAACTGCCTTCTAGAAAAGTGCTTCGCGATGGCCTGCCTGCCCTCACCCCTCCTTCCGCCTTCTCCGGGCTCCAGCACAGTCCCGCAGGAGTGGGAGAAAGGCCACCTGGGCCTGTGTGCCTTGCGACCACGTGCCTGTCCTACGGCTCAGACGGGCCTCCCCACTGCCCCTGCCTCGTGGCTGTGGGTCTGTTCTCCTGGAACGTGGAGCCCTGAGCTTTGCTGGGGGGAGGCTGGGCCCTCCCCAGGCAGAGCAACGCACCTACACACGGCACCCGGGGCTCCTTCCCCGCCTCGAGCCGTAGCTGAACGACCTAACGACCACCGGGGCCCCATCTGCAGAGGCCAGGCAGGCAGGGTGGGTCTCCAGGCGCCTGTGGGGTTTGGCTGGGGGTTGGCCGGGCAGAGAGTTTACATCAGACTTGTTGGCATTGGCAGTTTTATTCTGGAATAATTGTGAGGTTGGTCCTCCGCCCCCAAACACCTCGGTGGTTCAAGGCTCCAGACAGCCAGGCCGGGGTGGGGGGCTCACGATAGGGGAAGAGCAAGTCACACCCCCACCCCTGGCCCCCGATCGGTCAGTGGGATGGTGAGCCCTCCTGGCTCCGTGGCCTTCCGTCAGACCCTCCGCACCACAGCCGGCCTGCTTCTGGGGGCAGGTGACAGCAGAAACAGGAAGGATTGCCACCAGCTCCACCTCGGGGCCCTGCTCTGTGCCCGGCATCTCACCACGTGACCTCATGGAGCAGCCACACAGCTCTTTCCAGGGTGGACCCACGAGCCACCAGGAGCCGTTCCTGCTTAAAGTAATTAAAGTCAAGTGACCGGAAGCAGTCAGTCCGCGGTGTGGCTGGTGGCCCCGTATTGGACAGTGCAGACACAGAACACAGCCGCTACCGTGAGAGAGTCTATAGGACAGCGCTGCCCACAGAGGTGGGCAGATGGCACGTGGAGGCCCAGAGAGGGGACGCAGCCCGGAACCTGGGGCCTGGCCTGGGCTCTTCCTCACGGGGTCCTTCTCTGGTGTCTCAGGCTAACAGCCCATGGCTCCACACCTCCAAGCCTTTCTGCCACCCGCCTTGTCCGCGTGCCCCCAGCTGCTACCCTGTCCCAGCTGTGCACAGACGCCCGTAAGGACAGGGCAAGTCTGGGGAGAGAGGTGGCCCCGGGTCCTGCGGGCATCGCCTGGAGGGAGAGGTGGCCCTGGGTCCTGCGGGCATCGCCTGTAAGTCCTCAGTGAGGGACCAGAGGAGGAGTGGGAAAGCTGGACCCCCAGCCTGAACTGCCCCTTCGTGGTTCAGAGGGTGGGGCCTCGGGCAGGGGCCTCCTTGCCACAGCACACAGGGTGGGGATGGCTAGGGGTCTCTCTCTGCAGTATCAGGGCTGGGAGAAGAGCTGGGCCAAGTGGATTCTCTCTTTTAGAAGTTCGGAGGCCCTACTGGCGTGAGGGGGGAGGACGGTAAGGGGACGTGCCAGGTCTTACCTGGTATTTCCACCTCCACCCTTTCTAGGCCAGCTGGAGGCTTTGTGTTCTGGGCTTCTCTGTCTCGGGGCTGTAGGGACAGCGGACAGCCCTTTCAAAGCTGAGAGCCAGGGAAATACTAGTTTTTGACATGGGGGGGGGGCCCGGCCTATGCTCAGATATAGCTGCTGAGATAGTGACCCCCTCCCCCACCAGCCATGGGCCACTGGGAGGACACAGGGCAGCCCCATAGCGAGGAGGAAATAAATCACAGGCCTGGACAGCCATGGCAGTCTGTTTGTGCTGTCCATGCTGGGTCATGGGGGCCTGCGGGTGCTTGGGTACTGACCGAGGTTGGCATTGCCCGCCTCATCCAAGACGGAGGCTCCAGGGGTGGCCTCCAGGGGTGTGCAGGTGTGGGTCCCTCTCTCTCTGGCCTCTGGCTTTGACAGCAAACAGCCAGACGGGAGCAGCCGGAAGCCGGATGGCCGGGGAGGCCCGGGAGGGCGTGCCCACCCTGGGCAGGGACCAGGGCCCACCCTGGCCTTTGGCCCTGGGGCTTGGACACCCCAGTCCTGTCTGAGGACTGGTGATGCTGGGGACTCTCCGGGAGGTACTTGCAGAGAGGGAGAGCCCTGGGCCTCCAGGCTTCCAGAGCCTCTGCTGCCTCCTGGGCCGTGTGCCTGGTGAATGGCTCTCCTTGTCCCTGCTGGCTGCCCCTCCGAGCCTGGACATGAGCTGCCGAGAGGGGCAGGATTCCAGGCAGATGGAGCCAACGGTCCTCTGCACAAACTGGGCTGGGATTCCAGCAAAACATCCTGCTTTCCCCGCCACCTTCGCTGGACGGCGCCCCGGCCTCCTCGGAGTGGTGCTGGGGCGCGAGGTGCCAGCGAGGGGTTCCCTGCCAAGAGCACGAGTGGCCGACGGGCAGAGAGGATACGTGGGCCTGTGGTCAAGGATCAAGGCTGGACCGACAGCCAAGGTCACACCAAGTTTGGCATAAGGAGTCACTCTTTGCTCATCTCTGTGGTAGGGATAAAAACCCGACTCCCAGGAAAATGATCATGAACAATAATAAAGGCATGATGTGAGTATAAGTGAACTTGTTAAGAAAATTTACTATAATCTGCAAAAATAGTACGAAGAATAGCATTGTTTTACGTTTTTGCAAATTTCCTTAACGTTTGGGCTTAAAATAAAGTACCCGGGTGAAAGGAAGCACACTGAGCCTGGCAGACAGCGTGTGCTCACGGGGCACGGATGTGGCATCCTGGGGGTTCCCTGCCCGGCCCACCTCTGCATCCCCAGCACTGAGCTCGGGAGTTTCTCTGGAAGGGTTTGTGGAACCAGCATTCCGAACGTCTGCGTAGCGCCCGTCTCCAGTTGAAGCAACACCGTGGCAGAGGCCGTGGAGCCGTTGTGGGCTGGGGCCCGTGGGGGCGGGGGGGGGGGAGCAGGGGACCGGCTGGTGGAGGCTGGAGCTGCCCGCCTGCCTGTGGGGCTGCCTGGCAGAGAAGGAAAGCCAGGCGCACTGCCTCCCGGGGGTATGTCCTTCTGAACCCACGTGCTCCCAGGGCCGACCGTCCAATACTTGGGAATTTTGCAAGCCGCTGTTAAGACTGCTGGTTGCCGGACGTGCCCTGAGGAGGGAGGGTTTACACCAGGGAAATGGACGGGTGCAACACCCTAGGGCAAGTCAGCAGCCCAGCACGGCCTCCTGCCGAGCCAGGGGTGGAGGTTGAGGGCACGGGTGTGGACTTGGCCGAGCTGGGACTGTACCCCTTCTCCGTGTGGCCCCTACATGGAGTTGGCCCAACAGGGACCTTGCGTGGGTTGTAGAGGGTGGAAGGGGAGCCCAGTGGCTCTAGCTCTCTGGGGGTTTCTTGGTGCAGGAACCTCGTCAGGCTCCCTGGGGGGGGGGCAGCTTTGCAGCGACAATGTCCTCCCTGCACTTCCTCGCCGGCCGAGGTCCTCCGGCCTGCGCTGGCCTCCACGCGAGCTCCAGCTGTCCTCCCGCACCCGTGCTTCAGGACGGCTGGCCTGCTTCCTGGGGCAGCTCAAACAACACACATCCTCCTGTTGCAGGGTTGAGGCTGGAAGTCGGGACCGGTGCCCCAGGGCCACGTCCCCGCCGAGGCGCTGGGGGAGGACGTGCCTGCTTTGGCTAGTGGCCGCAGCACTGCACACCTGACACGTGGCCTACCCTCTGTGTGTGTGTCCGCGTCCAAATTTCCCCTTTTTGTAAGGACACCAGTCACCCTAGCTGAGATCCCAGTGGCCTCATTGTAACTTGATGACCTCTGTAAAGACACCATCTCCAAATAAGGTCCCACTCTGCAAACGCCAACAGATCCCTTTCTGGGGGACACAGCTCAGCTCCCAGCAGACGGCTGGTGATCTCCTGGGACGCCCAAATCCCTTCCTGGCTCTTTTCTCCCCTCTCCCTGCAATGGTTCCCGGGCTCAGTCCCTCCACAGAGCCCCAATCTGCACATGGCGGTCCCGCTTCCCCAGCTCAGCCCTGGTGTCGCCCAGGGTCCCCCGTGCCTCGTGCTCTGATCTGGGGCCAGACCCTGCTTCCAGAGCGTGCAACACGGCGAGTGCTCAGTGCACGGAGGGGCACCCGGGAGAGGTGAGCCCTTATCAGCGCAGGGTCCTCGGGCTCTAGAGTTTCCGTTCGTTCCCCCCGAGCTTCTGGAGCCAGAGACTCATCGTGCCCGTGTGGTCCAGATTGCACAAGCGGTTGTTGGCTTGTGCCGCCCGTTATAAAGTGTTGAAATGTCTCTGGGTCACCTTTGTCATGGAAAGTGTTTGGTCAGCTTCTTTCTCTCCAGGAGGAAGCTTTCTCACCGGCCACTTGGAGGGTGGCAGGTGGCCGGGCGTGCGTCTCAGCACTCGTGTGGCAGGGGGTTCCCAAGTCTTCGGAGCCCGGCCACCGGGCGTGACTCACGCCAAACATGCGGTGACACGGGCGGCGGCTGGCGCCCACGGGACCGCCCTGTGCTATCACGGCAGCTTCCTGTCTGTCTGTCCTCTCTTTAGGCCTGTGACGCAGGCATGACTTGTGTCCCCACTTCACAAGTGGGAAAACTGAGGCCCAGAGAGCGTGAGCATCTGACCCCATCCCGGGATCCGTGCCCTGGGCACCGCACGGGCCAGCAGCTCCTCAGGATGCTGGTGCCCGTGGCGGGGGGGCACCGCCCCCGGGGGCTCCCCGGACACAGGCAGCTGGCACCGCTCCGGGTATACAGTCGGTGCTCAGCCAGTGCTGGTCGGTGTGAATTGGAGGAAGCAGACAGCTCTCGTGGAATACGCTTGTACGCCCCAGAGAAGGAGGAGGGTGTGTGGCTGGGCTCCAACACCCCAAGGCATCGTGACTCGGTCCCAGCCGGGCTCAGACGGAAAGCTGCGTCCGGCCCGGCTGCCGCCCCACCCCCAAGTCAGGAAGGGGCCCGGCCTTGGTGCCCGATGCGGAGGAGGACTTGGCCGCTGCACAGGCTGGTCCTCGGGCTTCTGTCCGTCTGTCCGGGGCCCGGCTGAGGGCTGCAGGCACAGAGCAGGCCTTGCCCCCGCCCAGCCCGGCCCACCCCCCAGAGGGTCCTGCCTGCCCAGCCTGGGGAGGTGAGCGGCCTGGCTGCAGCAGCCTGGTGCAGAACACACATTTCTAGTGGCCAAGGTAGCTAGGACAGGCCTGGTTCACAGTGAATTCTCCTTGTGTTTCAGCTTGTTCACACCAAAGCATCGCGTCTCAGAAATTCTGAATCTGGAAGCACAAACACAGCTCCGGTAAAGGCAGGGGGGTGTGGGCAGAAGTGGACCCAGCCTCACTGCTGGGGAGCAGAAGTGGGGGCTCTGGGGAGCGAGCGGAGGGGAGGCCCCCCAGGCCCCCCACCGCTGCCAGCCCCCCACCCTTCAGACAAGCACCCTGAAAGTCCCAAACCAGGGTCAGTGGAGTATTAAACCAGGCCCCTGAGATGAAAAGACGCTCCCTTTCCCGTTTTATCTGAGGCCAGAGAGACGGGCAGGCCTTTCAAAAACAGCGTGTGCGGCACGCACGGGTTCCTGGGAAGGGGCAGGCTGCTTCATCCAGGACCAGGTTCCGTGGGGGAGGAGGGTGGCAGGAGCCTAGGGGGCCGGTCCCCCCACCGCAGGGCCTGGGGAGGTGGGGCCGGGCAGACCCTTCCCGCCTCTCCTGACCGAGGTAGGCCCAGAGGGTCACAGGGCGCTTGCCCGCTGAGGACACTTGGTGAGAGCAGGCTTCTCCCTTCCTTGACCCTCGGCCTGTCGGGACAGTCCCCAAAGCACCCTGGTGGGGCGTCCTGGGCCTGGGAAGCAAGGGCTGAGCTGTTGGAAACCTGATCAGCCCGGTTGCCTGGCAGGGATTAGCTGGGGAGGGGGGCCGGGGGCCTCTCCTGCAGGTGACCACCCCCAAGTGCCGGGCCCCCTTTGAGCCTGGATTAGTGCAGGCAAATGGATTAGTCTCTGGGGGCCTCAGACGGGAGGACAAGTGCCGGCTGGACAGACTGCCGAGGCCGGGCAGGGAGGGGAGCCAGTCGGAGGTCTAGCACGCGTGACCCTTCCCGGGGCCTGGCACTTTCGGTGGTCCCTGCTCTCAGCCCCACCAGGCCCTGAATCAGCAGGGTGCTTCTCCACCTGCCCCCACCCTGCTCTGATCCCGCCCCTCCCCTTCTTCAGACTGGCTCCCAGCTTGCAGCCCCTCCCTCCGTCCCCCCTCCCCCTCCCTCAGGCCCCCTCCCTCAGTCCCCCTCCCCCTCAGACCCCCTCCCTCCGTCCCTCTCCCCCCTCCTGCAGTCCCCCTCCTGCAGTCCCCCCTCCCTCAGGCCCCCTCCCCCTTCTGCAGTCCCCCTCCCTCAGGCCCCCTCCCCCTCCCTCAGGCCACCCTCCCCCTCCCTCAGGCCCCCCTTCCCCTCTCTCAGGCCCCCTCCCTCAGTCTGCCCTCCGCCTCCCTCAGACCCCCTCCCTCAGGCCCCCTCCCCCTCCCTCAGGCCCCCTCCCCCTCAGACCCCCTCCCTCCGTCCCCCTCCCCCTCCTGCAGTCCCCCTCCTGCAGTCCCCCTCCCTCAGGCCCCCTCCCTCTCCTGCAGTCCTCCTCCCTCAGGCCCCTCCCTCAGTCCCCCTCCCCGTCAGACCCCCTCCTTCAGTCCCCCCTCCCCCTCAGACCCCCTCCCTCAGTCCCCCTCCCCCTTCTGCAGTCCCCCTCCCTCAGGCCCCCTCCCCCTCCCTCAGGCCCCCTCCCCCTCCCTCAGGCTACCCTCCCCCTCCCTCAGGCCCCCTTCCCCTCCCTCAGGTCCCCTCCCTCAGTCTGTCCTCCTCCTCCCTCAGACCCCCTCCCTCAGACCCCCTTTCCCCTCCCTCAGGCCACCCTCCCCCTCCCTCAGGCCCCCTCCCCCCCAATGGAGCCCCTTCTGAGTGAGGCCGACCCACTATAACATCACCCTATTTCACTCTGAAAACAATCGCCACCATTTCCTGTGATCTTAATAGCCTGACGGGTATAGTTTGCGCAGTTTAGCACAAGACCCATCTCTGTCACCCATCATCTATGTATGTCTGTATGCATCTATCTCTCATCTATATCATCTATCACCTAGCTAGCTACCTGTCTCCATCTGGCATCATCTATCATTTCTCCGTCTCTCTCTCTCTCTCTGTTTCTACTTACCTATCTTCTCCCCCTGGGAACCCCAGTAAGGCAGGGACCTGTCTGCCTCCTCTTGGCTAGGCTCCCTGCACCTGGAACACATGTGGAACAGAATAATCACTCAACGAATATTTGTCGCATGGGTGCAGGTGCGGTGGGCGGGTGGGTGGATGGATGGAAGGACGGATGGAGGGGGACGGGTGTTTGCCAGCTTTCCTGAGACTGTGCGGCGGGGCTAAGACGAGCCATGAGAAGGTTCTGTCAACCCCGGCCTGTGGCGGAGAGCGACGCCGACACGTCACCTCGTTCTTGTGACTGTTGGGGCCCGTGGCAGGGAGTTCGAGTTGCAGGATGAGGACAAAGAAACTCTCTTCTCCTTTTCTATTTTCTTAAATTTAATTGTGGGAAAGAAAGAAAGCCTACAACACATAAATGTACCGTCTCGATCGTTCGTAAGCGTGTGGTAGTGTTATCTGTATGCGTGCTGTTGTGCAACTGGTCTCCAGAACGTCCCATCTCCCCACACCGAGACTCTGTCCCTGTTACACACGGACCCCCCCTGCTCCCCCAGCCCCGGCCCCGCCGTCTACTCTGTGTCTGTGAGTCTGACGACCCCGGGACCTCGTGGGAGTGGGTCCCAGTGCGTGTCCTCCCGTGTCTGTGAGACTGACGACCTTGGGACCTCGTGGGAGTGGGTCCCAGTGCGTGTCCTCCCGTGTCTGTGAGACTGATGACCTTAGGACCTCGTGGGAGTGGGTCCCAGTGCGTGTCCTCCCGTGTCTGTGAGACTGATGACTTTAGGACCTCGTGGGAGTGGGTCCCAGTGCGTGTCCCTCCGTGTCCGTGAGTCTGACGACCCCGGGACCTCGTGGGAGTGGGTCCCAGTGCGTGTCCTCCCGTGTCCATGAGACTGACGACCTCGGGACCTCGTGGGAGTGGGTCCCAGTGTGTGTCCTCCCGTGTCCCTAACTCTGACAACCCCGGGACCTCGTGGGAGTGGGTCCCAGTGCGTGTCCTCCTCTGTCTGGCTTGTGTCGCTCAGCGTCACGTCCTCCGGGCTCGTCCACGTGCTGGCAGGTGTCATTCCTTCCTCCTTACGGTTTAGTGATGCTCCGTTGTATCTAGATGGTACTCTGTCCATGGACCCTGGGGCTGTGCCTGCCTCTCCATTACCGTGAAGAATGCTGCTTTGAACATGAGCATGGAAATATCTCTTTGAGATCTTGCCTTCAGTTTGTTTGCAGATGCACCCGAAAGCAAGATGGCTGAACCCTCGTTTTTGCAAGAAGTGACACCGTTTCCCCGTGGCCGCCCCACCCTCCACTCCCACCGTCGGCGCTCCTGCCGACACCTGTTTCCATCTCCTTGATCGTGGCCATCCCAGTCTCCCTGTGGCTCTGCTTTTAGCTTCTCCAGTGAGCAGTGGCCCCGAGCACCGCGTCACGTGCTTGTTGGCCGTTGTGTGTCTTCTCTGGGGAGGTGCCTGTTCAAGTCCTTCCTCTATTTTAAAATCAGCCTATTTGGTGTTTGCTGACATGCCTTTGTGGTTCTTGACATATTCGGGCTACTAACCCCTTATCAGATCAATGACTTGCAAATGTTCTCTCCCATTCTCTGTGTTACTTTTTCACTCTGATGGTGGTTTCCTTTGCCGCGTAGAATTGGAAAATTTTGATGTGGTCCTATTTGTCTGTTTTGTCTCGTTGCCTGTGTTTTTGGTGTGAGAAACTCTGTCTTTCTGTCTGATTGTATCCAGGGCGGCCGAGGATCCTGGTTGTTTTCCCTTCTTCTGGGAGAGAGCTCGTTAATAATCAGACACTTAATTAGTTGGCACATTAGATGTTTCCAAAATATCTTTCTTTCTTTTTTCTTTTTTGATCTTCAGAAAACGTTGATATTCAAAGCAGGCCTTTGCTGCCTGCTCCCTCTAAAGACCTGTTTCGGCCCTTCCAGAGGAGTGAGGACTAAGGCATTGGTGTGGTTCTTCCCAAGGGGAGGGTCGGGCCTGGGCCAGACCTCGAGAGCCCGCACCCCGCCCTGCGGCTGTCTGGTGGGCAAATGGATGGCCTGGGGGTGGTAGGGAGAGCAGCAGAGTAAGGCTCCGGGCCCAGGGGTTTCCAGGGGGAGGGGTGGCTTGGCTGCGCAGCCCCCCACCCCCCACCCCCCACCCCCCACCCCAGGAGCTGCAGACCTGCCTCCTTGCAAAGCGCTAGCCGGCCGTCCGCCCTCTCCCCTACTCCTGCTGGGTTCCAGAAACTCAGACAGCTGGCGCTTCCCCATCTTGGGTCCTGGCACCCCCAGACCCTGAGCGAGGGGGGGGCACTGGGGCCTCGGAGAGTTCTGGGCTCTGGCCGCGTGGAAGGAAAGACACAGCCCCCAAGGGGTGCCGCCCCTCCATGGGGGAGGGGGGGTTCAGGCCGGTCGCCAAAGTGCATGGGGAGGACATGCATGCAGGTCTCGGAGCTCTTGCTGCGTCTTGGATGTGTGGTGCCTACCGTCCTGCACCCCTACCTCGTTCTGTAGTGGCTGGTGCCAGCCCGCCATCGCTCGAGGGCCTCAGGCCGATGCCAGCTGGCCACGGGTCCTGGGGTGGTCACCGGCAGCATGACAGAGACGGGGGCCAATGGCAGTTTCAGAGGGCTCATCTGAGGTGGGACCTGCTTTTTAGTTGTAAATTCTTTATTAAAGCATCACATGCACACGTGCAGAAACGTGCATGTGTCCTAGGCGTCCAGTCTCATCATTAAAACAAACAAACAGTTTGTTTTGAGGAGGCAGTCGAGGAACGGTGTGGCCAGCCCCTCCTGCGCCCTCCCTGCAGAAGAGTGCCCTCTGACCTGTGACCCTGGACTAGTTTTGGGAGGCCGGATATTTTTTGTTGGCTTGGAAGTTTTTCTGGAAGCACAACTGGGACACAGCAAAACGTCCCAACCCGAGGCACACTGTGGGCTGACAGCAGCACTGTCGTTCCTTGAAATGTGTTGGCTTTATCGTGGAGGCAGCTCTCCGAGGCGAAACAACGGGAGGAAGAAATCCCAGGAATTAGGCTGTATGTACACGCGTGTGCACACGCACACGTCAAGCCTTTGTACGTCGGGCTCTGTGCCAAGCATGGAGCCTGCTTGCGGTTCTCTCTCCCTCTCTCTTTGCCCCTCTCCCGCTCATGTGCATGCCCACGCTCTCTCTCTTGCAAAACGAATGAATGAACGTTACAAAGAAAGAACGCAGTCCTCTCCCCCTCACCCCCGTCCCGCCCTAAGCTCTGTGCTGCCGGAGGGCCGTCCTGGGGGGCTTAGCGGCAGACAGGCAGCTCCCAGCTCCCCCAACGTCACAGCGTACAAGAGCTACTCTGGGTGTACTCAGGGGACACTGGCAGGTCCCGCGCTGCCGGGCCGTATGCTCTCCACGATCTGTGCTGGGTGGTGCAGACAGACGGTGGCTGGCACCAGTTATGCCCCTGCCTTCCCTCTGGCTCCTACCCCGTGGTGAGGATCTGGGGGGCAGGCGGCTGGTGAAGACTGAGCTCCCCCACCCCCAGCTCCTGTCCCATCAGCACGGAGCCTCCATGCAGGGGAGGGGCAGAGAGAGCTTCAAAGACTGCCAACGCCTTCCCGTTGCCAACAGGCCTGACTTTGTTGGATCACACTGGATTAATTCACGCTCCAGGGCGCTGTTGAAATCAATAGAGCCATCAGCTGGCAGCAGATTGGTGTGATATCTATAGAGGCAGACGAGGCAGAGATTCAGTGGGAGATCATGGAAAAAGGCAATCAAAGGGGACCGAGCTGACTCTGGAGTTGTCCTTGGTGGGTCGGACCCCGTATGTCCTTGGTGGTCTGTTGGTCCTGTGCGTCCTTGGTGGTCTTTTGGACCCTGTGTATCCTTGGTGGTCCGTTGGACTCTGTGCGTCCTTGGTGGTCCATCGACCCTGTGCATCCTTGGTGGTCTGTTGATCCTGTGTATCCTTGGTGGTAAGTTGACCCTGTGCGTCCTTGGTGGTTTTTGGACCCTGTGCATCCTTGGTGGGTTGGACCCCATGCATCCTTGGTGGTCTGTTGGACCCTGTGCGTCCTTGGTGGTCTTTTGGACCCCATGCGTCCTTGGTGGTCCATCGGACCCTGTGTGTCCTTGGTGGTCCATCAGACCCTGTGCGTCCTTGATGGTCTGTTGGACCCTGTGCGTCCTTGGTGGTCAGCAAAACCTGTGCATCCTTGGTGGTCGGTTGACCCTGTGCTACCCAAACTGCTTCCTCTGAGGAGGGACGGGGAGGGGCCAGTACTGCAGTCAACAGGCAAAGACTTTAAAGAAACAACGGCAAATATGTTCAAGGAAGGAGGCCATGTTGAGAGATGTAGAGGGAGGCGCAGTGACAGTGACTCATGACATAGAGACCATCTGCAAAGTGGTAAAAAGCACGAAAAGAACCAAATGGAAATCCTGGAGTTGGAGTATAATAACCAACATGAAAAATTCACTAGAGAGGCTCAACAGTAGATTTAAGCTAGCAGAAGAAAGACCCGATGAACTTGAAGAGAGCATGACAGAGACTGTGAAACCCAAAGAAAACAAGAAACAAAATAGCGAAGAAAAGGAACAGCTGCAAGGAGACGAGTGGGACCCCATCAGGCACAAGAGTACATATGTGATGGGGGTATTAAGAGAGGGAAGATATTTGAGGAAATAATGGCTGGAAAGTTCCCAAAGTTCACAAGTAACAATGATCTACATCCAAGAAGCTCAACAAACTGCAAGTAGGAAAAAATGCAAAAGTACAAAATATGAAACACATAGCAGACAGATCACAGCCAAAGTGTGGGACTGGGAAAGCAGTGAGGGAGAAAGGACTCAGCGTGGACAAGAGGGCCTGCTGGCTTCTCCTTGGAAACCGTGGCGGTTCGACGCGGTGGGCGCTGGGTGCAAAGCGTTCAAAGAAGAGGAACCGTTAGCCAAGAATCCCGTATCTGGCAAAACAGGTTTTCAGAAAGGAAGGTGAGATACAGCTATTGCTAGGAAAACAAGCAAACCAAAACAAGGAACAAAGTTATTGCTGGCAGAGAAATGCTCACTTTGTTTTCCTGGCTGAAAGGGAGTGACACTGGACAGTAATTCCAGCCGACGCTGGGATGCAAAGGGTGACCCTGGGTGCGATTATAAGAGACACTCCAATTCCACATGCATTCTCCTTGCATCTCTTACCCGATTTAAAAAGCAATTGCGTACAGCAATGTCTCTAACATTTTCTGTTGGATCTACAACGTAGAGAAATGTCATGTATTTGACAATAACAACACAGAGGAGGGGTGGGAATGAAGGTACACTGGAGACAGCAGATGGCACCGAGGGGTAACTGGAGTCCGCAGATGAGACAAAGAGGAGGGGGCGTGGTCACTAAAGCCATGAGGTCATATAAAGCATCGATTACAGCTTGCACTGTTAGGTGCAGGAGAGCGGGGACAGAGCTACACAGGAGAACTTCCGTGTCTTCCCGGAGGCAGGTTAGTATCTCTGGAAACAGAGTCTGCTAAATTGTGTATCATCAGCCCTAGAGCAACTGCTAACAAATTAACTTCAAATATAGATGCCTGGCTGCAAATGATCAAAGGAATGTAAATGACGCACTACAAAATGTGCACTAGATACAAAGGGAGGCGGAGAAGGAGGAGCCGAAGCAGGAACCGCAGTGAGACGCACGGAAAACAAAAGGAGGATGTCCCACGTACAGCCAGCCATATCGATCACAGCATTAAATACGAATGGATTAGATTAGACTGAAGGCAGACACTGTCAAACTGGATTTTAGAGACGAAGGTCCAACCGTGTGCTATCGGAAGGTGATATGCCTCACAAACAGCGAGCGTGAAAGATCACGGTGGTTTTACTGGTATCTTAATATCCAACAAGATACCCTTGGGCCCAAACCCGTTACTAGAAGCAAAGCCTGAAATCCTTACTATCTGGCCGCTTATGGAGAAGGCTGGCTAGTCCCTGCGTTGAATGCCTATGTGAGAAAGAAAAGACTGGTCTCAACTCGACATTACTGAGCTCTAAAACGAAGAGCAAAGTAAACACAAAGAAAGCAAAAAGAGGGAGCATGATAAAGATTAGCACAAAGTGAATGGCATGGAAAATACACAAAAAACCAGGAGAAAACAGATGAGTCCACAAGCTGGTTCTTTGAGACGATGAATAGACTTGGCACACACCTCAGTGGACTGGTCAGAAGGAAAAAGGGAGAAGACACAGACAACCAGGGTCAGGAGCGAAGGAGGTGACACGATGGTGGGAAAAAATCAGATAACAGAATAATAATGAACCATTTTATGGCAGTAAATTCAACGTCTTAGGTGAAAAGGACAAATGCCGTGAAGGACACGAACTACCAAATCTCGCTCGAGGAGAAATACGTAACTGAATAGCTCTCTGTCTGTTCAGGACGCTGAACTTACAGTTAGAACCTTAAATCCCTGTGAGATTGCAGGGGACCCAGAACCGCCCAGATGGCTGCAAGGAGTAAGAGCGAGGTTGGAGGCTTACATTCGATGATTTCAAGATTCATCATGACCTACAGTAATCAAGACAGTGTAATATTTGTGTCAACATAGACAGAGAGGGGGTGCTTGGGTGGCTCGGTTGGTTAAGCGTCCAACATCAGCTCAGGTCATGATCTCACGGTTTGTGAATTCAAGCCTTGCATCAAGCTCTGTGCTGACAGCTCAGAGCCTGGACCCTGCTTCAGATTCTGTGGCCCGCCCTCCTCGCTCACATCGCTCTCTCTCAAAAATAAACTTTAAAAAATTTTTAGAAAGATAGAAAAACAGAGGAATGAGCAGAGTAGAGTCCAGAAACAGACCCTGCACACGTGGACATCCAGTTATCAACAAGGGAACTGAGACAATTCCATGGAGAATGGATAGTCTTTTTAGACAATGGTGCTGGAGTGAGTACATTCCTCTTATCATGTGTCTGTGTCCATCCATCCATCCATCCATCCATCCATCCATCCAACCATCCATCCGTCCGTCTGTCTGTCTGTATCCATCCATCCATTTGTCCATCTATCTATCTGTATCCATCCACCCATCTGTCTATCCATCTGTCTGAATCCATCCATCCATCCATCCATCCACCCATCCATCCGTCTATCATCTGTCTGTCTGTCTTCCTACCATCTCTCCTCCCATCCATCACTTACCTGACTATAAAACTTTGATCTGTGCATTTCAGCTATACAAATATTAATTCAATATAGATCGAAGACCTAAATATAAAGTCAAAAACTACGAAAGTCCTAGAGGAACGGCTTTGTGACCTGGGGTTAGGCAAAGATTGTTTAGATATGACACCCAAATTGTAATCTTTGGTAAGAAAAAGTTGACTTTATAAAAAATTGAATTTCTGACAAGTAAAAACTGTCTGTTTTCTTTAAAAAAATTTTTTTAAACATTTATTTATTTTTGAGACAGAGACAAAGCATGAACGGAGGAGGGTCAGAGAGAGGGAGACACAGAGTCTGAAACAGGCTCCAGGCCCTGAGCTGTCAGCACAGAGCCCAACGCAGGGCTCGAACTCACGGACCGCGAGATCATGACCTGAGCTAAAGTCGGATGCTTAACTGACTGAGCCACCCAGGTGCTCCAAACCTTCTGTTTTCTAAGACACTGTTGAAAGGAAGAGAAGAAACTACAGCCTGGAGCAGGATCTTGGCAAACCACATGTCTGGTAGAGGACTTGTATCCAGAGTATATAAAACTTCTCAAAACTCAATGATAAAAATATAAACAACCCAAGAAGAAAAGAAGGTCTATAAGAATGAGATGCACAGGTGGCAAATAAGCACATGGAAAGATACTCAACCTCAGTGGCCATTTGGGAAATAAAAAGTAGAGGTGACAGACAGACCCCACGTTTATGAGAATGGCTAAAATTTAAAAGACTGATGATACCAAGTGTTGGCGAGGATGTGGAGGAACTGGGTGTCTTATATATTATTGGTGGGAAGGTTTAAAATTTTTTTTGAATATTTATTTATTTTTGAGACAGAGAGAGACAGAGCATGAATGGAGGAGGGTCAGAGAGAGAGGGAGACACAGGATCCGAAGCAGGCTCCGGGCTCTGAGCTGTTAGCACAGAGCCCGACGTGGGGCTTGAACTCATAGACCGTGAGATCATGACCTGAGCCAATGTCGGAAGCTCAACCGACTGAGAGGTGGGAAGGTTTTAAAAACACTTTGGAAAACAGTCTGGCAGTTTTTGCAAAGCTTAACCCTACACCTGCCACATGGTTCAGCCATTTGCCCGAGAGAAAGGACGGCATACATTCCTACGAGAAGACTTGTGCGTGCACAGGGGTGCCTGGGCGGCTCCGTCGGTTGAACGGCTGACCCTTGAGTTAGGGTCAGGTCATGATCTCGTGGTCGCAAGGTTGAGGCCCGTGTCAGGCTCTGTGCTGGGCAGGGAGCCTACTTGGGATTCACTCTCCCTCTCCTTCTATCTCTCTCCCAATCATGTGCTCTCTGTCTCTGAAATTAAAAAATAAAATAAAAAAAGATTTGTGCAGAAATGTTCACAGCAACTGTATTTGTGACAGTCCCAGTAACCCGGGTCTCTACCGGCGGGTGAATATGGAAAATGTGCTAACACGGCCATGTCACGGAATAGTACTCAGCAGCATGAAAGGAAAGACACATGCCAGCACACGGACGAATCTCTAAGTGATTATGTTGAGTGAAAGAAGGCAGAAAGATTTCAAATTCTATGATTCTGTTTGTACAAAACTCTAGGAAATTCAAACTTAGGCCACGTTGAGGTGATGGATGTGCTCATTCTTGTATTGTGGGGATGGTTTCACAGACACGTGTTTGTACAAATAATATGCATGCCTAACGTGTCACTTATCAATTTTATACTTTAAACATGTGCGGTTTATTGGATGATAATTGTAATTCAACAAAGTTCTTATCTTTGAGAGAGAGAGAGAGAGAGAGAGAGAGAACAAGTGGGGGGAGGGGCAGAGAGAGAGGGAGACGCAGAATCCGAAGCAGACTCCAGGCTTTGGGCTGTCAGCACAGAGCCCGACACGGGGCTCGAACCCATAAACCAGGAGATCATGACCTGAGCCAAAGTCAGAAGCTTAACCGACTGAGCCATCCAGGCGCCCCAAGAAAGCTGTTTTTGAAACAGCTAATAAATACTTACAACACATCCCTTCTGAATTATTTTACTCTATTTAGTTACCACATCAATTACTTATTTTTTTTTTTTTAATTTTAATGTTTTTATTTATTTTTGAGACAGAGAGAGACGGAGCATGAGCAGGGGAGGGGGAGAGAGAGAGAGGGAGACACAGAATCCGAAGCAGGCTCCAGGCTCTGAGCTGTCAGCACAGAGCCCGATGCGGGGCTCGAACTCACAGACCGTGAGATCATGACCTGAGCCGAAGTCGGACACTCAACCGACTGAGCCACCCAGGCGCCCCCAATTACTTATTTTTATGTCACTGACTGGCACGGCTGTGCTCCAGTAAAGCTCCTGACAAGATGGGTGTAAGTCCGGCTCTGGTCCCGGCCACGGCTCACAGCCACCATCGCTGCGTGGAGGAACCCCATCTAGCACACCTGCAGGGGGAAGGAGCCTCCGTCCCAAGTCTGCCCTCAGTGACGTCCCTGGTAGCTTGAGGCCAGCTGTGTTGGGAGTGGGCACCATTTCTCCCCGGGTGCTGGCCCGCCCGGCTCTGCCTGGGGGTCTGGGGACAGGTTCTGTGAGGGGGCAGGGGCCTGGCGGAGTCAGTCTGTGATGGGGACACCGGAGCAGAGCCCGGGGCCAGCGCCCAGCCAGGCTGCACGGGGACCGTCCCCCGGGGGCCCCCACACTGCACAGCACGTGGCACCCTCAGCGGCCCTTCCCGAGCCTCAGTTTCTCCTTCCCAGCTCCCTTGGGGAGGTACGCCCTCCCCCCGCGCACAGCGGTGACCGTGAGCCCGTGGAATTCGGGGTAGGGTCCAGCTGGAGACCTCCTAGTCTTCCTGCCCACGTGGGACACACAATCGTCTCCTGCTCGGAGAGAAGGTGGAGCGCGGGGGGCTTCTGGCCACCAAGCCAAGGGGGACACGCTGTGGGAAGGGAAGCCAGTGCCCCGAGGCCACACGTGGCGCGGACCTGCCCCTCCCCGTTGTCGCTCCAGCGCCTCCGTCCTGGTGGCTCAGGTGCACGGCCACCTCCTCGTCTGGCCCTGGGAGAGCAGTGGCCCTGAGAGGCAGGTCAGAGCCCACGGGCTGGCAGCACGGGCATAGCCCCTCGGAGCGCTGAGCTGAGGTGGCCACACAGCCCACAGGTGTCCCGCCCTCCACCTGGGCCCCTGGTGGGGACGGGCTATCACACACACACATTCCACAGCGACGGGCTTCCCGAGAGAAGAACCTGTCCTTACTTGGGATGGCGGCTGTAAGCCTGTCCTTGGTCAGAAGGTCGGCCCTGAGCCGCCCCGGGGCCTGCTCTTCCCCGGCACCTGCCACCCGGCCCCAGGGTGGGTGTGGCCCTTACCCCAGGGACGGGAGGCCCCACCATGGACCAGAACTTGCCTTCAGAAGCCCCACCCGGAGTGCGGAGTGTGGGGAGCCTCGCTCTGGTCAGCTGTGCCCAGTGCCCCCAGCGCCCCCCAGCTCTACACCCAGGCTGGACCCCACTCCCAGGGGACTACCTTCGCCTTGGGCAGGCATCATTGCCCAGTGGCCGTCATGCCCCAGCTGCAAGCCTTTCGGCGGCCCCTCCCCGCCCACACCCAAAGCGCACCTCCTTGAGTTGACATTCAGGGCTTCTCCTGACCTGCCCACCACTGCCCTTCCGCTCTCCTGTGCTCCGGGCCCTGAGCTGCCAGCCACTTCCTGCTCCCAGCCCACTTTGTTGCCTCCGTGGGGTCCTCTCCTCCAGGAAACCCCCTGTAACACCTCTGTGGAAGCAAGCTGGCCCTCCCCCTGACTCCTCGAGTCCCCCGGCCCATGCTGGTGGGGGGTACTGGTCACCTGACTCGGTGCCAGCTGCAGCTGGGACAGCAACCCCCTGAGTCCCGTGAGCGGTGGGGCCAGGCCTCCACACCCCTCTCTGCGGCCAGCTGGGACAGGGGCTCAGACCTTGGCCTTGCCGCAGGATTCTATCTTTAACTGCTGGACAGCCAATTCCTCTCTATTTTGAGAGGAAAAAAATTCCACTCTGAAGTCTGGTTCAAAAAGTCCTCGCCCAGTGAGGCCAGTTCCCTGGAGGGACCGCTGGCCTTTGCCGTGGTCCCCAAGAAGAGGGGGCTGGGAGGAGCAGGCAAGCGGGAGACGGGGTGAGGGAGGAGGGGAGGCGGGGGAGGGAAGGAGGGGCCCGGGCTGAACTCAGAGGGCACCGCGGCCGGCCCACCGCCGCCTCCTCTCTGCTCCAGCCACAACCGACTTTTTATCATCACACCGTGGTTTGGACTGTTTGGCACTTCATATAAATAGAACGAGGCAGCGTGTCCTTGTGTCTGGTTCCCATCACTCGGTCTGATGTTTATGAAATCCATCCACGTGCCGCTGCCTTCATTCATTACCACTTCTGCGTGGGCTCGGCCGTAGGAAACGCCCACCCCTACGGCTTACGGGCCGGGTCGTCTTTGGTGCGACGCCTGAATCATCTCCGTGCGCGTACTTTTGATGAACACAGGCACCCACGCGTTCCCGTGGGAAACGCGGCGTCCTCCTGTGTTCTCCCCTCGGCCGCGGGGCCGCTGCTGGTGCTCTGTGGGGGCTGCAGGCGCCCCCCCCAATGGCGTGGGGCTTCCCCCCAGCCTCACCAACATCTGTTTTTATTTGAACCCTTCTGGTGAGGACAGAGTGGCCTCGTTGTCGTTTCCCAGAGATTGTAAAAGGTCAATAGACGTCCTTTTTTTAGAGCAGGTTTAGGGTCATAGAAAAGTTGAACAGGAAGTACGGAGTTCCCACCCCACCACACACAGGTGGTTTCCCTGGTTGTTAACGTGGGACGTTCTTAACGGGCACGACTGACGAACGGATATCGCCCTGTTCTTGTTAGCTGAGCCCGCACTTTACATAGGGGCTGTCTCTGACGTCCAGTTCCGCGGGTTCTGGCAAACGCACGGTGTCACGTGTCCTCCCTGACAGCCCCCGGGAGCACCGGTCCGGCCCGGCCTCCATCCTCTCCCACCCTGACGGCGTGCTCTATCTACCGTATCCGTCCGTAGGCTTGCCTTGCGCCGAGCGCCCCTTCGAAATGCAAATCAGACCATGTCACTCCCCCTGCTACGAACCACCCATTCATTCATTTGTGCGTCCAACAATATTTATCTGGTGCCCTATGTTTATCCGGCCTGGCGCTTCCCCAGGGTTATAAGACGGCCAAGAAGATTTGGTCCCTGCTCCCAAGAAACTCACTGGCCGGTGGGAGAAGCCGCAGGCGGATGAACGAAGCCGCCGCAGGCCGTGTCGGGTGCGGAGAGGCAGGCTCACGTGGGGAAGGAGGGAGACCATGTACACAAGTGGCCAGGGCGTGAGCGGGGCCTCTGGGAGGAGAATGACAAGTGCGAAAGCCCCAAGGTGGCCTGGAGCTAGAGGTGTCCAGGAGGCGACACGGGCCGGCACGGCAGCCCCGTATGGCAAGGGGGGGGGGAGGTGGGTCAGAGAGGTGTAAGCTTGGGGGGCTCAGGTTTGCTGTAAGTCTAGCCCTGGGGTCCTCTCCCAGGCCGTGCACTGTGCCTCACACAACACCCCAGACCGCGGTCCTCCAGGACGGCAGGGCTCCGTCCGTCTGGGCCACCGCAGCGAGCCGTGCCCGGAATGGTGCGTTCGGTGAAGGCCTGTTAGAGCGGGAAGAAGGGACCCACAATTATGGGCAGGGCCTCGGGGGTGCTGCTGGTATGAACTGCCCGAGACTCACCCGTCCAGAAGCCAACACTTGGGGGCAGCGAACCCAGGGCTCAGCCCCAGGCAGGCGGCCTTGCGTGTGAGGGAGGAGATGCGCTGTTCCAATGCCACTGCTGCGTAACGAGCATCCCGCAACGAGCGGCCTGAAGAGCCCCTGTCTGCCGTGCCGGCTCCCTTCAACGCAGATTCGGCCCAGGATCCGGCCCGGGATCCTGTGGTCGGTGCGGCTCCCTGCAGGGATGGCTTTTTGAAAGGGATCCAGGACGAGGAAACTCCAGAGGGCCTGAGGCCGCCTCCTTGGGGCATCGTGGGTGTTCTTTTCTGTGACATCTCAAACGGGGCTGGTAGCTGACTCTGGCCTTCCTTGGTGGGCGGGGGAGGGGGGGAAGCGGGGCAGACATAGCTGTCACTTCCTCGGGGACATGGATCCAGAGTCCCTACCCTGCAGCCAAGGGACTGGAAGAGAAGGGGGCCCCAGTGATAAATCTCCCTCTCAATTTCTGACACCCTCCTAGCCTCCCAGGTCTCTGTCCATTCTACACCCAGGATGGGACCAGTGAGCAGGGGAGGGCTCTGGAGGGAGGCTGGGGTCTCCTTGCAAGCTTGAGTGGGGCAGGATGAATCTCAGCCCCAGCGAATGGTTTCTGGAAGGTCAGGGCTACGAGTAACTGTTCCAGTCCCAGGTCAAAGCGCGGGCCGTGTCCTGAGCTCTGAGCCGAGAACCGCGGGCCCGTGATTCCGGCTCCTAAGGACCTGGTCCCAGGAGCTGCCCAGCCCAGCGGCAGCAGTGATCAGAGAACCCACCTTCCCTGTGTCCTTGAAGGTGGCCCCTCTTCCTCACCTTTTCCTCCCCCACCCCAGGCCTCCTGTGAGCTGAGGGGCTCCCTTCCCTGGTCTCTGTCCCAGCCCTTTGTCATGGAGATCCATTGGCCTTCACAAAGTCCTGCCAGCAGGACCCAGGACTCAGGCCTTGCTGCCCGCCTAAGAGGCTGTTCCAGGCCTATGTGGGCTGGGGTGGGACAGGGGGCCTCAATGATCATTAGTGTGAGCGATTGGTAGCACACTCAGGGATGACACAGGTTCCCCTAAGCCACCACCCACTGGGGCAAACCTTCGTGTTCTGCCATAGCGCGTACGTCACAGTCCGAGGGCAACTCACTGCCCGGCCTGCTGAGAGGGCAGCAGCCAGCCCTTGTCAGGGACGCTGAGCCACGGCCCTCTGGTGTGGCATCCTAACCTCCACGTTCCCACGAGCGGCCAGATGCCCTGCCTGCCGGGGAACACTGCCCGTCCGTCTGCTGCCGAGCCGGGGCCTCTCGTGAAAGGGGGGTGCTCCCTCCTGCCCAGGTCCGTGGGCCTGCTCTGCCCTCTGTCCCCACCGTGGTGGCACCGTGTGTGTCCAGGGCAAGGCTCAGCCACTCTGACTGCGTTGGGAGCTGGAATCCAGTTAAGGACAATGAGCTCCCTCCCAGGCTCAGGACTGGAAACCACAGGGCAGGGCAAAGCCTGGACTTGAGCCCCCGTTGACGTGGGGCCCATCAGCGCTTCAGCGTCTGTGTCTGTGAACTGGGACTATTTCTCCCCCTGGGGCGGCCATCGTGTCAGTGCCCGGGCTGCACCTGGAGCGTAGTAAGTGCTCAAAAATGATGACTCTTCGTTTGTTTGTGTCTGGCGTTTTCTTCATTATCCATGACATTTGCGGCCGTCTGAGATGGTTTCCAACCTTGGGAACCATACTGAATACCTACCGAGCTGAGAAATGTCCCTCTGACCCTGACTTGCCGAGGGTCCTCGTTAGGGATGGGTGATGGCTTTTGTCAGATGCACTTTCTGTGTAGCTTGATAGGGTCACGTTATCTTTCTTTTCAGCTTGTTGATGTGGTGAATCCTTTCTCTGATTTCTAAGCGTTGAACCAGCCTGGAGTACTTGGGATGAACCCCACTTGGTCGTGTATAGCATTCTTTCTATGCCCCATTTGACTTGGTTTGCTTATATTTTGCAGCGGATTTTTGCAATGTGTTCAGGAGAGATAGCGCTTAATAGTGGTTTTTGTTTTTTGGGTTTTTTTGTCTTTGTCTTGTGTTGGTATCAGGATAACACCAGCTTCATAACATGGGTTGAAGAGCCTTTCCTCTTCCTCCATGTTCTAGAAGAAATTATGTAAACTTGTGCTGCTCTTTCTTTCTTTCTTTTGTATTTTATTTTATTTAAGTTTATTTATTTTGAGAGAGAGAGAGGGAGAGACGGAGGGGGGGAAGGACAGAGAGGGAGGGAGACACAGAATCGGAGCAGGCTCCAGGCTCCGAGCTGCCAGCACAGAGCCTGACGCGGGGCTTGAACCCACGAACCTTGAGATCATGACCTGAGCTGAAGTCGGATGCTCCACCCACTGAGCCACCCAGGCGCCCCTCTTTCTTTAAATGTTTAGTAGAATTCTCCAGTAGAATCATCAGATCCGGGAGATGCCTGTTTTAGGAACTTTTGAAATGTTTAGTAGAATTCTCCAGTAGAATCATCAGATCCAGGAGATGCCTGTCTTGAGAGCTTTTTAGGAACTTTTGAAATGTTTAGTAGAATTGTCCAGTAGAATCATCAGATCCGGGAGATGCCTGTTTTAGGAACTTTTGAACTATGGATCCAGTTTCCCTTGGTTATGGGACTGCTGGATTCACCTCTTCCGTCTCGGTTGAGTATTGACGGTTAGCGCTTATCGATGGTCTGCTCCTTCTGGGGTGCAGAACTCACGAGCAGTGACGTGACTCACCGCCCTCTCTCGTCCTGGCGAGGCCGCGGGAGCCGGTGACGGGCCCTGGCCCACCCGGGAGCGGAGGCTCTGCCCTGTCTCTTCCATTTTTGTCAGCTTCCCCGTCTTCCTCGCCGACCTCCGCCCCACCCCGTGGCTGCTCTTGCGCCTCTGACTGTCCTCGTGTCAGGCTTCTTGCAGCGGGGTCCGCGGGGGCCTGGGGATCCTGTCTGGGGGGGTACGCAGCACTGTAACTCTCCCTCCGAGCACTGCCCTGTCCAGACCACCCAACACACGTGGTACTTTCGTCACCGCTCACACCGTGGGTTCCTGTCTTTGACCAGATGTGATGAGTTTGCACTCAGTACTCACTTGAACATCTTCTACCTGCGTACACTTTCCGGAAACTGGTGGGTCCCTGCGATCGTTCCCCTGGTCCCGGGGGTCTGTTGGGTTTTCCTGGGTCTGCGTGCTCTCTGTGGCTCACGTGGGGCCGTTTCTGTTGACTTGTCTCCAGACGCACAGGCTGTGTCCTCCTTGTCTCCTCTTTGTTACTCAGCCCGTCTGCTGAGTTTTTGCTTCTGTTACTACGCTTCTCAGTTCCGTCGTTTCCGTTTGGTCCTTTCATATAATTTCCATTCCTTTGCTGGGGCTTTCTATGTTTTCATTTGCTCCAGGAGGACTGGTAAGTGCTTTCCCATAGCGTTCCCACGTGGCCACGCCGAAACCCTCGCCAGAAAGTTCCGGCATCTTGTCCCTCTTGGTGTTGCTTGCAGCTACGTGTCTTCTCATCTGGGCTGTGATTCTCGGTCGCACCCTGCACGCTGTGGCTGAGTCTTTTTAAACATTTCACCGTAGCCTGCTGCTGCCCTGTCCAGGGTTATCACCCGGTCCGGGCCCATGCCGTGGCTGAACTTGATGACGTCTCAGTTTTCAGAGTGTTTGTGGTGTTATTCAGATTTCCTCGGTTTATCTGGGGCCTCTGGGGCATCCTGGGCCTTCCTGAGGTGAGGGGCTTCCCCACGCCCCGCTGTGGCTCTGGGCAGGGAGCTGCTGGGCCGGTTGTTGATGTGGGGATCCCCTTGCTGGGGCCCCCTAGTGTGTCTTCGTGGGAAGGGATCTGGCCTGAGGGGACAGGGGTCTTTCCAGGGTGGGAGCACTGGGCTCCAGCTGATGTGCTATGAACACTTTCCTTCTGGTTGGACATCAGGAGGTGCCGGGCTGTGGCCCCTGGGTCCCGTTGGCGGGGCGTGGGAAGGCACCCAGTCTATACCGCCTCTCCAGTCCTGGGGTTCCTGACCACCCTGCCCAGGTCCCATCTGGAACTCTCCTTTCGTTGCCTTTTTTATTTCCTGGGTTTGCACCTGTGCTCCGTGGAAAGGAGCTGGCGGCTCTCAGGCGTCTTCTTGGGCCCATGTCTCCCGACGTCCTTCTGGAAGAGGACCCTGGCAGGTCTCTTGGCTTTGCTTTAGCACCCTCCCCTGTCAGGGTCCCTGTGCCACCGGGCTGTTCAGAGGCAAGGTCCATGAGTGCGCAAGGCCTGAAAAGCACGGGAGGCTCGGGGGCCCCGAGAGGTGGCCTCTGATGCCATCTACCAGGCTCCTGCAAACCTTGTCCTCCCGTGACTTGCGCGTCTCACAGGAAACTCCCGGGGTGGGAACCACGGCAGCTCTGAGCCGACGCGGTGGCCACAGGGTCACTCTGAGCTGGAGAGGAGTGAGGAGAGGCCTCCTGCTGCCTGGGGAAGCCTGGCCTTCATTCGGCTCGGTGGGTGGTGCAAAGCGGGGCGGGGTGGGGGGGGGGCAAGGAGAACTTGGAGGGTCCACGTGGGAGTTGGAGGTTCCGGTGTAGTGAGTACAGCCGGATGCTGGGATGGGCTCTGCACGGAGCAGCCCCCGCCTTCCTGCCTGTGCTGCCCTCCCGTGGCCCAGAGCCCCCGCCTCCCCAGGGGCTGAGGGAACCCCCTGCAGGGCTGTGGAGGTTAACACCCCACGAGCCACGTTGCTGGTGGGCCCAGGGACACGGGTGAATTCCTCTCTACCTGTCGGCGGGTGAGGCCAGGGCTCCGACGGGGCTGATAATAGGCCGTTTTCTGGGGGAAGCTGTTTCTCACCCAGGAACTAGCCACCTGTCTCTCCTCCTCCCCTTGTCTTGCTGCCCTGGGGCTGTGCCCACAATAAAGCTTGTGCCTGTGGGCTTTGCCCTGAGATCTGCGATCCAGGAAAGCCGGGTTCCTCTGACCTGTCTCGGTTTTCCTAAGGCTGGGGCGTCCTGAGAAACAGAAGCCCCCCCCCCCTCCCGCTTTGCTTCCTTTGTACCATCAGATTCATGTGTTGGAGCCCTAACCTCAATGCCTCAGAATGTGGCCTTATTTGTAAATAAGGTCATTGCAGATGTAATTAGTGAAGACAAGGTCATGCTGGAGTGGGGTGGGTCCTAGTTCAACATGACCGTGTCCTCATAAAAGGGGGATTTGGACACAGACGTGCACGCAGGGAGAGCGCAGTGTGATGAAGGACGAAGGGGTCAGGAGGAAGCGTCCACAGCCGAGGAACCCTAAGGACGGCGAAGCCTGGGGGGTGAGGGGAGTGGCCTGGAACAGCTTCTCCCTCAGAGCCCCCGGGAGGAGCCTGGCCTCCATTGGGGACCCCCCTCCCAGAGCTGGGAGGGTGTGCATTTCTGTTGTCACAGCCACCCCAGGACATGACGTGGGCTTCTCATGTCACGTAGACCCCAGCTGCCTGCTCTCAAGGCAGGCCTGGCACCAGAGTGCCAGAACGGGGGCCTGGGGGGCCTCTCACCGAGGGGTGAAGGGCCTTGAACTGACATCCAGTGCCTGGAAAGCCACTCGTGGCAGCTTGGTCAGAAACTCGCTCAGAGGCTGGCCTGTGGGGCACATCCCCACCAACACCTCCCGCGGGTCCCAAGACGCTGTGACTTACAGCGAGGACGGCATCTCACCCACGCTTTCTGACGATGCTTGTTTCTGTGCAGCGTCCATGACCCAGGCTGCCAGCCAGCAGGGAGGTGCCACCCGCAAGGCTGGGGGCTCCTGCAGGGTCGCCGGCCTGGCCTCCACTTCCTCTGCCCTCGGCAGTGGCCGGGGCAGCGTGGGACCCACGTGCCCTCCCCCCACGTGGTGGCCGGGGAGGAGGCTGCATCTCCTGGAGCCCAGGCTCCCGCCCAAGTCTTCACTTTGCCAGGAACTAGAGCCAGGTCTTGGGTGGGTCACTTTCCCTCAACTTCACAGACCAGGAAAGTCAAGGTCAAAGGGTACCGCCCCAAGCCCTGGGGCTGCGGCCAGAGTGATGACCACCTTTGGGTACCTCCTCTTCAAGGGGTGGCTGTTACCACGTGACAGATTAGGGACCAGCTCAGAGGTGCCAGCACAGGACAGGGCAGGTGACAGCAGGGACATGAGCAGAACCAAGCAAGAAGCATCTGTGGCATGAGTCCGCCCATGCAGAGGTCCTGTGGGCCCCCTTAGGGCCCTTCCCGGCCCTAGCCCAGTGTCCCTGCACCTGAGGGAGGGCAGGGACAGTCGGCCTCGTCACCTGTGCTGTCTGGTGGGCTTCCAGGAGGCGGAGTCTCCCCTGAGGCCCAGTTTGTAGTGTCCAGAGTCTGGGCTGGGGGCACAGACTGGGGCAGCAGCCTCGGTCAGTGGAACCAGAGCCTGCCTGAGGCTTCATTACAAATGGACCTTCTCTTCGTGACCAAGGCCCCACGGGTGGCCCACGTGGAGACCTTGGGGAAGGGGCCTGCATGGCCGGGGTCGGGGACTCGCACGGGGGCTGGCCAAGGGCTTGCTGTTTCAGAAGTGGACATCCGCCTCAGGCTTGGGGTCCTGGTGGAGGGAAGGGTGGCCCGAGGGCTGGACTGGTGGGGAGGTAGGGGGCTTCTGTCTCCCGGCCGTGCCATTTCAGGATGGGTGTGGGGACCTCGCAGGGGCCGCGTGGGACCCCGGAGTCACTCTTCTTGTCCCCACAAAGCATGTTGGTGTCTTACCCTGGTGCATTCTTAAGGATTTCTTGACTGGAAAATAAACGGTCGTAGTGACGGTAATTTGTGCTGCTTATTATCTCTTCCGTTCCAGGCAGTGTGCACGTCCTTGCTAATTTTACCTGATGAATTTACGAGGTGATGTTGTTATCCACCCATTTCGCAGATGAAAAACTGAGGCTCAGAGAAGGTGAGTCACTGGCCCCACATCTCAGACCCAGTGAATCTTTGACTCTGAGAAGAGCTGTTAGTGGTCTGCTGAACGCGGCCTGCAGTGGGTGCCCTTGGTGGGAGAGGGGCCGGGAGCCTTCCTCTGACTGTGATGAGCCCCTCCCCGGACCCCCTTTTCCTCTGCCTCTGCTGGAGGTGGAGGCCGAACCCCACCCCCTGGCCCACGTGGGCCGAAGGCCGCACGCCCACGATCCCCGCCGAGCCGGGACATCGGAGGAGGCCCGGTCGGTCCACTCTGGCCCCTTCGGGACTGCTCTCGGCCTCACTCTCCTTATCCAGGCCGACCGTGGTGCTGGGTCAGAGATGGCCCCAGCCCCTCCTGTGACGGGGGTGGGGGGGGGGACCCGACTTGGAGCCCCACCAGCTTCATCTCTGCACAGGCAAGGGCCTCCTCCCTCGTCCTGGCCCTTCCCTGCCCCCAGAAAGCCTGCGAGACCATCCTGGTCAGGCCATCTGTTTCCTGCCCCTTCGGGAAGGCCGTCCCGCCCAGGCCTTGGCAGCAGAAATCCCGCATCTCCTGTCCCCACGCCCCTCCGTGCCCGGGGTCCTGGCCCTGGGATGGCTGGCTTAGTGCGACCACGGCCCGGCTGCCTGTTGGGCTCCCGCAGCCCCTCCGGCGGGGCCTCCGCCCTTTTGGCGTCCGGCTCCTGCCCCTGCCCTCCTGGCCCATTGTCTTTCCCCAGAAGCAGGGTGTGGGGCGGTCCGGGAGCCCGGGACTATTAGCACCGATTCCTTTTCCTGCTGTGGAGCCAGTGACAATGATGTCCCACACCCCGCCCCCGTGCACAGGGGCCACGAGCTTTCCCTGTCCGGGGGTCTCAGCCCGTACTCGGAGGAGGGGCCCCATGCAGAGCTTCCCTCAGACGCAGGCCTCGTGCCCCCGGCCCGGAAGTGGCTCCTCTTGGGCAACATTCCGAACATCGGTTTGCAAGGACTTTCCCTTCAGAGCTGAAAAGCCCTCACCTGGGCTAAGCCCCAGACTCAGAGCCCCTCTCGGGGCAAAGCCAGGGCACCTCTCGGTGCTACCTGAAGGCTCTGCACGGACGCTGCCAGCCTCCGACCCGGCTCCTGCTCTCGACACAGCGGGCTTGGATCTGTAAGCTGTGTGGTTCTGTTCTCCTCGGGAGGCCGCGTTCCTGCATTCATCCTGCAGACACCTACTGGGACGTGGACCTGCTCGGCCCGGGAACAGACAGGGGCAGTGCCCGAACCCACAGTGCGCCTGGGCCCGCGGGCATCCGATCCCAGCCCAACAAACAACCAGCGCGGAAATGGGGACACAGGTTGCTTGAGGCCGTGTCTGCTGGGCTGAGTGAAGGGAGCGCAGACGTGAACCAGGCCACGGTGGCCGGGGTGGGGGCGCGTGGCCACGGACTGGGTCAGCACAGGCCAACAGAGCTGCTCGTGATGATGGATGTCGCACATCCACGCTGCGACCCGAGAGCCCTGGAAACCGGCTTTCTAGTTTCCCTGATTTGTAATTACCTTAAATTTCACTAGGATCGCGCGGCCAGCAGCTGTTGTGTTGGGCAGCGCCCTCCTAGGCAGGGATGGCCACGTGCCTGTCCCCTGGGGCTGGAGGCCGCTCACGTGTCTGAGAAGCCAGAGGAGGACAGTCAGAGGCACAGCGGGCAGCGAGGTGCAAGAGGGTGGTTCTTTTTGACTCTAGATGACGCGTTTCCGGTTTTTTTCAGCCCCGGGAGCTGCGGGTCAGTTGTAGTATGCAATCCCGAGTGAGGACGAGAGTTGCCCAGCCGACCCTGGGCTTGCACCCTTGCTCCCCTTAGCAGAGGACGTCAGGGGGAAGCTGCGAAGGGATAGCTGCTCCTGATGTCCCAGAAGGCAGGTGCATTAGTGAGGCTCCCCAGAGAAACAAACCACTAGGTTCCTGCGAAGCCCTTCCGCTCCATCCAGACTTCCTGACTCAGCCCACCGATCCCAGTGTTCGCCTCATCCAGAAACATCCTCACGGACACGCCCAGAGCGATGCTTGACCCGATGTCTGGGCCGCCTATGGCCAGTCAAGTTGACGCACAGAATTACGCATCATAGCAGGTGCCTCGTTCTGCCCTAAACATGCGCAGGATGCCGTGGGTGTTAGTCAAGGAGCCGTCTCTGTCCGCAGCCCCCGCGACCCAGGCCCTGGGTTTCAGCTCTGCAACTCCGCTTTGGCCGTGCCTGATCCAGGAGAGACAACCAACCGGAGACACCACGTTCAGAGGCTACCTGGAGCCCTGTGGCCAGTGCAACCAGTGAGCCGGACAATCGGAACTTCTCTCTGTCACGGGGCTGGGACTCAGGAACTTGAAGACTCACTAGTGAGTAGAGTCGGTGTAAGGTCAGGGCCTCACTTAAGGCTGACGCACAAGGGAACGGAAGCCAAGGCTGGAGGGAGCTGGGTGTGCAGACCAAGGCAGGGGGTCTGAGAGGCCCGGAGGCCCCTCAAGTGAGGGGTGCTGCTCTCAGCTGCTTCCAGATGCTATCCTCCAGCATCAGCACCGACCTGACCTTAGACTTCCCTTTTCCCATGGTGATGACAAGCAGTGTGAGCCAACACAGAGCCCAGCATGGAGGGGACACAAAGTGAAACAAAGGTTGGCTAGGGTCAGTGCTGGGGGGGGGGGCGGATAGGACCAGACCCACAGAGGCCAGTCACAGGGTGCCCTTGGCCAGGCTGGAGGACACTGACCTGACTTATGTCCACCCTCCCCACCGTGGACCCCTCTTCTGCAGCCTGGCCTGTCTGTACCATAGCCTCGTCTCTCCAGGGAGGAGGGCACCACTGACCATCTCTGTTTGCCACAGAATTAAGAGGATGAGGACCGTTTTTGCCAGGGCTGTCTCCATTATTGGGTGAGTACTTGTGTTGTAATTATTAGCAGCAGAAAATGCTGTGCTCAACCCCCCAAATCATCCCGCCTTCTACTTCTCATGTAGAAACTCCCGTGGTGTCTTGCATGGAGATGGACAAAATGTAGGCACACAGAAAATACTCTTGAATGGACCGAAAGTTTCCAGTTGCGTTTGTCTCCACATTTTCTAAAGTTTGCTACACTACCGAGTTATCTATCGTTCCATCCATCCCTCCATCCACCTACACATCCATTCATCCATCCACCCATCTATCCATCCATCCATCCATCCATCCATCCATCCATCCATCCATCCATCCACCTACACATCCATCCGTCCATCCATCCATCCATCCATCCATCCATCCATCCATCCATCCACCTACACATCCATCCATCCATCCACCCATCTATCTATCCATCCATCCATCCATCCATCCATCCATCCATCCATCCATCCATTCCTCCACCTACACATCCATCCATCCATCCATCCATCCATCCATCCATCCATCCATCCACCTACACATCCATCCATCCATCCACCCATCTATCCATCCATCCATCCATCCATCCATCCATCCATCCATCCACCCATCCACCTACACATCCATCCATCCATCCATCCATCCATCCATCCATCCATCCATCCATCCATCTACACATCCATCCACCCATCTATCCATCCATCCATCCATCCATCCATCCACCCATCCACCTACACATCCATCCATCCATCCATCCATCCATCCATCCATCCATCCACCCATCCACCTACACATCCATCCATCCATCCATCCATCCATCCATCCATCCATCCATCTACACATCCATCCATCCATCCATCCATCCATCCAACCATCTATCCATCCATCCATCTATCCATCCATCCATCCATCCATCCATCCATCCATCCATCCATCCATCTACACATCCATCCGTCCATCCATCCATCCATCCATCCATCCATCCACCTACACATCCATCCATCCATCCACCCATCTATCCATCCATCCATCCATCCATCCATCCATCCACCCATCCACCTACACATCCATCCATCCATCCATCCATCCATCCATCCATCCATCCACACATCCATCCGTCCATCCATCCATCCATCCATCCATCCATCCATCCATCCATCCACCTACACATCCATCCATCCATCCATCCATCCATCCATCCATCCATCCATCCACCTACACATCCACCCATCTATCCATCCATCCATCCATCCATCCATCCATCTACACATCCATCCATCCATCCATCCATCCATCCATCCATCCATCCATCCATCCACCTACACATCCACCCATCTATCCATCCATCCATCCATCCATCCATCCATCCATCCACCTACACATCCACCCATCTATCCATCCATCCATCCATCCATCCATCCATCCATCCATCCATCCACCTACACATCCATCTGTCCATCCATCCACCCATCCATCCATCCATCCATCCATCCATCTACCTACACATCCATCCATCCATCCATCCATCCATCCATCCATCCATCCATCCATCCACCTACACATCCATCCATTCATCCACCCATCTGTCCATCCATCCATCCATCCATTCCTCCACCTACACATTCATCCATCCATCCATCCATCCACACATACATCCATCCATCCATCCATCCATCCATCCATCCATCCATCCATCCACACATCCATCCATCCATCCATCCATCCATCCATCCATCCATCCATCCACCCATCCATCCACCTACATATCCATCCATCCATCCACCCACCCATCCGTTTATACAGCCCCTAGGAAGCACCTAAGTCTACTATTGCTGATGAGATGATCCTTATAACAGGCTATTGACCCATTGCTCAGCAAGGAAGCTGAGGCTCAGAAAGGGGAAGGGATTTGACAATGTTTACACAGGTTTTCACAGGCTCTATGCACCGTTCACTCTTGCTGGGAGAGTTGGCACCAACCCCATCTCCTTCTGCTGTTTCATTGTTGCCTGGGGCCGAACCTTGTGTCCCAGGCCCTCCAAGCAGAAGATGTGTCCCTCCGTTCCCACACCTCAAGCACTGGGCTGGCACAGAGCAGACATGACACTATAAGGACCCCTTCTCCCGTGTCCCCCCTCCCCCAACCTGCAGCAGTGAGACAGTGGAGAGCAGATGTGGAGCCAGGGATTCCCAGGACGTGTCAGGAGGGGCGGGGGGGGAGGGGCTGTGAGTGGGAGGTGGTGGCAGAGGCCGCTGTGGCTGGCGTGTCCCAACCTGGGCCGTACAGCCGCCCTCAACTCCAACAAGCGGCCGCCTGCCTGCAGCCCTCCTTCCTTCCTTCAGGATGCCTGAGCCCAGCCCACAGGGCCCCTCCCCATGCCTCCCTGCCCCGAAGCTGCTGCCCACCTGCCTCTCTTGCCTTTCCTTTCCAGCTGGAGAAGAAGAAAACTTCCTTCTCGAGAAGCCGACAGCCACCAGCCAGGGCAGAGCCTGCCTGCCAGCAGCCTGCAGGGCCCCCCCCCATGCCTGAGGGCTTTCTAGACCCTGCAGCTCCCCTTTGGGGGCTGTCTTCCCCCCAGCCTCTGGGGTCCCCATCACCCTCTGCAAATCACGCTTCGTCTCCTACCACTTGTGACTCCACGTTCCCTCCCTCGGGTCCATGCTCCATGGTCCCCATGCCCGCGGGCCACCCTTCCCTCTGCCTAGTGAGCTCCTCACCATCCTGCCAGGCTCCTGCGGAGACCTTCGGACTCACATCAGCAGGCAGCGGGGAGCAGGGGGAGGGTGTGGGCCCAGGAGAGGGAGGCGATAGGAGTCACAACCACCCCTGATGGCCCCTCACGTGATGACTCTTGGGGGGTGCTGGTCTGCCTCCTCCCTGTCGGGCCCCCACACCAGAGAGACCACCCCTGCTCTCCCCCCGGGCTGGGCCCACCCAGAGTTCCAAGGCCCGGGACCTGCTCCTCACACGGCCTCTGGCTCTCTGCTCGGCCGCAGTTTTTCCATGGCCCCTGCAGCGAGTCATGCCATGGGTGCGGAAAGCCTCCGTGACCTTCAAGTGAACGTTCACATCTTAGCCCGAGACATCCCATTATCTTCACATACTTTTCAGGGGTTGCTTGCCCTGGTGCCTCCCTCGTGTCCTACTGGGCTGTCCTCGTTTTCTCCATCTGTAAAACAGGCAAGTGCTGATGCCCCCTGCCAGGCTCCATGCAGGGCTCACTTCGAGGACTCACCCCGGGCTGGTCTCACGTACCTCGGGGTTATCGCTTTCTGAGCTCTGACCTCACCAATCAGAGGGCTGGAACCCACCACCTTCAGATGGAAACGGACCTTGGGGTTTGGACACTCAGGGCCAGTGCAGTCGAGGGCCCCCCTAGGGTCACCCAGCTGCCGGGCAGAGGGACAGCACAGTCAAGCTTCCTGCTGGAGGCCGTTCGGTGAGAGCTGGGCTGCTCTCCCAGGCCGCCGGGAGACTTTTGGGAGGGCAGCATCCTGGTTGGAGACTTTTGGGAGGGCAGCATCTGTTAGTGCAGACTCCGGTGGGGTCCGTCTGCGGGATCCCTGTCCCTATGGCCCTCCCTGTGGGCCTCCCTGTAAGCTCCGTACCCCTGGGCTTGCCCTGCAGCTGTACCCCAGTCTCTTCCGGCCGGAGGGAGCCAGGAGGGGCTGCCGTGGGCCCATCTGATGATGAGCTGTATGGAGGGCGGGCTTGGGGAGTCAAGTGGCAGGGTCCCCACACCCTTCCCACTCACCCTATTTACTCACCCATCACTTGTGCATTCCAGCAGGCATAAGGCGGACGGTCCTTGTCTCCCTGAAATGAACATCTCTGGTCGGCGTGACAAATCTGGAGGCCAGACGAGACTGTCACTGCAGCTGGATCCGTGTGTCCGCCTCCCTGTCCTGTCCGTGTCCCAGCCCCATCACTGTACATCCAGGGCCCCCCCACAGCGAAGGCTCGGTCCCCACCTGCCCCTCCGGCCAGCCTTAGCATGTGGGGGTCGGGGCTAAAACAGAAGCCTGAACCCCGAGTCAGGGTCATTTGTTTCCATGCCTTCCTGGTGCAGCAGAGCACGAGTCCCACAGCAGAACCGTGTCTCTTTCTGCCTGTGGGTCCTCAGCAGCTGGTGCAGACGTCCTTTGAGGCAGGTGTGGACGAGTGAATGAATGAGTGTGTGAATGAGTGAATGATCATCAAGAGACCTGAGATCCTTCTGGTCTCAAGTGGCCAGGAAAGCATCATCAAACAGCCCAATGTGAGAGCAGGTGGGAAGTTGTAGGAACCGTACAGGTTCAGTGGAAATGTGAGTGTGAGGGAGCTGTGACCTGAAGGGAGACTCAGAACAGAGTCCTGGCTTCCTAAGACAGGAGGGCCGTTGTGGAGGCCCCGGAGCTGCCCCATCCCAGGAGGAGGCAGAGCCCCTGAGCGAGCAGCCCGGAGCCAGGCCTTCGTGGAGAAAGAAGGTGCTCCGGGCCCCGAGACCCCAGCAGAGGTGCCCCGGGAAAGTGTCCCATTCCCGCGTCCGCTGTCTCACTTGTGCCACCGTTCCTGCATCTGGCATCCACCCGTCCCAGAGCCCAGGGCCCTCAAACGTCAGGAAAACCCGGCTGGAACTATTTCTTGGTGTATATATTTTTTGGAAAGTATGTTCACAATTGCCGCGCTTGGGGACACAAGCAGAGTGCTTCCTCGGGAGCTGAAGGTGAGACGCACCTCTGCCACGAAGACGCAGTGAGGGGGGCAGCCGGGCGGCCCAGGAATTTGACCTCCTCCTTCCCCCGGACATGCCCTGGCTGCCGCCGCAGGTGACATCGGGGCCTCTCTGGCCCCCGTGTCCAGGCTTGCCTGCACGCACAGTTGCAGAGTCTGGGGAAACGGTGTTGTGGGGGACAGAGGCCCCCGGGGTCTGAGGCCCAGACAGGCCAACGGAGTTTTCACGGTGCCAAATGCAGATCAAAGACGCGGGCAAGCCCACGAGTTTGCGGTCCCCCACAACAAAGCCTGGCGGGGACGCCTCAGCTGGAGGCACAGGGCTCGCGGCCGTGGCTGTCCTGGCGCAGGACCGCTGGTCACACGTGAAGCGGCAGATTAGGAATTTCCTCTTCTGTTTTTACTGCAAAGTTTGCCCTGGCAAAGGGTGTTTGCTTTGGGAACGTTTTCTCCCCTTTGAGCCTCTTGGCTGCACGTGAAAGGGTGGTCGGGCCGGGGTGGGACGTTCACAGCCCTTGGAGATGCTGCTAGGGGATCAAAGCTGCATCGTCGCCCGTTTTTATTACTTGGGTGAACCGTTGCAGAGCTGGTGGGGGCGGGCGCTGGTCTGCTGAGCTGAGGGCAGCTTCCAGGAGAAGTAGCATTGGTGGTCTCTCTGGGCCCCCCGCCAAGCCCCCGGCTGAGGAGGAACCGGAGGCAGGTTGGGAGAGGGCCGCCAAGAACAGAGGCGGATGGACCGGCACCCACAGGCCTGTGAGTCTTGGGGCTGGGTTGGGCCGACAGGCGGGCCCAGCTGTCCCCTCGTGTCCCCAGCGACGGCTCAGGGCTCATTTCTGGCAGAACCACCCCAGGGGCCACCTGCTCCCAGGCCCAGCCCAAGAGATGGTTTAGCTCATCTGCCTGGTCGGCAACGGTCTCGTGGGCGGACTCCTCCCTACCGACCTCAGGACCTCCAAGCCTCTGTGGCCCGGCTGGGGTCTTCCGAAAAGGACGAGTGGGGGTCGCCCACCACGTCCCCAGATCCACCTCCCTGCTGGCACGTGGGCAAGGGTGCAGATAAGTGGGCTTCTGCCACCAACACGGGGCTGGGTTGGTTCCACCGTCCCGGAGGGCCGTGCCTGTCCACCCTCATGGTGTCTGTGGGTATTTCGGCACCCTAAGCGTGTGCCGCACCCCGAGTGTGCCAGGCAATCGCTGTTCCGGTGACGGTGAGAAATACGACACAGATTAACAGCTCACCGACAGGGGGCTAAGCAGGTCGTGGTAAAGGAAGGAGCGCCACACGGAAGGGAACCTTCATAGCATCGTCTCATTTGTGCAAAGCCTGCACTTTGCGGTGCGTGTGATCGCACAGCACGGAGGGTACGTGCCTGATACGCGTCCCCCGTCGCATCACGCGCCAGTGATAGTCTGGCTGTCAAATCCCAGGGGACATGATTTCCTTCAAAATTCTGGATACTTCATTTGACTTGCAGGGCCCCCCCCACCCACCGTGCTGTGGGAAAGCCCGAAGACGCTTCCTTAGCCCTCCTGTGACAGGACTGGGTCCCAGGCCGTCTTTTCCCAGCTCTGGGTCCAGCTGTGACCGCTGCCCTGGGGCATCCTGCTGTCCCCGGCCAGCAGGCCTGGAAGTTTCTGAATTGTTTCTTCAACGATTTCCTTCCCTCCGTGTTCTCTATTCCCTTTTTAAAAGTCCTATTAGGGTGTCGAGCCACCAACCTGGTCACCCACGGGTTAAAAACTCTCTTTTCTCTAGTTTTCTGTCACTTTGTCCTTTGGCTTTGCTTTCTGGAAGATTTCTTCAACCTCGTTGTGCAGATATTTTTTTATTTTTTTATTTTTTAGTAGGCTTCATGCCCAGCGTGGAGCCCAACCTGGGGTTTGAACTCATGACCCTGAGATCAATGCCTGAGCTGAGATCAAGAGTCAGACACTTAACCGACTGAGCCACCAGGCGTCCCCTGATCTGGTTTACTATTGAATTTTTTATTTCTAAGAGCTCGTCTTTGTTCTCTGGGCTTCCTTCAAAGAGCCCAGTGCTGTGTTTCAGCTTCGACCCCACTGCTGGATGCACGGAGGGTATCTGTGCTGCCCTCTCCTTTGATGAGCGTCTCCCCCACCCCACACCCTGGTCTCGCCCGGCAGGCGGGTTCTCTCTGTGTCTGTTTGGGTCTGTGTTTCACACAACCTGTTTCCTGCTGCAGCTGGGTGACTGTGCTGCGAGCCTCCGTGGGTTGATCAGGCCAGGCCATTTCACCAGGAAACCCTCAGGCCGCATCCTCCCTGGGGGTCAGTTTTCTGGAAGACTCCCCCCTCACACACCCACCCGCAGAATCTCCCCTTCGTCCTGAGGGCTCCTGGCATCTCAGACCGGGGTCTCTGAGTAAACCCCCCGAATCCTGCTGGGTCGGTGGGGGGCAGTCATGGGGATGCAGAGTGGGGGGTGCTCACGCAGGGTCCCTCCACGTGCTCTCCTGCCCTCGTCACCCCCATGGCTCCAGACGCCTGGTGCCACCACCCGTGGTTCCCCCTGGGTCCTTCATGCAGCCTCCCCCTAGTGTCAGCCCCCCATTTCCACCTTCCTCTGGGCTGTGGCCCCAGCCAGCCATGGGCTCCCTGCAGAAATTCCCCCAAAACTCCATTTTGGTCCTGGGACAAATGTCCATCTCCCCCCGCCCCCCCCAACCCGTGTGTGTGTGTGTGTGTGTGTGTGTGAGAGAGAGAGAGAGAGAGAGAGAGAGAGAGAGAGAGAGGAGGGGGCCCTGCCCCCCCCCCCCCCTGCCGTGTGTGAATGTGGGTGACAAAGGGAGAAGGCACAGTTTGTGTCCTGCCCCTGCTTCCTCCCTGGAACCAACATTCCTTTTCAAAACGTTTTCTCGAAAACAAAGAGTCTATTTATGACATGTTCCATTAAAGGGGGGTGGGCTTGGTGTCCAGGTGGGCCTGGGCTGCATCCAGGCCCAGCAGCTTTATAACCTGGGTGACCTTGGCCACCCCTTTGCCTCTCGGAACCCTGTCTCCTTATCTGTTTAATGGGAGCAGAATTCCCACCTGGCAGGGCTATTGTGGGGCACAGAAGAGATAATGTGCCATAAAGTGCCCGCCGAGGGCTTGGTGCGCAGCTGGCGCGGCCGTGAGAGCCGGCTTTGTGTCCTTGTTTGTGTAGGTGTCTTATCTCCCTCTGGCCAAGCGAGGCCGGCCGCTGGGCTCACCTCACCACCAGCCCGCAGGGCCACGGACGCCGCCGACTGGGGCGCAGGGTTTCTGCTCCGGGGACTGGCACGCGGGTGCGGGCTGGGTCCCCAGGAATGCGATCAATCTCCCGGCCCCAGGGCTGATCTCCCACCGCTGATAGGCCACCTGCAGCCTGGAGAGGCCACCCCAGGGGCTGGGCTGTCAGCACCAGTGGGGGCTGCCTGTCCCCGCAAGACCAGACATGTGCCCCGAGCCGCATCCGGGATTCGGCAAGAGCGGCTTCCTTGCGGCTGCAGCCCGTGTCTCCTCTTGTCCAGGAATGTCCTGCCGTCCTCCCTCCCGCCCAAGCCGCCTGCTCCCAGGCCCCTCTGCCATCCGAGTCCTCACTTAAGGCTCCACGGGTTTGGGCCAATGACACGTTTCCGACCCACAGACCCGAGTATCTGGAGGAGAACTGGGTGTCTCCAAAGGGTGGGGGTGGATTTGGGGGACTCTTCCTTGGGGTCCTCCCTGGGGGGGCGTGAATCTGGGTTCAGGGTTTGTAGGGGGAGCAGTGCCTGTGGATTCAGAAATAGTGTCCCAACTGAATAAAACAACCTGTCACTTAGCTACCGGGTGGAATTCAGGACATTTGTCCCAGGACCAAAATGGAGTTTTGGGGGGGATTTCTGCAGGGAGCCACAGGTTTGGGACACGTGCTTGGACCCCAGGGGGAGGCTGCCAGTTGTGGTGACCGTGTGGGTCACCACATCCCTGCAGCTGAGAAACAGATCTGTCCTTTTCTTCCCACCCCCTTGGTGGTGTGGAGTGCCAGCTGGTGGACCGGACAGAGGTCTGGAAGGCACACGGGGAAATGGGACCACTACGGGACCCGTTCTCAAACCGGGTGCCCCTAGAACACTCTGTGGGACCCTAGGGGCACTTCCCAGACACCAGGGTTCTGGTTCAGCAGACCCAGCTGGGCCTCAGGTCCCCACTCTTGTGATGGCCTGGTGGGCTTTAGGCCAAGCCGGAGAGACCCCACTCTGAGCCCTGAGGCCACGGGACACGTAGCCTCTCCGGATGGGGTGTGTGCTCCCCCGTGACCTTCCCTCCGCAGCAGGTGGGGCCTTCTCAGCCCTAGTTCAGATTCATGGCGCCTACCCCATGCCTCGGGCAGCCCCTCCCTCGCTGGGCTTCAGTTCCCCGGCCTGGTCAGTTTGTCAGTTTGCAAAGCAGCCTTTCCCCTGAGGCCCGTGGTGTGGCTAACAACCATCCCACAGAGGATTTCTCGTGTCTGCAGGCTGTTGGACCTGCCCGGGGAGGCTGCTGAACTGGGACTGATTTTATCCTCACAAGACCCTCAGCTCCTCAGGGAGCTCATCTGGGGAGCAAAGCTGACCAGCGAGGAGGTTGGCACCTGCTGGGTAGGCTGGGGCTGGGTTCAGCTGCGGAGGGATTGGCTTTTCAGTCCCCTCCCTCCCACCATCTGAGAGACGCGAAGCCACAGGCCTCCCCGTGTCTCACTGAGGATGCGGTGATGGTGGTAGCCGGTGAGACTCCCACTGTCCGTCTGCCAGAGCACAGCCAGGCTCCAGGGCTGGTCCGGGGCTCCCCCTCCCTCCGGGCATCAGGGCCGCTCGGCCCGTGGACCAGTACCCAGAGCTTCCGGCCTTTGCCCCCTGCACACGCTCTCCCTCTGGGCCTTTCCTGCCCCGGCCTGTGCAGCGTCCCAACCCTCCCCTCTCGGCCTGAACCCTTTCCTCCTTCCCTGAGGCCCTTCTGGTTCATGGGTGAGAGTCCTTGTTCATGGGTCTCATCTCAGGAAGGCAACGCTGTCCCTGGCCCCACAGCAGCAGCAGCCCCGGAACCCACGAGGAATGTGAATTTCTAGGCTTTAACAAGCCTGAAGGCGATTGTGATGCTCGGGGTGAGACCCGCTCCCCACCGTGGCAGGCTGGGGTGGGGCCGGCAACTCAGGAAAACGCCGGGCTGGCTGCGGCCTGATCTCGGCAGCCAGGTCGGGCAGTCCACGGCCACGGATGCTGAGTCTGCTCGGCCGGTGAGCAGGAGAGCACCGCACATCTTCGCGTGTGAAGATCCAGATAAACGTTTATCTAAAAGGAAATTCGAAGCTTTTGTGTGCCAATCACCCGTGGCCAAGGTAAAAGGCTAATTACATGGGCATGTGATTTGCAACAACTACAGTGAGGGGTTAACGTTTCAATTATGTGACGACACAGGTGATTTCATGACGAAAAGTGCTGAGATCCCCCCAAGGGGAGTGTCAGAGGTCAGGAACGGGCCTTTTGCCAAGAGAAGGAGCCCAGGACGGGCGAAGGCTGGTGGAAAAAGTAAACATGGCGGGGGTCGAGTGCTTGGAGCGATGACAAAAGGGAGGAGGATGTTTGCTGGGGAAGCATCAGACTGGTGAAATGATTCCCTCGTGTGACTTCTAGTAAAACTTCTTTTTCCTTATTCTGCACTGATCCAGCATATATCGGTTTGTTCAAAATAAGAATAGTAACAACGTGTTCAGTTGTGTGTGCTCACGCACGTATCCTACACGTGTGTCTTCTGTGTGTGTCTTACGTGTATGTGCCACGTATGAGAGGACAGAATGGTAGCTGTAAGATGGGAACCGGGGGAGAAAGCAGGATCGTCTGTTACGATGGGGCCCTCGCACCCAGCCTGTGGGGCAGGGTGGGGATGTTTGAAGGTGATCTTGCATTAGCAGTGAACGTACGTTGCAAACTCTGGGGCAACCGATAAAAATAATAAAAAAGAAGTATAACAACGAAATGCTTATACTTACAAGATTTATAAATATTATATACTTTTAACGAAACCATGTAAAATGCCCAGTTAAAACCGCAAAACGGAGAAAAGGGGTGGAAGACAAAGCCAGGAACAGAGGACAAGGGTGACAAACAGAAAACTACCGAATCTGGGGGATATTAACCCATATCTGTGTACCAGCCACCGCTTGGAACGTCAGCGGTCCACGGGCTCCGGCGAAAGAAAGATCGTCAGAGTGGATCTGGAGACAAGACCAGCCGGTGCGGTCCGCACGGAGCCCGCCTCAAACGTAAAGACACGTACACGTGAAAAGTGGAGAAAACAGTCCCGCCCATCCCAGTGGGGAGGAAGGAGCTTCTCCAGCAGCGAGCGTCATCGTGGCTGGAGTAGACGTCACGCGAGGGAGGCGGGGCTCCCGAGCAGACATGATTCCTAATACTGAGCAGGAGGCACGGGTGGGGAGGATGAGTTTTCTGCAGATGGCTCTGGGACGGTTGGGTATCCACACACAAGAAGTGAGACGTGTGCACCTAATTCACACGACTGTGACACACACACACACACACACACACACTCCTGGGCAGATTGAACGCTACATGTCGAGACTATAGCGGTTTTAGGACAGAATATGGGGGACATCTTCATAATTGGCGCCCTGTACAGACTTCTTAAACAATTCACAAAATAATCGTCGTAAAGGCAAAGATTGATACAAATTAAAATTAAGAAATTCTGTTTCATAAAAAGTCACCATAAAAGGAGAGAAGAGACAAACCATGAGGTAGGAGGAGGCCTGCCCTACCCACACCGAAAAACGGAAGGTCCAGCACATGAAAAACAAACTTTAAAAGGCATCAAGGGGACAAAGCACCAAACTAAAAACGGGCCAGTGATTTCACCAAAGAGGAAGCCCAGATAGGATCAAACCTCATTAGTAATCAGGAAAAGCCAGTGAGAATCACAATGAGAGACCGTTACTCATCCAGCAGGTTGGCAAAAGTTTAAAAAGTCTGACCATACCAAGGGCTGGCGAGGCCACAGGACCCTCACGCCTCCGGGTTGGGGCCCTTGGCGCCAGTGTCGGGGAAGTCTCCCCACTCAGCTGTCTGTCTCGGGGGACGTCTTGTGCGGTGGACTTGGGGGCTTTGTGGGAACGTTCGAGGCAGTGTGATTTACAGAGCAAAAAGCTGGACGCGACCCAGATGTGCACCCCCAGCGGCGGGAAGGACGTGTGCGAATTCACACAGCGCGGTCACCACCGGCAGCAGGAAGGCTCTCTCAGCGGAGGGGAGGGGCCGGCCACACACCGTGGGAAGCGTGACCTTGTTTGTTAGACTGACTAGTGCATGATCAAACTGTATAGGAAGCAAGGCAGTGACCTCACGCGACTCAGGGCAGAGAGCGAGAGGGGAGAGAATTAAACTTCGAGACGGAGTGGAATAGGTTCTCCTCGGGGCTGGGATCAGGCTGTCACTTTCTTGTTCCCCTGTGCCCCACCCCCCCGAGGCGGGTGCACCTGCTTCCGGTGCTGGCTGTGGCCAACAGCAGCCGGAGCCCTGTCTCCGAAGGTCAAACGTCCCGCATCCCTCCCTTCCTCCCCCGAGAGCGTTTTCCATTGACTTTGGCTGCTGCACACACAGGCCAGCCGCCCACCTCAGATCCCGTTCGCAAGTGGTCAGGGTCTGAGTAAATACGTCGCCAGAGGAGCTGGGGTGCCCGGCTGGGCCCTGCAGAGTAAGCAAACCCTCCAGGAAGTGGCCTGGCCACCCCGAGTGCCCACACCCGTCCTGGGCACCTCCCCCGGGCCTCTGGGGAAGGAGGAGCACCGCCTGCCTGGGGTCTTGGGCTCTGCTGGCCGCCCCGTGTCTTCAGGGCACCCTCCGGTCCCGGACCAAGACCCGGAAACCTGTGCGTGGCTAGCCAGGGGTCTCAGGGGCAGGGGCAGCCTGGGGTCAGCTGTGTGTGCAGACGCTTTTTGACGTTCTACCCATGAGATCAAAGTGTTTGTTTAATTTTCAGAGAAGAAATAGCTTCCAAGCATCTTTGAGAAGACAGTGTTTTGGAAGGCGCTGGTCCGATGCAGGGCTACCGGGCAGGCTTGGCAGATCCCACGGTCTCCTGGGCCTCAGTTTCCCCTGACTCTGTCCCTGAGCCCCTCTGAGGCCGAGAGCCTCTGACACCAGCCCCTGCCGTTCACCCTCTCTCTCCCCCACAGGTGGGGCAGGTTGGGATCGACGGTCCAGATGGGAGGTGCAACACAGGACCTCGTAGGCCCCTTGGGATGTGGTTGGAGGCCGACACCCGAGTTTCCCCTTCCATAAACACACAGGCTTACCGGGAGGGGTGGGCCACCATGAGGGGAGCCGCCTCGGGAGCAGAAATGTTGAAGAACCCAGGGCCCAGGGCTGGGCCGGGCCTGACCTCTTTTTTTTTTTTTTAATTTTTTAAAATATTTATTTTTGAGAGCGAGAGAGAGAGAGACAGAGCATGAGCGGGGGAGGAGCAGAGAGAGAGACAGGGAGACACAGAATCCAAACAGGCTCCAGGCTCTGAGCTGTCAGCACAGAGCCCGACGCGGGGCTTGAACTCACAAACCGTGAGATCATGACCTGAGCGGAAACCGGATGCTCAACCGACTGAGCCACCCAGGCGCCCCCGGGCCTGACCTCTTGGTGCCCAGGGCTGGCATCTGGAGATGGGGTCCCAACGGGCAGGGTTCAGAAGGAAAGGACCCTGTCTCCTCTCAGAGCCTGCTATGGGCAGAATTATGTGTCCCCCCGTTCATGGGCTGCAGCCATACCCCCAGTGTGACTGCGTTTGGGGATGGGGCTTTAGGAGGTAATTAAGGGTAGATGGGGTCAGATGGGTGGGTCCCTGATGCCATAGGACTGTGTCCTCATGGGAAGAGGGGGAGAGCTCTCTCTCCACGCGCACGTGCCCGGGGAAGACCATGAGCCCACCGCAGGGATCTGGCCTCTGCCAGGCTGGAAGAGAGGCCTCACCAGAAACACCCCGCAGGATCTTGGTCTGGAACGTCCAGCTGCCAGAACGTGAGGGTCTGTGGTGGTCTTCAGCCTGAGTGCAGGAAGGGGCTCTAGGGCAGGGTCCTGGTTGGTCCTCGAGGCCCCTTATTTTCCCTGCACCGCCCCTGACAAAGTTCCACAATCCAAGCTCCAGAAATGCTGGAAAGTGTGTTGATTATGTGTAGAGGTAACAGGTCACCCCAAAACTTGGTGGCTTAGGAGGACAGTGACCACATCCCTGTCTCGTGGCCTCTGTGGATCAGGAATTTGATGCTGGGCTGTCTGGCTTGGGTTGTGTTCAGGAAGCGTGACCTTCCCAGGCGGCTCCGTCGTGGGGCTGGGACGCTAGTCCTCTCGGAAGAGCTGCTTCGACAGAGATCAACGGGCCTGCCGTGGGTCACACCCTGTCACCTCCTCACGTTCACAGTGGGACTGGCCACATACAGGGGCAAGTGACAGGCAGCTGGGATCATTGGGGGCCCCCTGGGGGTCTTGTTATCACAAAAACCTTCTTGAGGAGGGTTTTTATGCAGAGGGAGAAAGGGAGTTACCGGTGCACCCTGCCCAACCCATCTTGGTGAGGTTTTCTTTTTTTCAGTCTCGGGGTCCCACAGGAAGGCCTTTGTTCCTAAGGCACTCCTTCTTCCCAGAAGCAGGTAAATGGGCCTGGAGGGGACTCAAGTGTCCTTCCCTCTGGGGAAAGTGCAGGAGAAGCGGTGTCTCTAGAATGGCTCTGCCTGGAGCGGGGCTGGGTTGTTGACACTTTCCGATGGGGGTGGGGGGACTGCTCTGCATGGGATGTCCCTGGAACTGTGGCAATGGGCACATGATTAGCTGGAGAAGCCCTCCAAAACCCAGGGCAGCTGGGGTCCAGGCAGGTGGGGCCCATGCGGGCCCCAAGCAGGGGCATAAACAGCACCTGACCTGAACTTCTGGCCAAGCCAGGGGCATCAGTGGTTAGAAAGGGATGGAATTGTATTTGGAAGAATGTCCTCCACCTGCCGGTTAGACTGTTTGGTTTTCCGCAAAGTTGCAGGTCCCGAGCAGGGCCATGGGCCTCTCCCCTCTCCCTCAGGAGGTGCAGCAGAACAAAGGCGGCCCCTGTCAGCCTCTCTAGGTGCCCCTGCACCTGTCTTCCCTCAGCCTTCTGGGGTCAAAGACAAACACCAGCCAGACCGCACCTCTGGGAGGGGGCTCCGTGCTCACAGCCGCTGGCCCACCCCAGCCTCCATCTATGTGGGCAAGCCTCCAGGATGCACTGAAGGCCATGCCTGGCTTCCCTAGCCACCTGGCCAAGGATCAGGATAGGCCAGAAGTGTTGTCGAGCCAGCGCTCTGGGAGCTGCTCTGGTCAGCGACCCCCATCATGGTAATGCTGATGGTGCTGGTGAAATGGTGATGGTGATGATGGTGATGTTGACGGTGATGATGTTGGTGGTGATGATGGTGATGGTGATGATGATGGTGATGATGATGGCAGTGACCTGGGTCCAGGTCTGATCACCACCATGGAGAGGACCTGAACTACAGAAGAAGCCTCAGGAGCCATGAGGGGTCTGAGACCCACGTGGCTTTGCCTTGGTCTCCAGAACAGAGCTGCAAAGTGAGGCTCAGAACAGCTGGTGCCCAAGGGCCCAGGACAACCCTGAAGGGGAGCAGGTGGTGGCTGTGCCAGGCGGAGCAGTGCCTCTCTTTCTGGAGCATCTTACAGACCTGCAGAACCAGCTCTTCTCCAGAAACAAGTGGGGAGAGCTCAAGACTTTTCTCGGCCAGACTTCCCTGCACACCCAGAGGCATATGTGCAATATGTGGTCATGCTTTCTAGACATGGAAACCCCAATCAAGACATCCATTTATCAGGTATGTACCGTGTGCAAACCGATGATCTTACCTGGGCCATCTCCTGTGAGCCACTGAGATGGGCGCCGTGTGGCCTCCACCGTCCAGCCAAGACGACGTGGGACTCGCAGGAAGCCATCCTGCTCAAGCGAAAGGGCAGGGACCCCCCCCCCAGGCCTTCATCCCCAGTACCCAGGCTGCCCCGCATGCCCCCAGTCACCCTTCTGTGGGCCCGCAGGGGTCTGGTGAGCCCGAGGCACTGTGCCAGTCTCGGGCACATCAGAGAAGTACATCCTGTGGTGACCGAATGCACATTACACTCCCTCCTGGCATCTGTTCCCTGGCAACTTGTATCGGCCCGGGAAGAATGTCCGGGAGCTTGTCAGTGTCTGCTGCTTGTCCTGAGGGCTTTCCCTGTGGGCGCTGGGCCTGCAGTCCCGAATCATGCGCGTCTGGACCATCAGCCAGATGCCCCCGGCTCCCTCCTCTGTCCCTGTTTGTCTTTGTGCAATTCAGACTCTCCCAGATTCCTTGGAAACAGGGCCAGGACCAGCAGCGGCACAGAGAACAGAGAACAGGAAGCAGAGAACAGAGGGTACGGGGCAGAGGGCAAAGGGCGAAGAACAGAGGGCAGAGGAACGACCTCCCCGAGCTACTTCCGTCTCTACTTTCCTCTAGTCCTGGGGACCCTGACCCCGCGTGGCCTCAGAAGCAAGCGCCCCCAACCCTGGGACCCTTCTGTCCTGGGGCTGTGCTCCAAGCCCTTCCATCCCGCTGTGCCTGCAGCCCACCCATCATCTCAGGGACCGGCTCAGGGCCAAGTCCACAGCCTAGGGGTCTAAAGGGCACTCCCTCACCCCGCACCGCAGGGGTAGTTGGGGGTCTCCCCGGACGCTGGTTCTTTGATCCTTTGTCGATTGGTTCAACGACCTGAGTTGCTGCACCCAGGAGAGGACTTGGAAGTTGGCACAGCAGAGGGAGGCCCGCCCGCCAGGACCGGGTGGGCGCCAGGAGCAGACCCAGCTCTCTGAGGACGATCGGGCCAGCTCCCCACCCCTCAGCCCCCTTCCAGGGACCATTTGAGGGCTCTCACCACAGGCCGCTGAGCTGTTTGCAAGCAAATAAAGGGGAGAGAGGTTGAGAGGAAGCCTTCCCTCCTGTAATTAATTCAGGTTAAGTTAAAACAGGCGCACAGAGTGCTGACGGCATACGGGTGCAGTGCCAGGCGCCCAAGGCTGGAGGCCTCCGAGGGTCTCCGTCCTGCCCCCTCCTACGTGGGGCTGGCTCGGACCGTGACCAGAGCTCTTGGAGGTGGTAGACATGGGGTGGCATTAGCTCCCCATCTGGGACCCCCAGGTCATCCTGAGGAGCCACGGGCCCAGGAGGAATCAGCAGCCCCTGCCTAGCCAGGTGCAGGAAGGAGGGGGGATGAGATGTCCGTGGCTCCCAGGCCACGTGGTCCGATGGTCTCGGAGAAGCCACTGAGGGCCCTCCTCGAGACCTTCCACTAAAGCTCTGTTCTTGGCTGAGTCCCACAGGGGACGTAACAGTGAAAACTTGGCTTTGCAGTTTCCAAACATTTCTGCATCTGATGCCTGAGGACGTGTGGTGCCCCAACGTTGGAGGGGCCTGGGCACAGAACAGGCAGGATTCGCTCCGGAGAACACAGAGGGCAGGGGCTGAGGGGGTCTGAGCCCCACCCCTCTATAAGCCCCTGTGGGGCTCTGGGCGCAGGGCAGCTAGCGGGCATGAGTGATTTACCCTGGTGTCGGGGTCCTGCACCCCAAACCCTCTGGTTCCATGAGGTCGTCTCCAGGCAGCACGGCAGCCAACGGTGACGTTGGCATTTGACACAGAAAACTTGCAGACCCACGTGGGAGTGGGAGGCCCCATGTCCGTCTCCCCTTCAGTGACGTCTGTGCCCCTACCCCTCCCTGCCCCCCTCTCCCCTGCACCCCTGTCCCCACTCACATGGCACTGCTCACTGGTCACAACTTTCTCCTGGGTTGGCTGTAAAAACAAAAACAAGATCAGACAGCAAGGGGTAAAAAAAAACCCAGAAATGATCACTGCTTCGTATCGTCTTTTAAAAAGCAAGAATAGTAGAAATCTCCGTGGTAAATTTTGCTTTTGGTGCAAACTTCGACCCAGGACAAGTGGACGTTGTGTCTGCAAAGGTGGGGGAGTGGGCGACATAGCGCTTGGGCCCCTGGGGAGACTTACACGGGGTCTGTCTCCTGCCCCCAAAGACCCAGTACGAGGTGCCGTAAGGACGAAAATGGGTGTGAACAAACAACAGTGAGTAAATCATCATTTTACTGCGAAACTGAACTGGAAGAGACATGATTGTTATGAATATAATTTCAGTGAAATGAAAGACAGTGAGTTGAAGACTGGTATCAGGGTTAGACAATTGAGCCAGGATTAATTATGTGAGATTAATAGAGTTTGCTCTGGAAACTACTTTCTGGTTGAACATTAATCAATGAAGGCAAGGTTATAGTAACCGTTTTTATATTTAAATATCATTGAGGCCCACACATCTTCCCTCTGTGTGCACACCCATGTGCCTGCGCACAGAGGCTCACGCAACGCTCTCACACGTGCACACGCACACACGCGTGTTTCCACACACTTGCACAGGCACATACACACGTGCACACACGTTTACATGCACATCCGTGCACACATACGCAACACACATCCAGGCCCTGTCCAGGGCCTGCTAAGTTCTCCCTCCTTCACTAGAACACATCTCTTTTTTAGGGGAAAAGTCAAGCCTCTGGGGTCAGAGGGACCTGCTCTCCGGCTTCGGTGCTTGTCTGGGACTGAACGGGAGTTCAAATCCTTATCAACATTCCCCAAACTTTCTCCGCGCCAGCCTGGTGAGCCATTTCTCGCTAGCAATTTGTCCATTTCATCTAAAATTACCACTTGGTTGACATAAATATAATTAGTATATTATATTATAATAAAGTAATTCAGTTGACATACAGTAGAGAAATGATGGAGCCCAGTGGGGTCCGTCTGGCCCAGGCCCCCTGTCGGCTGCCCCCAGGGCTCCCTGCCCCTCCCCTCAGGGCCTCTGGGTTGCAGACTCCCAGCCTTGTTGGAGGAGGTCCCCTGTGGGTCCCCACCCCTCCACTGGGGCCTCTCCCACCTCCTGGACAGCCTTGGGCCCTCCCCCTGCTCTCCCAGGGAAGGACCCCAGCCTGTTCCTCTCTGACCGCCTGGCTTCTTTGGGCCCAGACTGGAGATGGAGGGACTGGACCCCAGATCTGCCCGTGGAACCTGGCAGGCTTCGCCCAGCTCTGCCTCGCACCTGCCGTGGCACCTCGGGCTCAGGCGGGGCGCTCTGCCAGGGGCCCCGGGGCGACCCAAGGTGCACATCTCCTGGGATTCTGCAAGATGCCCTTCCGCGGGCCCAGCTCTGTCAGCTTCACCCCAGGGAGATGGGGTTTTGGAGGCAACGTCTTCCTCCCCTGTCCAGATACTCCATGAACGTTATGAGACAGCATTGGGGCATGTGGGGTGGGGCCCCTCCCGACCCCCGTCCAGTTTCCTGAGTGTGGAATTGGAGGCAGGTTGACCTGTCTCCATTTGCCCCTCGCCCACAAGAGACCCAGAGCTCTGCCACCAACGGGTGAGGGCCCACCGCCTGTCACTGTGCATCAGCTGTGTGGTCACCTGGGAAGCGTGCCCCTTGCCAGACCCGAGTATGAGGAAGGCAGGGGCGGGTCTGTCTGGGCCCCTGGAGCCAGGCCTCGCCCTGGACCCACCAGGAATGGCTGCGGGGGCTCCCCTCAGAGCTCCTCCTGGCTGGGGGTGGGGGTGGGGGTGGGGGTGGCTAGGGGCACAGCCTCCCCCTCCCCTGCTCACTTCACAGCCCCGGGCGGATGCCTGCCTTATCTCTCCCGGGCCTCTCCGGTTTCAGCCTAGTATTTGTTCTGACATTAGGTGGGGTTTATCTCCTGCTCTGGCGTGTCAATAAAGCCCCAGACGCTGCTGGGAAGTCTCTCTGAGGCTCTGGGGCCCCCTGGGGCAGGTTGGGGGGGGGTCACAGCACATAGAGGGGACTTACTTCTCCCCAGACCCCAAGCAGCAGAGGGTGTGAGGGTCTGCGTCCAGAAGCCACCAGGGCAGTTTCGCAGGTGCCTCTGTTGCTGCTTTGTTTTACGGGTGCAGGTGCCCGGAGCAGAGAGGTAAGTAAGCCTGCAGCCAGACAGGTACAGTAGTGGTGGTGGGCAGGCAGGCAGGCAGGCGGGAGCCTTGTCACATCCCCGCAGCACAGCCCAGGCCTGGGGGTCCCAGCCGCCTTTTACCATACTTGCCCTCTGCAGAGTTGCTTTTTCCCAAAAGAATTTTCTGGAAAGACCTTCTCCGCCCCCTTTCTTTCTCAGATGACCCTCTGAGTGTAGGGCCTGCTCATCTGGCATGAGTGCAGAGGTTTGGGGAGATTGGCTGCAGCCTGAGGACCCAGATGGAGGGGACAGGCCCTCTGCTCCCCCCCGGGGCCCGGAGCGGACACCAGCCAGGAGCACCACTCCCGTGCCTCGTCCCCTAACCCAGCTCTGTCCCCTCGCTTGGTGCCCCAGAGGCCCCGCCCGTCGGCTGCCCAGGCCCTGACGAGGATAAGCTCTCAAACCAGCCCAGACCGGGCCCTGCCGAGGCCCTCCAGCCAGGAACACAGTGGGCCAGAAACACGGCAGGTGTCATCGGAAGTCTGATTAGATCCTCTGCGGAGCTGGAAACGTAAATATTGATAGAAGTCGGGAGGCCTCAGTGATCCCTGCCATGAGCGATGATGTCACCTCCAGCACCTGTTTGTGGGCAGAGCTGTGGGGACACGTGACAGTCCTTACTGCCAACGCCAAGTGGAGCTGATAGTGCGGCCGCCCGCAGGGCTCCCGGGGAGGGCCCCGGGGTGACGATGAAGCACGTGGCTGGGCAGGGTGTGTGCTGAGCTGGGTCCCGGCCTGCAGGCCCTGCCCAGCCCAGCTGGCCCGGCCCGGCCTTGGCCGGCGGACGCGGGGCCAGACAGAGCTGCTCTGGGCCTCCCGGAACTTATCTTGAGTCAATAGGACGCTGGGCGGTTGTGGAGGCTGTTGACAAGAGCCCGGAGACAAGGGCCGCATTCAGGCCGCAGCCCGGTTCCCCGTGAGCTCAGCCGCTCCACAGCTGGGGCCGGGGACAGGCTTGCACCCACTGCCAGGCCTGCTTTCCCCTCGGGTCGAGGGGGGGCAGGCGGGGGACGGGTGCAGAGCGCCAGCAGAGGGGCCCAGGGCAGCTGCAGGGGCCTCGGAGGCAGCACAGTCGCCCTTCCCGCGTTCTGCGTGGGACGCGGTCAGTGCACCGGCCCCCGAGGGCCCGCCTTCTGCCAGGAGCGACAGGTTCCTAGGCAAACGCGTGTGATGGTCAAAGAGGCTGGGAGGTCACCGGAGTGAGAGAGCGCAGACCCCGGTATTTCTGGAGCCTCGGGCTGCGCTAAGACCTTGGGCCCGAGGACACGCCTGGTGTGGCTCCGTGGGAGGGACCGGCTGTTGTCCTCGTGGCTGCCCCCGCCGTGGACAGGTGACCACAGTCTGGGACAGGTTGTCCATTTGGCCGCCGGCCAGCGATTCTCGACCTTGACACGTGCGCAGGCCCCCGGGGGTCTTGTTTGGACACAGCTTCTGATTCGGGAGGTCTGGGGCGTCCCCAGCCTCCTGTGCTGGTGATGCCACTGCTTTGGGGGCCCCAGGCTGAGTGCCAGGCTGAAGAGGACGAGGGCGGAGAAGCCGCTTCTGAAGACACGGCCTTCAAGTTAAGGACGTTTAGTTCTCCAAAGAGCCCGAGTGGGGGAGACGACTGTCTCCCCTCTGGTGGGAAGGGCACCAGGAAGGGACGGCACAGGGCAGGGACCCTCGAGAGCCGGCGACCTGGGGTCTCGGGGTCAAGCAGGCCTCTGCCACGAGCCTGCAGGGCTTGTCCTCCGGGGCCGCGGGGCTTCAGCGGGGCTTCAGCGGGTCAGTGCTGTCTTCCCCGGACCCTTCACAGGAAGCACACGTCCACCCGGCACCTCAGCCTGACATCCTCGGTGGCTGTCAGAGCACCGCAGGCCAGGGGGCCTTCACACCGTGGAGGTCCACTTCTCGTGGTCCTGCGGGCGGGAAGGGCACGGTCCTGCGTGGGGTCCCGCCCCAGGCCCCGCCGCCCACCGGCCGGGCAGCTCCTCCTCCTGGCTTCTCCGCACGGGGGTCGCTCTGGCACCACAAAAATGCGGCCTCGTCCCTCAGGGCAGCCTTGCAATCATCAGCAGATCGGAGCCCGGACCCGTGTCCCCACCTCCACCCTTCTGAGGACAGCGCTGAGGGACGTGTCCTAGGTCCTCGGGTCACCATGAAGGGGGGCCCCCAGCTTCTGCAGCCAGAATCTGCACACGGGTGGACCATCCAGTGACCGTCTCTCTGCCCCATGCCTACACCGGGCGCCCCCTGCATCAGCCTTCTTGTGGGCTGTGATGTGAGGAACCCCAAAGAAAGGCCGATGTGGGGGTCTAAGCCTCTGCTGGGGGAGGACGTTGAGACTTAGCTAGAGGCGACTGGGGGCCACGGCCAGGCTCCTGTGGGGTGGGGGCTCCCTGGGCGGGCAGCACAGACACGACTTCTCCCTCCAGCTCAGAGCGCTGAGGATGGAGGGGCCTCGAAGGGTTGGTGAGGAGCTGGGAGGAATGAGCACCTGCTGGCCATCTGAGCGGCCGCGAAATGCTCTCTGAGCACTGCACTGTTTGCTGGGACGACCCGGGAGCAGAGCAGGGTGACCCCTGCCCTCGGGCGTGCAGGCTGTAAACAGCAAAGGGTCAGAGGGTTTGGTCTGTCCTTGAGGAGGGGATTCCACCAGAAGGTCAGGCTGTCCTAAAGATGTGCAGAACTGGGCTCCAGAGGTCACTGAGATGGCAGGTCGGGCACCTGAGGGCTTGGAGCTTTATGGTGGCGGCAGTGACACTGATAAGGGTCATCACGGAGCACTTTGTGCCTGCTGCGGTGCCACTCGCCTTACAGGACACAGCTCCCAGGTAAGCCCTCTTGGCCACCAGACAGCCTCTTCTGCAGGAGGGAGCGGGGGGAGGCCTGCCCTGGGCCACACACAGGCAACCAGCAACATGGAACCCAGGTGTGCCCAGCCCCAGCCAGGAGAGCCCAGAGGACCCCAGGGGGACGCCACCCCACGCCCGTGTCCTTAGGACGCCAGACAGCCAGTGTGCTCTGCAGAGGTGGCCTTTGTGTCTCCCTCGCCACCCAGGCAGTGGGGATCCAGCTGGGTCTGTACTGAGCCCTGTGCCCCCAAGACCTGGGAAGGTGTGCGGTGAGTGGGGCAGACCCGTGTCTCCCATCTCAGCTCTGTAGCTCAGGGAGACTCAGCTATCTTCCCGGGCCCCAGTCTGCTCCTCTGTGGAAGGAGTCGGAAGTTCTCTCGGAGAGGGGCTGCATGAGGGCTGACATCACCAACGTCGTTGCCCACCTAGGTGCTCGTGGAGGCGTGGCTCGTGCGGACCGGCTCGCTTCGACATCCCTGTGGGAGAACGCGATGCTGGGGGCCCTCGGTCTGTCCAGGAAGGGCTCTGGCTGGCTCCCGGTCCCCCGGCTGCCTAGGGGCTACCGCGTCTCCCCGGCCTGTGCCCAGAGCACAGCCACCCCGAGAGCCCCAGCCAGGCCCTGGCCAGTGCCCTGCGCCCATCAGCGCCAGCGGCCAGCTGCACCTGAGTACTTAATTTGCACTCATTCTCACGCCTTTAATACACACAGCCCGAGACAACGTTGCCTGGAAAATGGGCTTATCCATGATACTGTTTTTGTCATTTTTTGAGGAAAAAAGCCTCACATTTCAGCATTTCCAGCTACTTCCCATTTCTTCCCTTCTGTTTGGTGTTTGTTGCTAAATGGACGGACAGGAATTCTGGGAGAAACTCAAGGCCAGCCGCCCCGTTTCACAGTAGTGCGTTCTCAGTCTGTGTCTGCTCCCACAAGCCCCCCACCCTGGGGATGTGCTGATGTGTCCTGCTCTGGGACAAATTCCTGACTCGGGGTGCCATGGGGGCTCAAGCACATGGCCAGCCAGAAGACATTTGCCACATGTGAGTTGCGGGCATGTCTGGCTCTGAGGCCCCTGCCTCAGTGTACTTGCATCAAGGCTCTGTCTGTGGACCCCAGAAGTGCTGGCCCAGTAATGCATCAGGAGTGACCCCCAACTGACTGCGTCATAAATATGATCAGTACTCCAGCCTTGTGGTCTCTCAGAGGGGCCCAGTGCAGGCAGGCCGGGGGCCAAGGGAGTGTCCTCTTGCAAAGGCTCCTGTTCTCAGCGATGCCCTCACACTCCTGCTGCCTGAAATCTCCTCCCAGAGAAACCACCTGCACCCCAATCCTTGTCTCAGGCTCTGCTTTGGGGGAACCTCGGCAAGAGGATCATGTCTGTTTCCATGTGTGAGCATGTGTGCATGTCATGTACCTGTGTGTACACGCATACACAATTAGGTTTACATGTGTAGGGGGTAGGCTGGATAATGTGCCCCTCCCCCCCCCCAAACTGCTCAGATATCCACATCCTAATTATTGGAAACTGGCAATGTCACAGGTGAGTATATGACAATGGGGCTTTGATCTGAGGTGCGCTGTCTTGGGTTAGGTGGGAGGGCCCCAAGTGCATCACGTGCACAGGGAGAAGGGGGAAAAGACGGCGGGGACAGGTGTCTCGGGCAGAGGAAGTCTCCAGGCCAAGGCCAAGTGGCAGGAAGGACGTAAAGGGGGGAGAACTGGAGAGGCCGAGGAGGGATAGTGTGCAGTGCCAGGCTGGGGGCGGGGAGGCAGGGAGCCAGGCAGTGCAGAGCCCGAGGGGTCGCCCCTGCTAGGCCCTGGGGGCGGGGGGCGGCGAGCAGCCGAGACCGCCTTGTCAGCCCGTTTCATGACAGATGGGAAGGGCTGACCACTGGCTCCAACCTCCAGGATTCACATTTAGGAGAAAGCCCAACTCAAACTACCCGAGGTAATAAAGGCGTGTATGGGCTCTTGAGACTGGAACGTGGGCGCTGATGTGGGCTTCAGGGCCCGTGCGATCCAGCGCTCAAGAGAGGCTACGTTGCACCTGGCTTACCCACCGCGATGGACCATCCGGCACCTGTGCCGGGCTATTGCCATCTCATTGGCTGGGGCCAGGTCACATGCCCACGGATGAACCAATCCCCGGGCTAGGGGCGGGGCTTCAGAGCCAGGTTCCGGCTGCTCCAGGGGCTCACTCCCTCCTACCGCCCCAGGTGAGGGTCAGGGTCTGCGGAGCGGGGTGGTGGAGGCCCGCCAAGGGGAGCCCCAGAAGTGGAGGGGCAGAGGAGTGGGGTCCGTGCCCCAGGTCTGGGGGCGCTGGGGCTGGGGGCCTTGGAGCGCGTGCGCTGGGTCTTCCCTGGGTTTGCGGTGAAAGCGCAGAGCTGCGCCTCTCCCGGTGCCTCTTCTGGCGGTTGCTCTGTGCATGTGCGCACTCGCTTGTGCACGTGGTGGGCGGGTCCCCGTGCGTGCACGCGTGTGGGTTCCGGGGTGCAGATGCTGCGGTGGACGTGTGTACGCATGCACATGTGTGCGCCTGCGTGTGTGAACCAGGGTGGGGAGGTGGGGCCGCGTTCCCCTGCAGACCTGCGCTTGAGCCGCCGCCAAGTCGTCTCCATTGTCATGTCAACCAAATATTTTCAGCCTCCACGCCCAGGAGCCTCCGGAGCACGCTGTCTCCTCGGCTCGCAAACCCCGGCCAGACTTCCAAACCGCTAGGCAGATTTCGATCCCCTTTTTTTAGCTGCCGAATGAAAAAAATAAGCAAACACAAATCTGCTGATCCCAGGCCTCCTCCTCTTCTGGAGAATTTAATTTCTGAGCTTTGATCTGATACCAGGACCCAGAGGACTTGTTATTTCTAAATAATGAGCTGAATGTTTGTGCTCTGAGCCTGAACTTTTCTGGTTTGGGGAAAAATATGACTTTCCATAGAAGTTCTTTGATGCGGCCAGTGGTGTTGTCCACACAGGGATGAAAAGGCCTTTGAGAGGGCTGGCGGCAGGCGGGGGCGGGGAGTGGGGCGGGGGGGGGGGGGGGGGGGGGGGGAGGCAGGGCCTGAGGCAGCAGGGCAGCCCTTAGGAGCAGGCCCCTGAGGGGCCTACCCCGCAAAGCTCCAACTTGGGGGGTGGAGGAGGGGCAGCTAGGTCCTGCCCCTTCCGTGGGGGAGGGGGGGGGGGCTTGCCCTCCCTGAGCTCCAAGGCCAGATGGTCAGGGACTTGGGGGCAGGATCCCCTGAGGCCAGCATGCACTGGGTGTCCAGGGTGAGCCGTGGGGCCCACTGCTGTTGTGCTGGGGAGGTCCCAGGCCACCCCTCAGGACTCTTTTGGAGGAAATTCCCCTACCACCTTAGTCCCTCAAACCGAGATTGGGGGCTGGACCCCTGCTCTAAGGGCGGGGCTGCTGAGGGGTTGTCACTGGCACTGTGGCCTCTTTAGGAGACAGAGCTGGTCAAGGTGCAGCCTCCTGGGAGGGTGCAGGGCCGGTGAGCAGATGCCCTGAGCCGCTCTTGTAGGGGCCCTGGGCCTGCACTGTTTCAGCCACGGTGGTCCAAGGCTTGGTGAGGGTGCTCAGGGGAGGGGAGCCCACTGCTTCGTCGCTGCCCCAGGGTGCCTTGGCACCTGCAGGGTTGCCGCACTTTCCCTGGGAAATGATCGTTCCAGGTCAGGGCTTGGGGCGGGCCTGGGGCCCCCTCCTTGCCCAACCCCAGGAGTGACTTCATGCCCCGGGAATGGCTGATTTCACACTTCAGATAGCATTTCTCCTGGAAAGCAGCCCTACAGGCTGCAGCAGGCATCACCGGAGGTCAGGAGGCAAACACTGTCAGTCATCTGCCACGGTGCTGAGCTCCAGGCAGCCGGGGGGAAAACACCCCCTGTCTCTCTGCCCTGAACCTTGTCCTCCCTCGTCTGCTGGCGGAGTGGAGGCCAGGCCAGCCAAGGTCTCTGCCCTTCAGGGCTCAGACACGCCGGAGGCTCAGTGTCCTCACCGCCCTCCCTGCCCAGGAGGGGAGCCCCTGAACCAGCCTGACCTGGCCTGGGTATTTTCTGCTGTGGTGTCGCTGGTGGGGGCCCATGGGTCCTTGAACCATTGAGTCGTGGGTCCGGGCCCACTGAGACATGGTCGAAAAAGAAATGGAATCATGTAATTAACAGGTAGCATAGTCACATGGGTCACAACTCTAGTCAGGCTTGCAAATAGCAAGGAGCCCAGTGGGAAAACCAATGAAATGCAAATAAAGTGTGGGCTTCAGATAACCGCTTGCCTTATTGGCTCATTAATTGCGACAGACGCACCACACGCATGGAAGATGTTAGCGACAGGAGAGAATGGGTCCTGGGGTTCCTGTACAGCTTTTCTGTAGACCTGAGAATGTTCTAAAAGAAACTCTTTATAAAGAGGTGGGCCTGACCACGCAGGCATTCTAAGGAAATTGGACTTTTGACTCGTGCTTCTGCAAGTGCTGTCCCGAGGGCCACTGATGCCGCGGGGCCCAGACAGGATCTCGCAGCCCAGGGTGGGGCGGTGGGGGCCAGACCAGAGGGCAGTGGCGAGTGGGGAGCAGGTGTGAGTGGAGGGGGTGGTTCTGAGCGCCTTGCCTGCGACGCCTGTGGGTCTTTCCTCTGGGGAAGCCTTCTTGCTGGGATCCTGCTGCCGAGTGCCTGGCTGTGTGGGGGGCCCCAAACCTCGATGTCGTCGTCCTCCCCCCTGGTGGCATTGCCAGCCCTGCTGAACCTGCCCTGTGTCTTAGCGGCCTCCCTCTGTTTCTCAGCACCCCCGCTCGCACACTTCACAGCTGTACCTGCTTCATAGGAGAGGCACCGAGCTCCGGCCTCCCGCTGGCCGTGACGTCCCCGGCCTCCACGCCCTGGCCGTTTGGCCGTTCCGATGTGTACAGGCAGAGGCCTTCTCCCACCTGGCTGACCAAAGCCCGAATCAGACTCTTCATTCGTTTTAAAAACTGTGTTTATTTTATGGACCCGATATGATTTAACAGTTTCCTATTAATGGGCTTTTAGGTCATGTGAATAATGATGCAGTGAATAACTTTGCATGGGACTCATCCACCTGTGTGCGGCTGTGTATACCGGGTAAGTACAGCTGTATACACGGGGGGAAGTGCGGCTGTATACGCGGGGGGGAAGTGTGGCTGTATACACAGAGAAGTGCAGCTGTATACACGGGGGGAAGTGTGGCTGTATATACCGGGTAAGTTCAGCTGTATACACGGGGGGAAGTGCGGCTGTGTACATGGGGGGAAGTGCGGCTGTATACACAGAGAAGTGCAGCTGTATACACGGGGGGAAGTGCGGCTGTATACATGGGGAAATGTGGCTGTATACATGGGGAAGTGCGGCTGTATACACGGGGGGAAGCTTGGCTGTATATACCGGGTAAGTGCAGCTGTATACATGGAGAAGTGCGGCTGTATACACGGGGGGAAGTGTGGCTGTATATACCGGGGAAGTGCGGCTGTATACACGGAGAAGTGCGGCTGTATACACAGGGCGAAGTGCGGCTGTATACACGGGGGGAAGTGCGGCTATATACACGGGGGGAAGTGTGGCTGTATATACTGGGTAAGTGCAGCTGTATACACGGAGAAGTGCGGCTGTGTACACGGGGGAAGTGCGGCTGTATACATGGAGAAGTGCCGCTGTATACATGGGGGGAAGTGCGGCTGTATACAGGGGGGGAAGTACAGCTGTATATACCGGGTAAGTGCAGCTGTATACATGGCGTAAGTGCGGCTGTATACACGGAGAAGTGTGGCTATATACACGCAGAAGTGCGGCTGTATACACGGGGAGAAGTGCGGCTGTATACACGGGGTGAAGCTTGGCTGTATATACCGGGTAAGTGCGGCTGTATACACGGAGAAGTGCGGCTGTATACACGGGGGGAAGTGCGGCTGTATACACGGGGGGAAGTGCGGCTGTATATACTGGGTAAGTGCAGCTGTATACATGGGGTAAGTGTGGCTGTATACACGGAGAAGTGCGGCTGTGTACACGGGGGAAGTGCGGCTGTATACACAGGGGGAAGTGGGGCTGTGTACATGGGGGGAAGTGCGGCAGTATACACAGGGAAGTGTGGCAGTATACACAGGATAAGTGAATCACTGGGCCAGAGGACACAGGTTTTTACCCCTCGTATTGGTGGTGACACTTCCCGACTGTGAGGGTCGCACTAACTTGTGTGTCTGTCAGCTGGGTACGAGAGTGTCTGTTTTCCTACGAGTTCACTGATACGGAAGGTTGTCCAGCACTTTGCTCTTTCATGATCTGATAATTAAGTGGAATCTCCCTTAGTGGTTTTGTTTTTAATTTTTTTAATGTTTATTTATTTTTGAGAGAGAGAGAGAGAGACAGCGCAAGCAGAGAAGGGCAGAGAGAGAGGGAGACACAGAATCCCAAGCAGGCTCCAGGCTCTGAGCTGTCGGCACAGAGCCCCGTGTGGGGCTGGAACTCACAAGCTGTGAGATCATGACCTGAGCCAAAGTCAGACGCTTAACTGACTGAGCCCCTCCCTTAGTTCTAAGTTATGTTCTCTTGTTGTATGACTGAGCATCTTGTTAAAAAGCCAGTTGCTTATTTGGACTCTTTTCCCATGTTTCAGTTAGGTCGCCGGACTTTATCTTATTGTTTTGTAGGCGCTCTTTACATATTTTGGAGATTAGTTCATGGTTTATTATAAAATTGTTAATATCTTTTCCCCAGTTGGTTTACTATCTTTCGGCTTTACTCGTAGTATCTTAATATTTTCTTTATGTATATATCCTGCGTGTTTCTAGTTATGTTTATTCCTAGGCATTTGTTGTTTTGCTGCTACTAAGATATGCTGTTTAATCTCTCTGCTTGGTAACTGAGGCCAGCACTCTGGGCAATGCTAAATAGAGTCAAGCCAACCAACTGGGCAAATGACAGATGTTTAATGGGCACCCACCTATTGTTTAAAATATTCTCTGAGTGAAGAGGCTTTATTGGGTGTTGAGGAGACCCAGAGATGAAGATTTAGTCCTTGTGAATCATTCAGAATCTATTGAAAAAGACAGGACCCCAAAATGCACATCGGACGGTGACCGGTGGGTGATGCCAGGCAAGTGGTCGGGACCGGGTTGTCACAGATGAACTGTGCTTGCTACTCAGGCACCTGAGGGGTCGGGCCACCCAGGGGGCAGCTGGGCAGCTGGCTGGACCTGGTGGGATTGCTGCCCGGGTGGAACCTGGGCCTGGGACGTGGACCGGCCATTTCCACATGACAAAGAATACACACCGTGAACGTGAAAATTCTCCAGTGCCTGAACAGCAAAGTGGCGAAGGATCCTTTGGGGGATGAAACCCAGAGTGAGAGGGACTGCGGCTAGAAGAACCCCATTCCGCGGGAGAGACCACTGTGGAGAGCCGTCCCAGAGAACACACGCACCACACACACAGCGAGAGCCGTGCGAGCGTGTCCTGCCCTCCTTCATCCCATCAGTGCACTGCCAGGGGGCCTACCGCCTGGCTCAGAGGGCGGGTTGGCAGATCAGTGAGGCCATCCATACCTTGGGATTCCAGGCAGCTTTCCGAGTGGCATTTTGGAACACGTAGTGACCTCAGATGAGGTCGTAAAGACACGTGTATGGCTAGAGATGGCTGTATGCTTGAGTATATACGTGGGCCAATGGCTGCGTGCGTGCATATGATACAACGAGACACAGGACGGCAGCAACCACTTTAGAGAGAGAATTACCCTCTTGCTCCCACAAAAGGCCACCTGACAATAAAGCAGTACCTTTGTCCCCGCCCGAGCTGTGGGCCCGCGTCGGGGACCCCTCGCTTGGATGCCCCGACACCTGCCGTGCTCCTGGCCGCCAGCACTGGTGGGTGGCGGGCCTGGGGGCCCAGCTGTCCCGCCAGCCACTCGGTGGGCTGTCGCTGCTCCAGGAACACTTGGCTGAGCAGCTGGGTCCCCCCCACCCCCCGCCCCCCAGAACCCTGTGCACCTCTCAAAATGTCCGCTTGGGGGGACTCACAGAGGCCAGTTTGAGGCAAGGTTCTTGTTACTTTCTACAGAAAGCAGCCTGCTTTAAAAGTGTGTTTCTTTGGGGCGCCTGGGTGGCTCAGTCGGTTGAGCGTCCGACTTCAGCTCAGGTCACGATCTCGCGGTCCGTGAGTTCGAGCCCCGCGTCGGGCTCTGGGCTGATGGCTCAGAGCCTGGAGCCTTCCGATTCTGTGTCTCCCTCTCTCTCTGCCCCTCCCCTGTTCATGCTCTGTCTCTCTCTGTCTCAAAGATAAATAAATGTTAAAAAAAAAATTTAAAAAAAAAAGTGTGTTTCTTTAATGAGATACAAAAGCAAGATTGAGGTGAACTCAGCCGAGTGGCCAGGGCCCCTTCCTGGCTCTGACACGTGGCAGCGGGGGGCCTGCCAGGCCTTCTGCTCTCTGTGCCCGACTGCATCACCTCTGAGCTGCTCCCCACCTCAGGGCCGTCTGAGGTCGGACCAGCCACTTTGTGCCGCCTGCTGGGAACGGTGCCTGGGGCGGCTGGTATCCCTTCCGCCCTCCCCTGTGGGTGACCCTCCTCCGTGGCAGGGTCCACAGCTGGGCGCTGGGCACTGGGCTTGACCAGGCTCTGGCCTCCCTCCCACGTCAGCGCCTGGACAGTCCTGGTGTGGGCAGAGTCCTCTTTCCTTGGCCGTTGGAGCAGGGACGCCTGTACCCACTGAGACCCCAGAGCCCTGCAGCCCGTCGCTTCCCCCTTCTGGAGGTTCTCACGGGTCCACGTTCCCCAGGTCCCTCGTCTGTCACAGTCACGCGTTCATCCCCCCGGGCGGTCAGCTCGCAGCTCGCAGCACTGGGGCACCACGCAGGGCACGTGGAGGTGAGCTGGGCCGGCGGAGGAAGACTGCGGTCTTGCTGCCGTGTGCGAGGGCGCCCCACAACTCCGTGGTGGAAAGCAGCACGGTCCCTCCACGACCGCGGGCGGATTCTGTCCGCCGGGAATGGAGGGCGGGCCAGCTTGTCGGTAGGAGAGCCACACCTCCCTAGGGTCCTGCAGGGAGAGCCACGGGGGTGGGGGGGCCGTGGTGTCGTCTTGGAGCAGCGCAGGCGGTCACACCGTGCGGCCGTGGAGGTCAGCCGCCAGGGCAGGGTGAGGGGCCGGGCGCGCAGGCCGGCAGGGACGCGGGCCAGGCCAGCACGAGGGCGACGAGGTCCGCCGAAAGCAGGTTCTGTGGACGATGAGATTCGGGGGACGTCACAAAGACTCACTCTGGCCACATCGCACGAGAACGGCGCAGGGACGCGGCCGCGTGGCTGGCATGTTTTGCGGCCCCGGCCAGGTCTGCACAGCACACGTGAGGGCCTCCCCTTTACGGGAACCACACCTCTCCTCGTGGTCTTGGCCTGAGGTGGCCGTGTGCGTGGCATGTGCCCCACGAGATACGCCCGCCAGGTCGACCGGGTCGTGTGCAGTGAAACAACGCCCACACGTAACTGAAGCAAGACAAACATCTCGAGTAAGGCTCGCGGCACAGATAAGTGCGGGAGAGCTCCCGAGGCTTTACGTGCTGGCCAATCAGGTAGGTTTGCCCCCGAGTTACCGTGTGTCGGGAGATGACCTCATAACATTACAGCTCGTTACTGATTAATCTCGTTTGATACGGGGAGGCTGTCTGGACTTTTCGAAAGGGCTACTTGAAATTGCAGACTGGCCAAAGCTTTCGGAATCTTCTTGCTTTTAGTTTAGTTTTTATTTTGAGAGAGACAGAGAGAGCAAGCAGGGAGGGGCAGAGAGAGGGAGAGAGAGAGAATCCCAAGCAGGCTCTCAACTGTCAGCACAGAGCCCCGACCCCAGGGCTCGAACGCACCAACCGTGATCTTAACCGACTGAGCCGCCCAGCCGTCCCTGAAGCTTCCAGAATCATGACGTGCATTTCAGGGTATTTGAAAAGCACAGGACACAGGCCGGCGTGCAGGGCACTCCGGGCTTGGTGATTACCTCAAGCTGCTGTGTAAGGAAAACCCCAGGGCTCTCGTTAACTAATGGCATGGAATCAGCAGGTCTCGGGCCTGCTGGTGGGGCCGGCCAATCTGTCCATAAGCCTCCAGCCTGGAGCTTCCTCGCCTCCTCCCAGGGGTGGAGGTCTCAGTCTGTGTATTCTGGAGGGTTGGTGAGGAGGGAACACTTACAGAGAAAACGCCGAGGACCCCGAAGGCAGGGGAGCCACCGTGTCCCTGACCCGCTGTGTCCTTTACTGAGCAGTGTGACGGCAGCCGGGCAGCCGCATCAGGTTCCCCACATGGGAACGGCTTGTTTCTGGGCAGGGGCCCCTTCCGGGGTCTTTGGGAGCTTGGCCCCAAGTGCCGGCTAGCTGGCGAGCAGAGCAGCGGGCCGGCTGGGGGGCTGCTCTGATGCCCGAAGCGTCCCAGAAAATAAGGGCAAAGATGGAACCCAGCTGCAGCTGTACACAAGGGGAGGGTGTCCATGAGGAACACAGGGGCCAGAGCAAACTGCCTTAACTGAAGCAGGGCTGACGGCAGACGGTACCGGGAGTCCCTGAGACACGGCAGGGTGGGGGTGTGTGTGTGTTTCTCAGAGTTGGTTTGATCCATGGCTCAGTCATGCTGTGAATTTCTTTCCATCTCTGTGTGCCTTCTGCGTAGTTGGCCTCGTTCCAAACCAGTTCTCCCTCATGGGCACAAAATGGCTGCTCCAGTTCCAGACTTGACATCTGAGGAAAGAGAAGGTCTGTGCCAACCGTCTACATAGGGAACCACCCTGACCGGACCTTTAGCTTACACAGCCACGCTTCCCTGGGGCCTGGGACCAGGAGAGGAGGGTGTGATGTATATGAGTGAGTCTAGGCCCTTTCTGAGAGAGGGGGTGTGGGCATCTCTAGGCCCCAAGCACGCGGGCTGTGGTTACTGGGATGGGGAGGGAGGAGGGATGCGGGCAGGCTCCGTGCTCAAGACCGTGGAGACAGGGCCAGAACTACGCATCCCAGGGCCGGACAGAACAGAGCCCGCGTGCTGCAGCAAGGCATTGGGTACTATTTCCTATGAACTCGAAGGCGAGAGATGCCTTGCGGGCAGGACAGAGGGGGGTCTGTGCAGGCCAGTGTCCCCTGCCTCACCTGGGAGGAGTAGCATGTCCTGGCAGGAAGCTGGCCATGAGGCCCCAGAGGGAGGACTTGCGGGGAGGGGGATGGGGAGTGGGGGGGGATGGTAGGGGGTGGATGGGGGAGGGGGAAGCCGGCACCCCTACCCACCCTCCTGACACTCAGCTCTGGCCCTCGCTACGCCCATTCTGCCCTCACAACCGGTCAGTCGGGTGGGCACTTCTGCACTCCCCCCTTGCCCACGTGGAGACCTCGGCACAGAGCGGCGGCTCTCAGGATCACATGGCCAGTCCGCGGCAGTCCGCGGTGGCAGAATTCGAACCTAGTCCCGTCAGCCTCTTTCCAGCGCAGGGCCAGCTGCTCCCCGGAGAGGAGACCTTGCATGTGGGTCATGGAGGCCGTGGGGAGGGAGCATGGACGGGGAGCCCGGCCCCAGGGAGCTGCCCAGCTCGGGGCTCAGACCTGTGGCATTGGAGACAGTGGAGCAAGGAGGTGGTCTGGCCAGGTGGGAGGAGTTGTGGGAGGCTCTGCAGGGGCCCGTCCAGCACACCCCCCCCTCCCCTCCCCGGGGTACCTCTGCCTCTCCGGTGAGCTCTTGTGCAGAAAACCGATTCGCGGCCCTAGAAATGAAGTTCATTTTGTTTGGCCAGTGTGATCGATCACTGCCCTGCAGGGAGACCTGCCTCCTGTCGTGTATAAACTCCCTTCAGCTCTCCCTCTTTCCTGTGTGATGTGCGGATTGCATTTTCCTGCCAGCCAGGTTTCCTCATTAATTAACGAGTGCCACACAGTCTCGGATACCTTTTGTGCCTGTATGATAGTCGCGATTTTACCTTTCAGGAGCAACCCCTGAACGCACCCTGGTCATCTGAGGTAGGGTCTGGGGCTCAGTGGGCAGGGCCTGGCGATCCTGGGGATCCTGGGGACCTGGGGAGGGCTCCAGGAAAGATGGAAATGCTAAGCTGGAGGAGGCTCGCACAGCCGCCCGCCTCGCCCTGCACCCCCCTCCGGAGAGCCCCCCATGGGGCTGGGATGTCGCAGCCCTGCCTCCCCCTGCAGCTGTCGGTGTCCTGCTCATACAGGTGCTGCTGCCTCCAAACTCCTGGCAAATCCCCTCTTACTCTTACTGCGGTGTTAGTGGCTGATGGACGTTTTTGGGCCTTTCTGTGGGTACACCTTTAAGCCCAGAGGACACGAACAGTGTGCCCTTGACCTGGATCTGGGGGCGCAACCCCACACAGCCCTCCCTAGATTCAGATTCAACATTTCTGGTTTTTAAACCGGATTTAGTGGAAAATCCGAATTCGGTGCCGGAGGACATGTGTTTATTTTAGTACAAAATACTAGTGGGACAGGTTAGAATCTGTGTGGGATTTCCAGACTCCGTGGCTCCCTCAAAGGGGTGCCTGCGGGTGCCAGTCTGAGAGACCTCCTTAGGGTCTCCCTCAAGGAGGACAGCTCAGGCAGGGGTCCCTCCTGGCCACGGCTGAGAGCAAGACCCTTTCTCAGCCTGCCTGGGAGTAGATCCAGAGACCCGAAAATGGCGTTTGGGGGTGGAGAGGGGAAAGGGGGTGAGGTCCAACGGGACCTGGACACCTGGGCTGACTCTGGCCTCCCCGCCCAGTCTCACCACGCATCCCAGTGGACAGTGGTCCTCCCGCCCACCCCCACCAGAGCAGAGTGAGGGGCAGTGGCAGGGAGGGCCGAAGGGCTCTGCGGGGCCGGGAAGCCCGTCTGGGCTGGGGGTCAAGAGAGCTCACCCGGGCCTCGGCCCAGGTCAGAGCACCCCCCCCCCCCCCCACCCCGGGCCCAGTCTTTCTGCCCAGGCTGGAGCTGTACAGGCTGTGGGAGGGGCCAGGATGCCTCAGCCCACCCCCCACTTGGTCTCTCCGGGCTGCACGCGTTCCAGCGAGACGTCTGGTGTTTCCCTGGCATTGTCCCCTCGGAACCGGGGTGGCGGTAATGAGTTCAGGAGAACCGGAGTCCAGGGCCTTAGAAAGGCCTGGCCGAGTCACTTCAATTGGCGGAGCCCTCCCGCCGCCCCACTCCCCAGCTCCGTCGCCCATGGCACGCATTTCAGGATGCCGCCCCCCGGAAGACCCTGCAGCCCAAACCTGGGTCACTTCGGTCCGGGGGGCGGGGCCGGGCAGGGGGCGGGGCTTGGGCCGAGGGGCGGGGCCGGATCACCACTCTGCGCGCGCTCCAGCCGGCTCCGGCTCCGAGGACGGGTCCTTCCCTGGCGCTCTGCTGCCCCCTGGTGTCGCGGCGCGGGCGTGCACCTCTGGCCTCACCTGTGGGCGAGCAGGTGCTGTGCGTGTTCCTGGAAGGCCGCCCTGACGCAGTGACAGGGAGAGGGTGGGGATGGAGGGGAAGCTGCCCACCCCTCTGGACTCAGCTTTCGTGCCTCGAGGGTCCCTGACAAGTGCGTTGCTGCCTGCGGTGTGGGACCGCCTGCGCTGCACCTGGGGAGCCGTGGTGCTTCGCCCGTGAGGACATTAGCTCCCACTGCATCCACTCACTGTCCTGGGGCATGGGGAGAGCCCCCAACAAAGGTCTGGTGTGTACATGGAGCCTGTATTGTAATGGGGAAGGCAAGTGAACAAGGAAACCAATGCCCCAAATTGTAATGTAGCTAATCAACCATAACGCCATAGAGCGTAACATCATCATGTCTCATGTGGGAAGTGCAGTTATGAGCAAAGCCAAGGGAGAGGCCAGTGATTGCTGCCCTGCTGGGTTCCACGGGGTGGCATTTCTACAGAGATGTGAGTAAGGACGCGGACTGGAGATCATCCCAGGCCAGGAGACAGTGGAGCAAAGGCCCTGGGGTGGGAGCAGCTGGAGCCCAGTGAGTGGGGGAGAGGCAGGCAGCACGGAGGAGAAAGCGGGGTGAGGACGAGCAGATCCCAAGGCCTCGGGGGACTGTGATACAGACGTGGACTTACTGTAGGTGCGTGAGAATCCTAGTGGGGACCCAGGGCACGGCAGGGAAAGCGTGGGCACGGTGTGATTCTCGAAGCCCACTGTGGCTGGAGCAGGCGGGGAGCAGGGCTCAGGGGAGAAGGCTGAGGGAGGAGTCGCCGAGGGTGAAGGCTGACTCCCAGGTGTCGGGCCCAAATCACCCACAGGTGTGCTGGGAACAGGGCCAGGTGACGTTTTGTAAATGGCCCCACTTCTGAGCCTCGGGTGACACTGCGCGCATTATCTCTTCATTTAGCACGATAACCCAGGGTGTTCCGTGCCTTATCTGACTTGATTGGCACAGCCACCTTGTGAGTCAGGGTTATTGCCCCCATCTCAGACACAAGGAAGCAAACGCTGAGAGAGTGACACTCTCCCGGTTTCTATGGCAGCGAGAGCGTGGTCAGGGCTCACCCAGGTCCGGTCGTGTGTGTGCGCACGCAGTGGAAAACTTGGGAGGCGATCCATGTGGCGTAAAATCCACCAGTTTAACTTGTACGGTTCAGTGTACGAGCGGGCCGACAAGGTCGAGCCACATACCTAGTTCCGGAACATGCTCATCACTTCAAGAGGAAGCCCCTCGCCCGTTAGCGGTCGCTCCCCAGTCTCTCCTCCTCCCTTCCCTGGGCTTCCACAGATTTGCCTGGGTGTTTCCTGTAGCGCTCGGCCCCGGCCACTGGCCTCTGTCACTCAGCACGCCTCTGGGCACGTCTGTGCGGTCGCAGGTGCCAGCCCTTCTGCACCTTTTATGGCTGCGTGACATTCCACCGTCTGGACACACCACATTGTGCGCGTCCACCCACCCATCTGTGGGCCTTTGGGGCGTTTCCGCCTTTTGGCGGCCGTGAGAGTGCGTCCACAGGCGTCTGCTCAGCCCCGAGGCTCGCACGTACGAGTGATCACAAGGCAAGTCTGTGCCTCCCTTTTTGAGGAGCGGCCACACTGTTCTCCAGAGTCATGACAGGAGAACTACAGACCGGTATCCCTCACAGACGTAGAGTCCAAACTAACTTCTATAAAATTGGTACCAACGTGTGTAAGAAGAAAAACAGACCATGACCAAGGGCGCTCGTCCCAGGAACGCAGGGTGGCGTCACGTGTGCAAATCAATCAACGTAGCTGACCGTGCTAGCAAGTCGAAAAGAACAGCCAGGTAATCATCTCCGTAGGTGCAGAAAAAGAATTTGACAAATTCCAATATGCATTCCCAACACAAACTAAGGATACAACAATATCCATTCCCAACACAGACTAAGGATACAAGTAACCTTCTTTGACTCGACAAAGGGCATCTGTTTATAAAACCCAGTGCTATCACACTGAGCGGTGAAGATTGAATGCTCTCCCTTTGAAGTCAGAACAAGGGACGGAAGCCAGGAGGGGTGGAGGGCAGGAGGGTGGGGGGTACGGAGGGAAGGAGGGGAAGAAGGAAGAGGGAGGGAAGGAGGGGAGGAAGAAGACATCTTCAGACTGAGGAAGGACCACTCATGGAAAGAAGAACTTAAGGACATCATTCAGGAAGGAGAAAACTGACCCTAAAAGGAACGTCTGAGATGCAAGAATGAGCGGTCAGTGGAGAAAATGGCCAACATCTGGAAACTCTTTTCAAGCACTCACCGAGCAGGGCGATAAAAAGACAGGGGCCATGCGCAACCTGCGCAACTGTACTCAGAAGCCTTGTGGAGTCTCATCAGTTACCACGTCCACCTCCAAGCTGGAGGCGCCGACCACCTGGTAATGCCTGTTCTTCTAGTTGAGTCGCAAAGCCATCTGACAACCGCAGGTCTGAAACGCAACGCAGAGACACCGGACGGCCTGCGTCAGGGCCTCACTCTGGGCACATCAACGTTTGGAGCCTGATAACTCTTCGCAGTGGGAGCTGTCCTGTGTGCTGTAGGTGTTCACCAGCTTCCCTGCCTTTGCACAGTGCACACCGTGGGCACCGCCCCCCAGTTGTGATCACCAGTGTTGCCTCCAGACTCTGCCACGCATGTCCTGGGGAGGAGGGATCACTCCCTGGGGCACTACGGGGAACAGAGCAAGAAGGAGGACGGTGAGCAAACTGTGGCTGGCACCCACGTCCCTTTCGCGCTTTCCCCAACCGCTGTGCCCTTCGCTCCCTCCGTCCTCAGGCTTGGGTTCTGTCCTTGGCAGCCTGGGTCTGGTCTGTGGTGACCCTGTTTTGTGGCTGCACTTTCACCCCCAGCCCTGCCGTGTTGAGGGGCCCCTCGTGCGCTCAGCTGGGGGCAGTGGCACCGGGAACGTGGTCAGGGAGACGTGACCACTGGTAGGCCTGCGGGCTGGACCGGGACACTCGGGGCTCCTTGCCCATCCCGGGAATGTGGGTTCGCTCCCCTCCCCCGCTCCCAGGGCTGCCCCGAGGACGTGGCCTCGAGATGGGGATGTGGCGGTGAGAGCACCAGCTTCGTGCAGGCGACCGAGTCCAGCGAGGGCCTCTTCAGTTTGGGCGGGTGGATGCGGGCCGCTCGGAAGCCTGATTCCAGCCCCAGGGACTGCTGTCCCATCTCCAGGGGGAGCAGTCCCCCTTGGCGATGCCTTGGGAAGGGTTTATGCCAGAGAAATCCAGGGCGGAGCAGCTAAGCAGCCACTGGACGCGTTTGTCTATCAGAGAAGTCCAGGTGGGTGCTGTGGGGCTGGCTGGGGGTCAGGGGACCCCCGTCCTGTAGCTCGCTCACCCTCCACAGAAGGCTTCCGTCCGAGTTCTTCAGGAAGCCGGCAGGCGGTGGGACGGGGTCGGGGGAGGAAGCATATTCCTCCCGCTTGAGGATCTGACCCGGAGGGGGCGCATGCAGCTTGTGTCCTGGCCTTCGAGCCAGAGCCTGGTCACAGGGTCCCACACCACGCTCTTGGTGATCAGGGGCCCAAGCGACATCCCCACTGCGGCCTGAGAGGAGCACGCGGGGCTTGAAGGCCAGACCTGCCCGCTGCAGCTCCAAGGCCTACGTGCGCTGGCCCGGGGTCACGCCGGGCGGAGATACAACCCCTGCGTGAGTAGGGACGTGCTCTTCCCCGCCCGCCCTCTGCCCTTGGACTCCTGTCCTCTGGGTGCTCAGCGCCACAGGCCGGCCACTGGTCAGACTGCAGGGTCCACGTCATGCCGACCACGGCCAGCTCTCCAGCCCCTTCCCCCAGCTGGAACCGTGCTTGAGTGCTGGGGGGACGGTGCCGCCGTAGCGTGTGGCCGGCTGCTTCCGGAACTGCTGACCCCCAGGGGCCGTCGGCTGAAGCTCCAGTCTTCGCCCGCGGGAGCAGGAGCAGAGAAAGGCGTCTGTGCAGATGCTCCTGAGCTGTGCCCCCCCCCCCCGCCCGGGCTTGGCAGGCGGCCAGTCCCTCTTCTCTCGGCCGCCTCGTTCCTTCCATTTGGGAGTGTTTTCCTGGGTGTGGCCAGCCAGGCGACCCTGTGCCCTGTGCGTGGGCCTCCGTCTGAGCTCCTGCTGCCTCTCCCGCTCACGGGTTCTGTCCGCCTCTGAGATCGCCCCGGGTTTTCTGGACGCTGTTTCCATGTGAGTTTTAGAATGGGCCCTCAGTTTACAAAACAACAAGAAGGAGCTACCTGCTGAGATTTTTATTGGGATTGCACTGAATCTACAGGTTCGTTTTCAGGGAATCGGCAGTTTTCAGCCCTGGGTCTTGCAGCCCTGAGCTTGCGACACAAGTTCTCCCTTTACTGCCCAGCTCCTCCCGGTAACGTCCGTGCTCCCCGTGCTCCTGTGTGTATGAAACAGTCGTGAGTGGCGTTCCTGCCACGCTGTGCAAATCCAGCCGAGCAAACACGACAGTCTGTAGTCTTTTGCTTTTCCGCATAAAAAGCCACGTCGCCCGCAATGTGACTGTCTCTTCCTTTCCTGTTTCTGTGCCTGTGAGTTCCTCCTGCGGCTCGCGCTCCGGGAACAGCGCGCACACCCTGAGTAGGGCCGCCCCCCTTCCCGTGCCGGGGCATCTGCATTTTGTATTTTCTGTCTTCCTGCCAGTTCGGGTCCTCTCGATCCTCGGGTTTGCGTCTGCGCACCTCATCCGACGTCGAACGTGACAACCTCGTGTCTCGACCCAGCGACTGGGCTGGCCGACTTTTCCGTTGGGACCTGTTTGGAGCTGCACACGGGGCTCGGGCCCCTCTGTATCTCTGCGTGTCTGCCTCGTACGACGTCGGTGGAGTCGCGTCAGCGGACGTCCTACTGGCTCGTGTTGTCCTGGCCCGGATCCCTGCTGCTTTGCTTCTGACCTTTCTGTGACCTTGTGGTTAGACTGGTCTTGTGAGTGTCGCTGAGTTTCCAGTCCCTTTACCTTAGATGTGACGTAGGTCAACTCTCTTACTGTCCGCTTTCCCTTTTGCCTCTCTGGGTTTTGTTCCCTTTTTTTTCTTGATTTCTTTTGAACGAATCAAATGTTTTCTTAGCTTTGATTTCTTTTGAATGAATCAAATGTTTTCTTAGCTTTGATTTCCTTTGAACGAATCAAATGTTTTCTTAGCTTTTGCCTTCTGTTGACTTGTTAGCGAAAACACTCCTTGTTACGGCTACTCTGGCAATACAAATATACTGCTGACCTACTCTTGTCTGTTGCCCTCCCCCGTCTGGCTGTAGCCTCAGAGCCTTCGAATCCCATCCCCTCAGAGCTGTCCCTTTGTCATGATTACCAGGTGACGCAGCTCCACGGGACAGCGTGAGGGCTGGATGCCCGCTCGCACTCACCCCCGGTCGGCCACGTGGGTATCCCTGCTGCCCCGTCCCTGGTCACCTGGGTCGGTGTCCCTCCTGCCCCATCCAGCCCCATTGCCCTCCCGCCGGCATGGACTTTTGTGCTAGCAGCCCTCCAGTCGAGTTGCTTTCCCCCCTCAAGGCAAGACTTACATAAAGTCCGGGTTCTTCTGTAAAAATTAAACCTGACATCCTTCGGGAAGCATGCTTAAAGTTGAGGACTCTGGGGCCAGGATGCCTGTGTCCAAACGCTGGCCTCACAACCCGCAGACTGTGTGACCTTGGGCATGGTCTCCACCTCCTGTGCCTTGGATTTCTCATCTGTAAAGTGGGGTGATGTGGCACCAACCGGGTAGGGCTGTTGGGACCGTTCAATGAGTGAACATAGGCCCAGCGTCTGTAACAGCATGTCAGAAGCTCTGTGCAGGGAAAGCCACCATTACCATGATCGTTATTTTGGGTGACACCGTGAGCTGAGTCAGAAAATAAAGCCATGGTTACGGGCCATATAATCAGCAGGTTCAGGGCCCACGTGGTGAGCAAAGGCAGCGTTCGAGGTCCGTCCTTCTGCATTGCCGGGGTGCTGTGGGCAGGCACACTCTTTCCCAAGAGGAATGAGGGGCTGTTGGAACCCCTTCTGGGAGGTGCCGTGATCCAGACAGGAAGGAAAGAGGTTTGAGAGTCAGAAACCCTGGGGCAGGTGGTGAGAGTCCTCAGGCGGCCTAGCCTGGACAGAAGGGCAGCGGGGAGTCTTCCTGAAGGAGGCAGCCTGAGCACTGAGTCTCAGAGCACAATGTCCGGTAGCCAGGCTGCAAAGGCAGGTGCCTGAACAAGGGACTAATGTTTGGTTCCTTGGCAGAGAGCAGAAAGCCGGGAGCCAGGCTCAGCTCGGGAACCCGGAGGACGCCTCAGTGCGGGGTCAGGGAGCAGGGCACGGCCAGGGTCTCTTGAGGCTGAGACAGGAAAGGGGCCACTTTGATCTATTTATTTATATTGAGAGAGAGACAGCCTGACCAGGGGAGCAGCAGAGACAGAGGGAGAGAGAGAATCCCAAGCAGGATCCATGAGGTCAGCACAGCCCGACGTGGGCCTCCACCGCACGGACCATGAGATCGCGACCTGAGCAGAAATCAAGAGTCAGACGCTTAACCGACTGAGCCACTCGGGTGCCCCAGGGCTGTGATTTTTAAAAGTGTTTTTAATGCTTGTGTTCACTAACACATTTGACACACACATAGACTGTGTGCATCGTCTCATGGGAGGATAATGTTATGTAAAAAGTGTATCTGAAGCCTGTCACACCTGTGAGGCGGGAGCCCCACCTCCCTCACAAGCCGCTAGGCCCTGGGCCGGATCCTGTCGGTCGGGGGCCCCAGGAGAGAGGAGGAGACCCAGTGCCTGGGAAGGTCTTGGCCGAGGAGAGACCGGCCGGTGGAGCTGAGCTTTACGTCCAGAGACGACCACCCCGGCCCCTCAGGGATGATCCCAGGATGTGTGCTGTCTGTGGGGCATTTGGAAAGTTCTTGTGGCCCGGCCTGTGTTTGTGACGCATCCTGGGTTCTGGTCAGTCCCACGGATGCAGGACCCGCACCGGCCACAGTCACTGTGTCCTGGGAGGCTACAAAGGCTGGGTCTGGGGTGAGGGTCCATCAATCTCTAGGTGATTACGGACGTGATTTCTTCCCGGTTCCCTGCGCTCCAGTGACCGGCACGGCCCCGCCCTAAATTACATCTCAATCAGTGTAAAAAGGCGTTTGACATTTCCCTTGATTTATGTACTAACCTTTACATTCAGCGGGACGGCGTGCTGATTGCTTTCCTCGGCCGCATGGTGCTGGCTCCTCGGGTGAGCTCACCGTGGAGACCCCTGCGAGACCCCAGCCGCCACCTGCCCTGGGAGGAGACACTCCTGCGGGATCTGGGCCCTCGCAGGAGCCACTGAACACACGTCTTGGCACAGAAAGACTGGGAGAAGCCGCCGGGTTTGCGCCGATGTGAGCCAGTCGTGAGGGCGGCGACAGACCCCCGTCTGGGAGTGAGGGAGCGTGAGGTCCCCGAGACCCCTGCGCGTGCCTGTTCCGCCCTCCCCAGCCGCCCGTCACTTGGAGGGTGAGACACGCCCCCCCAGACACATCCAGAGAACCCACGCTTTGCACACTCGTGTGCAACGCACAGTCACCAGCAAAACCTGCACTATGCCCGGTTGCACGTGGATGCACAACAGTGCACACTCAGAGGAGCACACGGTCGCAGGTACACGCTCACCCTCAGGCACAAACCGGCCCCCGGCAACACCCCGTGTTCACACTCGCACCGAGAACGCCACACTGGTGAGCAGATGGTGGGAGAAGCCCCTTCTGCTCCCGGTCCAGAGCGCCTGGACAGACAGGGCTGGGCATCACGCCTGCCGGGAGGGGCCGGGCCGGGGTCGGCAGCTGGTCCTCGACACGCGGCCCGAGCCAGACTCTGTGCAGCAAATGTGTCGGCAGTGACCCCGGGGAGCCCGGCAGGGGATGGGGCGGATGGGCAGTGGTGTACGTGCAAAAGTTCAGGCACAGGGAGGGCCGGTGTTGCCTCAGCTCAGACGTGTGGCTGGAGGGGCGGGAGCCCCAGCTGAGTCTGCCCCGCCTCCTCTGTTGGATGGGAGGCTGTGTCTGCGTGGGACACACGAGACACGGTGCCCAGGGCCCGCCCGCTGCCATGCCCGCCCTGGCTGTGCCGGCTGTGAGCCTTTCTTATGGTTGGGGTGGCCATCCCTCCAGTGCCCCCCCCTCCCCACCCCCGCCCTTCTCCTCCCAGCTGGCCGCCCGGGTCAGTGCGGTCCTGGCCTCGGCAGCAGGGTCGTGTCCCGGGGGCCCACCCTCTCTCTGGGACACAGGGTGCGGCAGAGTCGTCTCCACCCCTCCCCAGATGTGTGAGTCTACAGACCAAGCCCCCAGCGCAGGGCGGGGGCAGGCGGGCAGCACAAGGGTCTTAACTACCTGAATGCCCTCTTGCAACTGCCCCAGCTGCAGGGAGACCAGGACTGTGGCTCCCACACTGTCACGCATCAGAAGGTTTGTGAGAATGCAGACTCCAGGGCCCTCCTCAGCTGTATTGATTCGGAACTTGTAGGAGAATCTGCATTTCTTTCCCAGGGGGTTCAGACTCAGTGGCCTGTGGGCCAGGCTTCCACCCTGTGCTTGAGCACGAAGGCCTTTAAGCTGCTGTGTCTGTCCCACTGGTTATGATTCTTACATTAGGGATATATTTCTTGGGCTAAAGCATTTATCCCCCGTTGAGGAGCAAATACCGAAACACTTGTATAAACAAGGCTCCTTCAGTCGGGAGTGTTAGAATCACAGATCAAACTACCTTGAGCCCTGCAGAGTATTACTGGCATAGATAACTGCAAAGGAATGGCTGCAGGCGTGGCTGGATCTAGGTGTTCTCCTGCTGTCAGGAATCTGTCTCCCCATCTTTTGGCTCTGCTTCTGAGTGTGCTGCGTATTCTCCAGTGGGATTTTCTTAGGCAAGGGCGAGATGGCCGTATGTAGCCACATATAGTTCGAGTCGTGTTCCACCTGCCTTCTTTCCCACTGTTTCAGCAAAGGCCCTGGGACTGGGGTTTCTTCAGTTGTGTGGGGGTCTTGTGACCCTCCCTACACCGATCTCTGTGGCCAAGGGGAAGAAGTAATGTGACTGAGGAAGTCTGGATCCATTCAAGGATGAAGGGTGTGCCAGGTGGCCATAGGTGGGAGGGGCTAGCCCCAAGGGAGCAGGGTGGGGACAGCCAGCCACAGGGACTGATTGCAGTGATGATCCTCTGGGCGGAACAGACCTTCTTCCGTCGGAGGTGCGGGCTCCTCCGAGCAGATGCTGGTTGCCCCAGTTCTGGCCTCAACATGGCGCCCTCCCCACCAGCGACACCCTGCTCTGGGAGGGTCCCGGGCCCCTTGGTCTGCTCCTCCTGCCGAAGCCCCCGGGTGCTAGGGGAGAGCTCCAGAGGCAAGAACGGGAGCCAGAGAGGCAGATCCAGAAAGAGCCAACATAGGACGCATAGGCTCCAATCTAGGATGGACCAGAAGTGCTGCTAAGGGACACAGGCGTCTGCAGCCACCCCTTGTCCCACGGTCTGTGACGTGAGGCCCTCAAAGGGCCATTGGTGGGGGACAAAGAACCACACAGACCCACCTCTTTTCTCAGCCTCTCATCTGTAGAATGGGCATCAAATCCGCCCGCCCGGCCTCTTTTGCTTCAAGTGCTGTGGGCAGTGCCTGGGAGGGCCCCTCGTCTCTAGGACTGGACTGTGGGGTCCCGAGTGTTGGCCCTGATGGGGGCGGCCAGAAGTAGAGTACAGGTGTTCCCAGCAGCCCCGCCGGGACTGGCTCACAGACAGGGTGGACCATGGTGCCCGTCCCACGTGCGGGGCACTGGGCTTCTGGGGCTGGGCCTGGCCCCGTCTCCCAGCCTGGCCCAGACCACCCCCTCCGCCAGCCCTTCGTGCCCGGGTGCTGGGGTCTGCCGGTCTGCCCCTCCAGGCTGACGGGAGGACACAGCAGCCGGTTTCCCAGACAGCATCCGGCCAAGTCAGTTAATCTAAACAGAAAACAGTGGGGAAAAATTGTTCCCAGCTTTTCAGCAACTGCAGACACATGTGCCTGGCTTGTCTTCGTGTCTGGAACGTCCTGCCCTGTGGGCCCAAGGCCCTGCAAGAGACAAGGACGTGCATGCACTGAGCACCTACCGAGGGCAAGGTTGCCAGGAAGTCGGATGCCTCCAGGAGTGGGGGCGGGGGGCAGCACAGCTCCTGGCCCTGCCTCTGTGGGGGGTGGAGGCCAGGGACCCACCCGGAGCCATGCGGCCCTGGCACATCCCTCTGAGGCTCTGCTCCCTCCTCTGTGTCGCGGGGGCAGATGAGGTGTCCCTGTAAGTGCTCCTTGCTCTCTCACTTGAGTACGTGCCCCAACAGCTTTGTTGCGCCCGCGGGCGCCGGGGGCCTGGACAGAGGAGGCTTGTGTTGCACCATGGCTTGAAAGCCCGACGGGGTTTTGCGAGCCCATGAGGGTGGAAGAGGCCTTTTGGGAGAGGGAGCTCCAGGTGGCAGGGCCCGCGGGTGCCACGGCAGCCGGGAGGTCAGCCCAGCACCCGGTGAGATGCCTGTTTTCTCTCTGAGCCCGTGCATTTCCCCTGGCGGGTGCTGCGTGCATGTGTGCAAACACGTGCGTGTGTGCCTGTGCACCGGACCTCCCTGCGAACACAACTCCCCGGCCTGGGCAGTCTGGCTCTCCTTGTCGTCCTGCGCCTGTCTGGCCAGCAGAGACAAAGCGGCTTCTCGTGGGCGCCCCGGAGTCCCCACCGCGTGCAGGTGCCCAGAGCCCGGACCTGTGTCTTCGAGGGAGGCAGCTGCACTGCCACCCAGAGCACCAGGCTGGCCTCCCGTGTTTCCTTTCTGTGTGTGTGGAGAGGGGCCCCAGCTGGGCCGCCGCCGGGCCCACTGGCCCCCAGTGTGCCGCCCCTTTGCCCCGACTTCTTGCTGGGTAGCGGGACTCCCTGCTCTCTGTCCTCCAGGGTTCCTGCCACCGTGGCCCGTAAGAGGGGGGTCCAGACCAGGAGCCCCCAGGGGCCCTGGCTCTAGGTCCATCCGTGTTTGCCGAGTGCCGCACGAGGCTCCAGGCACGCCCCGAGGGACTGAGCCGGGTGTGAAACGAGGACGGCTGGGAATGGCCGTGACACCCTCACCGTCTGGGATCAGCTCCCGTGAACCAGCCTATGAGGGCGCTGCTCTAACGCTCATGTCCTTGCTCCAAACCCAGGAACAAAAACCGCAGTGTCTCTCAAACCCAGAAGCTCAGCGGCTTTGGAGGGTGAGGATAGGCGGTTGTGTGAGTCCCGGGCTCGTGGGAACGGGAACGAGGCGGAGTGCTCGCGGGTCCCCCGGGGACCAGGTGGGCGCAGTGAGCTTGGGGATGTCCGGTGGTTGCTAGGAGGGCCTGACAGGGGACACGGGGAAATGCAGCGGCCGGCGGTCGGTGTGTCAGCTTCCCCACAGGGCTCGCACCGACAGCTAAATCAGCTCAGATGTTCCCACTCAATTTCCTTTTCTTCGGAAACCGTGTGGCTGCGTGACTGTGCTTCATTATAAATCTAATTCTGCTGTCTCGGTTGAGCGAGCTCACATCTCGTGTGGACCCCGTCTCAAGTGGCCTAAAGCTGGAGAAACGCAGCCAGGCAAGAGCGCACGGGGCCGTTAATTCTCAGTCGGCCGGACGCGGCCTGACAGGCTCGCCTTCCCTTCCGGGAGCTTCTCTAGAGCAGCGGGCGCTCGGGCGAGGCCCACCAGCAAAGATACACTTGCGTGTTGAGAGGGATAGAAACTGTGATGTTGCAAATGTTCACGGGTTGTTAACTTGGCTGGATACAAAATCAAGTCACAGGTGATAGACCGCGTGCACCGTCCCCTCCCCCAGGTTCCTCTTGGAGTGTTCACGGCCCAGGCTCATCCCCGTGGGGAGGGAGAGGCGGTTCTCATGTCCCCCGCTTGGAAGGCAGGGACCTGGGAAGATGGGCTGCACAGGTCCATGCTGCCTCACATTCCCACATTTGAGGTCTCTGGGGTCAAATGGTGGCCGCAGCTGGCAGACGGGGGGGGGGGGGGGCAGTCTGATTACATTTCACCTCTAGCCCGGAAGGTTTTATTACACCCTCGGCCTGGCATCCCAGGCCCCTGGATGGGTTAGGGTGGACTGAGGACCCGCCTCTGCCCCAACAAGCTCTGTGAGGCGTCTCTGAGCCCCAGTTTCCTCCCCTGTGAAATGGAGCTTGGGTCTGCCCCCTCCCTGCCCTCAGCCACCTGCCTAGGGCACAGAGCAGGGGGCACCCTGGGAAGAGGCAGGTAGGGGCAGGCTCCCAGGGACTGTGGGGACCCTGGGCGCCTGGCCTGTACTCTCCCACCTCCCAGAGTGGCCCCAGCTGTCACACTCCTGCCTGGCCAGTGACCCTGGGGCCCTCCAGACAAGCTGCCGACAGGTGTGGTCGGACCCCAGAAGCTCACACGCCACGGCACCCTCTCTCTGCCTCACCCAGGAGATGGAGGGAGTCACCTGACCCACTTCGTATGGCTCGGGGATCCTCAGAACAGTGCCCAGCATGTGGGGAGCCCCCAGCAAAGACCAGCACCTGCTGGTACTGTTGTCTGGGCTGGACCCCGACTGCCAGGCCGGGGTCTGCGGGGTGAGCTGACCTATGAATGATGACATGTCCTTCCGCCCGCCCCCCGGGAACTTCCAGGCCTTCATCGTCTGTGGGGTGGGTGGGGCTGCCCGCTTGGCCCGAAGGCAGAGTGCCCCCGCCCTCCCCACCAGGGTCCTGCACCAGGGGGGCCCTTTCCTGTCCTCACACATATTCTGGGCGGACGTCCTCTGAGAGTGGGTTGTTGTGGGGTCTCGGCCTGGTCACTAACCCTTGAGGATTTTCCTCCCCAGCCCTGCCTTCAACCGCATTTTGTCAGATGAGCACCCCCCTCTGGGGGAGCTGCCCCCTCGCCCCCTCGGACACCTGTGTGGTGAGTCCATGGCCTTGATGTGAGGTCCCACACGGGTCACGTGATCACTTGATGCTCCCTCCCATGGGCCTCCCCACTTGCGGGCTCCTCGGGCAGCTTAGATCTGCTCCAGATATGCTCCTGTGGCCAGGAGAGAGGTTTCAGCAGAGCCGGGTCAGAACCCCGGATGGGAAACACGGAAGGACCCTCCACAGAGGGGCCATGTGTCAGGGATTTGGGGTGGGGGGCAGACAGGGACCGGGAGGGGACCTCACCCTGCAATGCTTCTTTTCAGTTACATACTTTTGGTAAGAAATAGGCCTTTAGGGGCGTCCGGGGGACTCAGTGGGTTGGGCGTCCGATTTTGGCTCAGGTCATGATCTCGCAGTTGACGAGTTCGATCCCCACGTCGGGCTCTGTGCTCAGAGCTCAGAGCCTGGAGCCTGCTTCCGATTCTGTGTCTCCCTCTCTCTCCGCCCCTCCCCTGTGTGTGCTCTGTCTCTCTCTCAAAAATAAGTAAAAAACATTAAAAAAAAAAGCATTAAAAAATTTAGAAATAGGCCTGTTTGGTCCCGGAGTCCTTGGCCTCCAGGTAATCTCACTGTTGTTGGCTCTGCACCCACACAGCCCAGTGTCTATCCCGGGGGTTGGAACCAGAGGAATTTCCGAGGGAGCCCAGACCCTGGGGTGGCAGGACAGGACAGGAGGTACCTGTGTCCTTGCACCCAGCTCAGTGCTGAGGGCCTCAGCCCACAGTGCAGGGATGAGGCAGAGAGGGCAGTGCTGCCCAAGCCCCAGAATGGGAGGCCAGACTCTGTGGAAGCCGTACCCATGGGAGAAGGACAGCCCTCCGGGGCCACCCTGCCCCTCTGAAGGCAGACCCCATCCCAGCCTGCCTGTGGCAGTGCCCAGGGCAGATTTGGGGTACCAGGGAAGGAGCGGGGGCCTTGGGGGCTGCTTCAAGGAAGGGAGGTGCCCAGAGGACTTGCCCGGCCTGGGGGTCCAGCTTCCATGAGGCCCCTCAGAGCCCAGTGAGCCAGTCCCTTCCCTGACTCCCTCCCTGGGTCTGGGCTGAGCAGATGGGGGGCGGAGAGGGGGGAACGTGAGACAGAAGACAGACTTAGCAGTCGGGGTTCTGGGCGTGGCCTGGGCGTGGCCCTACTCCATCTCAGCTGCGTCTCTGGGGGTTCTGGGGTGGCCCGTGCCACAGATACAGACCCCAGGGCTCCGGTGGGCAGGTGCCCTGTCTGAGCACACACACCTCGAGGCTCCCAGCCTGGTGCTGCTTCCGGCCCCCGCCCGGGGGGGAGCAGGACCACGGGTCCGAAGGCCTCCAAGGTCACTCTGGGACAGCCAACCGAGGCTCAGAAGATGCCAAGGAGGCTGGTGCTGACAGGAACTCCAGAGGACCCCTCCCCGCTCTGTACACCATTCTCACCCACATCACCCACCGAGCCCGGACCTGCACCTTGGTTTCACCAGCACAAGATGGGACAGGTCGGGGACAGAGGTTTGAGAACGAGAGCAGGAGACATGCGGTGTGTGTGCTCCAGTAAGAGCCAGTGTGGAGGCCACATGAGCCACGGCGAAGCGCCCGGACACGGGAGGGGGCTGCCCTGTAGGAGCTCCAGGTGCCAGAAAGAGCAGTGACAGACAGGCGAATGCAGGAGATGAGTTTCAGAGTCTCGAGAAACGGATGTTCGGCCTGGACTTGGGGGCTGGGGTCTTCTCATTCATTTCTCCCTGCCTGTGTCCTCTCCAGCCACACTGGCCTTCTGCACGCCCCCAGCCCCACGTCCTTCCCACCTCGGGGGCTTGGCTCACCACCTCCCGCCGGGAATGCCCTTCCCCCCCGGCACACGTGCGCCTGCCCAGCCCGGAGGTGGCTTCCTGTGGGGCCCTGCCTGGGCACACTCTCTGAGCCAGCTGTGGAACCCTGAGTGCTCTCTCTCAGCATCCCCCCAGCAGGCTTGCTTCCCGGCCCCGTGGAGGCGTGGGGCTCCCCGTACACGCTGCAGGGACACAGCCTGCTCACAGTTGCACCCCGGCACCTAGAACAGGGCTCCTGGACGTTTGTTGAATGAACGAATGAACAAATAGCCCCAGAACTGCTCAATAAAGGAAGGAAGGAATTTGAGGAGAAATGAGGCCTTTTCCCCTGCTTCCCTGGGGGCAGATCAAGAGCCGACGGATGGCTTGGTGTGGAGGCCGCTGTCAGCCACGGGAGGCCTCCCTGGGACCCCGAGGTCGGACATGGGGCAAGGGAGGGCACTGGGCGCCCAAGTCCTGCCCCTGCTCCGGTCCCAGGGCTCTCTCTCTGTCCCCCCGAATGTGGGTGTGGTCTCCATCGGTCTCCAGCCGCCGCCGTGAGGAGGGACAGCCCCCCCACAGAGGCTGGGTGAGGAGCAGCTCAGCCTGGATGACCGCCCGGCCGGCAACTTCGCTCAGCGCGATGGTGCTTTGCACACACCTCCCCTGAACTCCCGCACGGCAGCGCCTCCCAGCTTTGTTAATGGAAACCTGGTGATCCGTAACCGTGTGGCAGACATCTGCTCGGGGTGATGTGGGGGTAATGTACGTATCGGTGATCAATCAGCGGATTTGCAAGAGAGGCATAAAGTCTTTAATTATAACGGCGCTGGGCGAGTCTGCGTGGTGGCAGTGGCATTTGAATAGGCCAGAGCCAGCCCTCACCCCCTGCGATGTTGTCTGGTATTAAATGCCACTCACTCTGAGGGCTGGGAGACTTTGTGAAGTCGTGGGTATCACACGCTGGCAAATTGAAAATGTCCCCTTCGCGTTCGAGAACATGATTGATACCCTTTGCAGAACAAACGTAACACCTCCTGGTGCCCAGACCTCGCCTGCCCGGCGACCCTTTTCGCCACCCGGTGGCCGGTGAGCGTCTGCCCCAGACCGCGGTGCCCAGGGAGGACACGCTAACCGCCTGTCTGGCCCCCCAAGGCGCACCCCCACCCCCCACCCCCCACCAAGGCTGGACCTTCTTCCAAAATTACCCTGTTTAGGACACAGGAATCTCCTGTTCGCCGTCAGGCTGTGCTCACCGGCACAAAACACAGGAAGAACACGGCTAGAACCCGAAAGATAAAACGCACATCGTATTCGCTTCATCGGTAGCAGAAAACTACACCTTCGGACAGCCGTGTGCCCCCCAGGCCGCGTCTACTACCGTTAAAACAGCGCTCTCCGCACAACCGGCAAAGGGCGTAAATAGCAGGCGTGCACACGGACGACACGTACACGCACACACGCGCACAGGGCCCCTCCGAGCCGCACGAGCCTTAGTGTGGAGGAAGCGTCAGCAGCCCATCCCCAGAGCCACATGCCGGGCCCGCCTGCTCGCCGGGCCCCATCTGTAGCACAGGGAGGGGGAATCACGCGACCGTCAACCAGGGCCGGCGTGCCCGCTCCGGAGACAGCCCCAGACGGGGGGCCAGCGCCGTGCCCGGCGGGCAGGAGGACCCACTGGTGTCGGGTGCCTTCCCAGGCAAGAGATCCGGTGGCAGGCGTCTTCGGAGAGGTGTCCTTGTTCCTGCTTTCCAGAGGGCTCCTTGAGGCAGGGCTCCCCTCCCCCCACGAGGCTGGCAGGCTGCCCCCTTGGCAAGGCCTGGCCAAACGGAGAGAGTGCGGGCGGGCAGGCGGTGGGCGCATCACCACCAGGGGTCGTCTCCGGACTCAGGGACCAGGCGTTTCACGACATTTGCAAGCAACGGCCTTCTCCCCTCTTCTCAAAACACTGACAGCAACCCAAGGAGTCTGTACAGGGTGGACAAGTGATACTGCGGCCGTTGAACGACGCGTCCTGAATCGGAAGCAAGCTAGTCCGAGCGAGTCCTGCGTGGCTCTGCCTCTACCTCCTGCCTGCCTGCCTTCCTTTACTGGTCTGGGTTTTTCAGAGTCCGATAAAGCACGACCATGTAATTCCCAGCTGAGGCAGCCAGCCTTCTTGGGCGTGTTTTTGTTGTTTACGGAATTAGCCAATCATTGTCACCTAGTGGATCAGATTAGGTGTAATCCATACTAATGTTCAAATTAAGTCATGGAAAGCAATTAACTCTGCAAAAATGGGCTGGTGAAAAATGATAAGGTTGGTCAAATAGTTTCACTGTGCATAATTGTGTTTTTTAAGATGCCCGTCTCCACACGGTAATTAAATCATTTACATTTCAAATGGAGTGTACCCACCTCCAAAGCTTGTAATTGTGCGCTCCTAATTGTACAGCTCGAGTGTAGCAGAATCTGTCAGCCGCCTGCTACGTAGTGTCTGCTCTCTTGGGAAACCAGCCGGGGCGGAACACGCCCGAATAGGAGCTAACTCCTGCTCACAAGAACCAAGAAAAGTGTGCTTCCCCCCCACGTTGTCCCAAATTCGGAGCCCCCCTTGCTCCTCCCGTCTTCCTGCCTTCTTTCCTGTATAAAACAGTGCACGGGATTTCTGAAGCAATCGTTGGATATTCTGTCCGCAACACGAGATGCGCTTAAACTTCCGATCACATCGTCCCATAACAGGGCCACCGTCAGAAACTCGGGGACGACATTCATGGGGTCAAGGAATATCTGGTTTCACCGTTTGCGCTTCTAGCTCTGGGAAGATGCCCACCCACCTCGCCATCTGCATCCAGAGCTCACGGGCAGCTTCCAGGGTGTGGGGTCTGTGCAGCCAGTTCTCAGAAGACAGAGGGATGAGGTGCTGCCTTGTCTGTGAGCGAGTGTGGCCCCGAACCTGTATTCACATCCCGCAGAGTGGGGGCTGCTCAGTGAACCTAGGGCGGGACCCCATGGGTCTTCCTGCAAGGGAACTTGGGAAGGATGAAGCCAGAAGACTGACCTCTTGTCCCTCCAGCCCGTGCTGGTGTTCGGCACGGAACACGAGTCCGGGGAAGCTAGCGGGATGTGGCAAAACCTGGCTTCTTGGTGGAGGTGGGGGCCGAAATCGCCCGGAAGCCCCGGGGACCGACCGGGCGCCAGCCCGGCCTCATATCGTCCACAGGTGGAGGTTCATTTGCTGGGCCTCCAGCCGCGGGGTTCTGCCCTCCTGCTGGCCGTAGGGACCCTTGAGCCCCGGGAAAGGGCCCGGCGCGGACAGGATGTAGTCAATGCTGAACTTGATGCCCCTGTGCTCCCGCCTTCCCCAGGGCAGCCGGGCTGGCAGGGGCGGGGGGCTGGCCTGGGGCTGGCTCAGGGGGCCCCTGCGGCCCCCCCCGCGCCCCCCGCGCGCGCCTGCCCCCGCCCCCTCGCGCTTGGGGGCCGCGGCGCCGGCGCCGTCTGCGATAGTTGCCGTTTCTCGAAGAGGTCCAGCAGCGACTCGCAGCCGGCCGCCAGCGTCCAGTAGTTACCCTTGCCCTTCTCGTGGCCCTCCGTCCGAGGCACCTGCGGGAGAGGGCGGGGCTCCGCGGGGGGGAGGGGCTGGCTCCCGGAGCGCTCCGCCCGCCCCTCCAGGCGTCTGGCTCCGCCTAGGGCTCCAGGGTAAGCCCCCCCCCCACCCGGGGCAGGTGCCTGACCTTGGGGTGGGTGGCGCCGCTCACGGGCAGATTGGAGGCTTGCTGCTCTACAGTCCAGACCCGCCCCCAGCCAGGAAGGACTTGGCCCAGGAGTCCCCAGGCCGACGACACCCAGGGGCCACTCCGGGGAGCGGGGGGGTGGGGGGGGGGCGATGGGGGCTCACCTTCACGAAGCAGCTGTTGAGGGACAGGTTGTGGCGGATGGAGTTCTGCCAGGCGCGCTGGTTGGCTCGGTAGTAGGGGAACTTGCGCGTGATGAAGTCGTAGATGCCGGACAGGGTCACCCTGCCCGAGGGGCTCTGCTGGATGGCCATGGCGATCAGCGCGATGTAGCTGCAAATAGGGGCGCATGGGGCCACCCGGGGCTGAGGCGGAGGCCGCCCCCAGCACCTGGAGGCCCCTCTGGCCAGCCTTTCCCTGCGCCAGGGGCCCCTCCGGAGGGCGCGCGCCTCTGCCCCCAGGGCGCTTGGGGTTGTTGGGGAGCCTGAACCCTGGAGCTCCCCGCTCCCCGCCTCTGCCCAGACCCCAGAAGCTCTCCCTCACACTTGGGAGTTTCTTCAGGGAGGCGGAGAGAGCCTTTCTGGCTACTTCTAAACGTGCAGACGCGTCCCTTCTCCCGGCACTGCCCCGCCCCGAGAAGACAGCCATCCCGCGTCCCAGGCGCGTCCGAAGGTTGCTGGCCCCCAGGCTCCTACCCACCCCCCGGCCCCGGGTCACCTGTACGCGGGCCTCGTGAGCCGCTTCTGCTCGTCGGAGCTGCCCACCGGGTAGTCGTCGGCGTCATAATTGAAGCAATTGTAGGGATACTGCGAGCTGTCAAACATCTTGGCGCGCCCGGCACCCGCGGGGGCCACCGTGGCAGTTGCCGCCTCCTCCGTGCCGTCCGCCAGCCCGCCGGGTCTTTGCTGAGGTCCTGCTGGACGCGCGCCAGCAGCGTCTGCACTGTGGGCTGCTCTCCGCCCGAGCCGGGGAACCTGGGCTTCTGGGGTCCCCCGCCCGCGCCCACCCCGTTCCCTCGCATCCAATCCCAGCGCGGGGGAGGCCCCAGCCACCGGCAAAGCTGCGGAGGGTTGCGGAGCGGGGCTTTTGGTGACCCTCTGACCGGCCCACGGACCCAGGGAGGAGGGATAGGCGCACGCCGGGTGGTCTGACGGGCGGGGCGCCACTCCCGCCTCCCGCCCCCGCCGCTTCGCGTCGCCGCGCTCCGGCTCCCTCCGCTGGGCCCAGAGTTCCAGGCAGAGTCGCTGGGCAGCCCTCCCACACCACAGTCCCGAGCCCGAGCTGGGGCTCCTCGCGGGCTCCCCTGCACTGGTGGACGTCTCCTCAGAGCTCCCGGGTCTGTGTGCCCTGGGCGCGTAGGGGGACCCCTAGGCTCCTCCCGAACCGATCACCAGAGTGGACTCTTGGGTTGCCAGAGCCAGGAGCCAGGCCACAGAGAGGGTGAGAGCTGTCGCTGCCCTCCAGCACCGGCCGGGCCGCCTCCTTCTGCCCCAGGCAGCAGGTCCAGGCAGGGTAGTTTGGGTCCAGCTGGTGCGTCCCTGCCTGGAGCACTGGGTCACAGCCAGGTCAGAGACACGGGGTCCAGCATCTCCTCCAAGGCCCCGTGTCCCAGCGGCACCGTCTCTCCTGCGCACAAGGGTGCCTTCTGCGGGGGGGGCCCAGCAAGGGGTTCGGGCCTGTGCTATAAGGGAGCCCCTGAGCGCTGGGTGCCCAGAGCTTGCGGTCCTGGGAGCACACTTCACAGCTAAGCCAGCGCTTCAGCTCCAGAGTCGTGATTCGTGCACAAAAGAAGACAAGGTGTGGGAACTTTAGGGGGGAAAAACGAGGTGGGATCTTGGTGGGCTTGGTGGGGGGGTGGGGGGATGGGGTGTTCTCAGTGGACGTGGACTGCCACCAGAGGCATTTCCGTGGAAAACTCCGCAGAGTTCTGCATTGGCCCATGTCTGTGAATCTGCCTGAGGCCAGGAAGCCTGGATAGTCTTCATCCAGAAAATCCTCCCTTCAAAGCAGACTTTTAGCTCGGAAATGACCTGTGTTCCATCTGGCCGGTTGGCGCCATGAGGGCCCCTGCTGCCCCTGGCGAAGAGGGGCGGGCAGGCCTGCGAGGTGCAGCTGGTCCCCCAGCGCACCCAGGGGGCTGTGCCCTCCCCGCCTCCTAGCTTTGGTGCCACGGCTGGCTTCTGCTTGGGATGGGAAGCAGCCTGGGGCTCAAACACGTTCGATGGCTCCGCGTCGTCCTATCAGATGTCAGAATTACAGAGGCTGGACTGCGGGAGCACAAGGAGGGCGCAGCCCCTCCTGAAAACGTTTCGGCAGTTTGTTAAAACACGAAAGTGACCGCAGTCTTAGCCGGCGATTACACTCTGAGCATTTATCCCAGAGACATGGAAACTGAGATTTGCACAAACACCTGTACACACGTGTTCACAGCAGCTCTTTTTGTCACACCCCTGCACGTCCTCGGACAGGGAAGTGGTTACACAGGCTGCGGTCCCTCCACGCCACAGGGCCCCTCAGCCAAGGAGCCCGCCGTTGACACAGCAACAGCCTGGAAGGGTCTCCAGCTGAGCGCACAAGCCAGTCTCAAGGGCTCACAGAGTACATGCTGCCGTTTATACGACGAAACGGAGAAACGGAGAACAGATAGTGGTTTCCAGAGGCTGGGCGGGGGGGGGGGGGGGTCCAGGCAGGAGGGAGGGGCCCCTGTGGCCTTGACACGCTGTGCGGGTCCTGACTGTGTCAATGCGGGGGCCTTGGTTACGGGATTGTGCCTGGAGTTCCGTCACCGTAGGGGGAACCGGGTGAAGGGTCCACGGGATCTCTGTTTTATTTCTTGTGACGTGTGGAATCTACAATTACCTCAAAATAAAAAGTTTAACTACATAACCCTGCAGTGGTCCTGGAGACCCTCTGCCTACCCCCACCCCCACTATCATCACGGCGCTGAGGCCTGAAGGGGCCACCCATGAGGAGCACGCTCGAGACAGAGCGGTCACCAGCGGGTGCCAAAGACAGGGACTCCCATTGCCCCTGCCCGGCTGGGGGTTTTCTCTGCCGAATCTCCGTGTCTAGGCGTGCCCCCTGCCAGCCCTGTTCTGGTCTCTGTCCTTCTCTCCCTCCCTCCCGTCAGGCTCGGGCACATTCTCAGCTGGGTTCTGAGACTTGCTCTCCCGGGAGCCCCACAGTCAGGCAGGAGCAGTGGACACAGACGCGGTAGCAGCTGGCAGAGCTCCAGGCCTGCCCCGTCCCGGCCAGCGAGGTCAGCCAGCAGCAGGGACCCTGCTCAGTGGGGCTTACGCTAAGGACCTTGAAGCCTTTGTCACACATTTGATGGACAAGCATGGAACAACGGTGGCCACTTCACTCCAGCCTTCCAAATCTCAGCGAATGGCTCCTGTGGCCACCGCAAACCCTAACCCCACAAGGGGTGGGGGGGGGGTGGGGTCCCTGAGCTGGAGGAACCCAGAACCCCCATGTTCCCCTTTTGCCTCACCTCTCGTGGGGAGCCGTCTCCTCCAGGCCGGGGCCACACACCTAGCCCTTTACACACCCATGTGTGCTGGCCCATCCTCTGAAAACGATCCCTTCCCCCCGAAAGGCCACATGCCGGCCTGTAGAGAAACAGATGACAATGATCCCAGGCCCACAGCTGCTGAAGAGCAGAGCCCGAGTTTGAAACCAGTTGGAACTCAAGAGCTGGCATTCTCAAAGACCCACGCTCTCTCTGTGTGTCACTTCCGGGACCTGATGCAGAACGGCGTCAGAATAGCATGACGTGGTGCGGCCGTCCTTCCCAGCTGCCGTCCGGGCTCCTTCACGTGGAGCGTGATGTGGTCCCAGACCGTCCTGGCAGGATGCTGCGACGACCGGTTGGCCGGTTCTGGTGGAGTCTGTGTTTGGAGGTGCAAACCAGATCACCCTTCAGCGTCTGTGGGTCTGAGACCTTGCCTGGGGACCTGGCTCGTAGTCTCGTTCTGGCTCATCCCTTGGGATCCGGGAGCCAGCATCCCAGTCACCTGCCAGATGCTTTGAAACCCACCAGTGAGGACGAGCAGTCCATTTGAGCTCGCGACAGACAGAAGCCACCACCAGGGAGAGCACAGTTCTCAGAGCAACCGGCTGAACCTGCCTTCAGTCTGACGCCTCCCACGAGAAGCTAAGCCAGACATGGCCACCTGTTTCGTTTGGGCCCGTACATGCATATAAATGCCCAGCGGTCACAAGGACCGTCTTCTCAACAACTCTCGTGGGCCAGGACTGCTCTGAGTTCTCTGTGTATCACTCGCTCAATCCGTTCACGGCTCTGCGTGGACTGGCACGTGGCCTGGTCAGGGCATCAGTCGTGCCTTTCGCCCCTCTCAAAAAAAGACGCGGAACGAGTGGCCCTACGCGACGACACTGGTGATCTCTGGGGAGAGAACCGGCCATAGAAGCTTAGTTTTGACAAGGACCGTGCGTTTCTGGTGTAATAAACGCACTACGTGAATTCACGTTGATCGCTGTTTCTGTTGTTGTGGAACCAGTTGTCACAAACTGAGTGGCTTCGCTCGCCCCCCACTTGCCAGTGAAACTGCTGAGTCACGGCTGTTTCTGGGCGGTCACAGAACCGAGGTTCCAGGGAAACGGGCCTGTCTGAGGGCAGAGCACCTGCTCACCTGGGCACAGCGGCCCCTCCCCGCTCTGGCCGGCAGGGGGGGCGGCGGCAGGTGTCGGTCTGGTCAGGGAGCCGCCTGGAAAGGGAGAAGCCTGCAGCGTCCCTCACCCCACCTCCACCGAGGTGCTGGGAGACCCCGTCTTGGACTTTCCTCCTGAGGTCGCAGGGGGCAGGCGGGGAGCCTTCGGAGCATTAAAGGAACGACATGCGTTGTTGGTCGATTGCGCAGGAAGTACTGGTTGGTCAGTTGGGAAATTTTCTAACAGATTTGGGGGTCTTAGAATTCTGAAACACGTGCTTGACTTACCTGAAAATTAACTTATTTATTCGGGGCCTGGCAGTGAGAAGGAAGGGTTCTCTGATCTTGAGCCAAAACGTCCTGAAAACACTACTCATGATAGTAACATCGGCAGCACACGTGGACCGGCAACGTCCTAAGATTTTTTTTTTTACGTACATTAACTGACTTACTTCTCAGGACGGACCCTCGAGTAACCCTCCTGGCCATTCCTGGCTCACAGTGTCCCCCCACGTCACGCTATCTGTGTGTGGTGGGGAGGGGGTTTGAACCCAGGCCCTCCAGGAAGGTGACAGCTGTGGGTGTCAGAAGGCGGCCTGGGGCACGCCCACACGTGTGTCCAGGGGGCTGTGGGAGGACACGGAACGGGAGTGTGCAGGCAACCTCGGGGCACCAGCCGCGGGAACCCTGTCCGAGACCAGCGTCAGCGCCTCGGTGGGCCTCACCACCACACCCAGAGTGGCAACGCAGTGCTTGATCAACTCGTATTTGGGGCAGAGGGAAAGAGGGTGGGGAGGGGGAGGGGAACACAGGGCTTTCAGAGGGTCTCCGGAGCATCGTGTTACAGCTTGCTCATGATTGCAAGTTGTTACAGAAAGTTTAAAAGGTAGAGAAAGGTATGAAAATAAAAAATCACGTGCTGGAACATATCCTTTCGATTTCGGAAGGCGGGAACCATACTAACACGTAGTATTCTTCAAGAATTCGATTTTTCATGGTAAAGAATGTTGAATGTGGGGCGCCTGGGTGGCTCAGTCGGTCGAGCGTCCGACTTCGGCTCAGGTCACGGTCTCGCGGTTTGTGGGTTCGAGCCCCGCGTGGGGCTCTGTGCCGACGGCTCGGAGCCTGGAGCCTGCTTTGGATTCTGTCTCCTCCTCTCTCTGCCCCTCCCCATGTGTGCTCTGTTTCTCTGTCTCTCAAAAATAAATAAATGTAAAAAAAAATTAAAAGAATGTTGAATCTGTCAGAATTCGCGTATAAGTCATATTTTAAACTCAAATAATTTCAGGAACCTCACTCTACGGGTCCAAGTTTCCTTAAAATCAGGTGCCAACCTGAAAGGGCAGAATCTGCCTTCAAGGCTTGCTCCTGCTCAGCTGGTGGTGGTGGGTGTGTGCCACGTTCCTGACCTTGTGAGAAGTTCTGCACGCACACGGCAGCTCGCACTGTTTTCTGAGTGGCTTTGCTGGAGCCCCCTGGAGCCAGGAGGGGGGGGGTTTGGTTTTTTTGCTCCCAGCTTCCAGTGGGTGATGCATGGGCCCTGGAACCCCACACTTTAGCCAAAGAAAGAACATAGCTAATTCCATAAATCCTGCCCCCAAAGGGGGAGGGTGTGCCTCACGCTCGCTCCTGCCCACGGAGAGCCCCTCTGTGATGGCTCAGGAAATGCCTTGTGTCGCTTCCCACTGGCTGCCTAGGGTCACCGCTGTCCTCCAACCATTGCAGCCGGGGGATTGCATTTCTTGCCCTGGAAATGCCAGCCCTGGTGCCTGGAAGCAAGGTCGGATCTGCTCAAGTCACAGGACGGAGGCTCGCAAGGGAACCACTCCCTACGGAGGAGCCACAGGTCCAGTAGAACGAAGGAAGGCCTGCCTCTGACCGTGAGGCTGCCAGCAGGCTGCAGGCATATTGCAGAGTGTGCTGTGGTGGAGAACAGACTGTCCTACGTTTTGCTCATTGCAAGGACGCATGCAGTAGCTCACTAGAAACAGGGATAGCTAGCTACGAGTAGGAATGTAGACAGGGTGAGCCCCTCTGCTCCTGACAAGCCAGCTTTGAGCAACTGTGCATAGATGGAAAAGTTTTTGCAATTAACGTAAAAGTTTTGACACAGTGTATTTTGTTATCTACGCTGAGTGCCTTAAGCTAACAAACATCTGACGTCTTGCAGGGTTTCTGAGAGTCAAATCTGCTGTGGCTTAGCTGACAGGTTTCACTCGGGGTCTCTCGTGAGGCTGCAGTTAAGGTGTCACCCAGGGTTGTGTCATCTGCAGGCTCTTAGGGGCTCCCGTTCCAAGAAGCCTCCCCCATGCCTGCTGTCTGGTGCCAGCTGCTGGCAGGGGTGGGGGTGGGGCGCTCAGGTCCTCACCACGCAGGCCTCTCCATCAAGCCACTCCCAACAAGGCGGGGAACTTCCCCTGCACAGGAGATCTGAGAGAAGGAGAGGCAGAAGCCTAGTGTCTTCTGTACCCTAGATTTGGAAGTGACCTGTATTCTACTGGCCTCTCAGACCAACCTGGGTGCCACCTTGCGGGGGCCCACAGGGGCGTGAACAGCAGGAGGCGTGGACCACACGGTGCCCACACGGAGGCTGCTACTACCATGAGAAGTGGGAACCCTTGACTCCAGCAGTGGGGATGGCGTGGAGTAGATTATCAACAAGTGCTGAGGGCCCAGCCGGCGGGTGCCAGGGCTCAGTGTGGGAGAGGGAGGTGCCTTGGAGGAATGTTACAAGTTCAGTGCACAAGACAAGCGGGGGGCCGGGGGGGGGGTTGGTGGGGACTGAACCACGCGACGTTGCTCATCTGAAATGTTCAGTGAGGACTTACTATGTGCTGGGAGCCAGGCGGAGCAGAAAGCAATCCCAGCCTAGTGGGGGAGTAGATGGTCTCCATTCCCAGCCCAGTGGGGGAGCAGGGAGTCTCAAAAAGAGGGAGGAGCCCTGTGACAGGACATACTGAGGCACTCGGGAGAAGGACCAGGGCACTCCCCTCCACCGATGGAATGTTTGAACAGCATCCAAATTGGCAAAGATGAAGTCAAGCTTTCGCTTTTTGCAGATGACATGATATTATACATGGAAAACCTGATAGACCCCACCAAAAGTCTGCTAGAAGTGATGCATGAATTCAGCAAAGTCGCAGGATACAAAATCAATGTACAGAAATCAGTTGCATTCTTAGACACTAACAATGAAGCAACAGAAAGACAAATAAAGAAACTGATCCCATTCACAATTGCACCAAGAAGCATAAAATACCTAGGAATAAACCTTACCAAAGATGTAAAACATCTGTATGCTGAAAACTATAGAAAGCTTATGAAGGTAATTGAAGAACATATAAAGAAATGGAAAGACATTCCCTGCTCATGGATTGGAAGAATAAATATTGTCAAAATGTCAATGCTACCCAAAGCTATCTACACATTCAGTGCAATCCCAATCAAAATTGCACCAGCATTCTTCTCGAAACTAGAACAAGCAATCCTAAAATTCATATGGAACCACAAAAGGCCCCGAATAGCCAAAGTAATTTTGAAGAAGAAGACCAAAGCAGGAGGCATCACAATCCCAGACTTTAGCCTCTACTACAAAGCTGTCATCATCAAGGCAGCATGGTATTGGCACAAAAACAGACACATAGACCAATGGAATAGAATAGAAACCCCAGAACTAGACCCACAAACGTATGGCCAACTAATCTCTGACAAAGCAGGAAAGAATATCCAATGGAAAAAAGACAGTCTCTTTAACAAATGGTGCTGGGAGAACTGGGCAGCAACATGTAGAAGAATGAAACTAGACCACTTTCTCACACCATTCACAAAAATAAACTCAAAATGGATAAAGGACCTGAATGTGAGACAGGAAACCATCCAAACCCTAGAGGAAAAAGCAGGAAAAGACCCCTCTGACCTCAGCCGTAGCAATCTCTTACTCGACATATCCCCAAAGGCAAGGGAATTAAAAGCAAAAATGAATTACTGGGACCTTATGAAGATAAAAAGCTTCTGCACAGCAAAGAAAACAACCAACAAAACTAAAAGGCAACCAACGGAATGGGAAAAGATATTTGCAAATGACATATCCGACAAAGGGCTAGTATCCAAAATCTATAAAGAGCTCACCAAACTCCACACCTGAAAAACAAATAACCCAGTGAAGAAATGGGCAGAAAACATGAATAGACACTTCTCTAAAGAAGACATCTGGATGGCCAACAGGCACATGAAAAGATGCTCAACGTCGCTCCTCATCAGGGAAATACAAATCAAAACCACACTCAGATATCACCTCACGCCAGTCAGAGTGGCCAAAATGAACAAATCAAGAGACTATAGATGCTGGAGAGGATGTGGAGAAACGGGAACTCTCTTGCACTGTTGGTGGGAATGCAAATTGGTGCAGCTGCTCTGGAAAACAGTGTGGAGGTTCCTCAGAAAATTAAAAATAGACCTACCCTATGACCCAGCAATAGCACTGCTAGGAATTTACCCAAGGGATCCAGGAGTACTGATGCACAGGGGCACTTGTATCCCAGTGTTTATAGCAGCACTCTCAACAATGGCCAAATTCTGGAAAGAGCCTAAATGTCCATCAACTGATGAATGGATAAAGAAATTGTGGTTTATATACACAATGGAGTACTACGTGGCAATGAGAAAGAATGAAATCTGGCCTTTTGTAGCAACGTGGATGGAACTGGAGAGTGTGATGCTAAGTGAAATAAGCCATACAGAGAAAGACAGATACCATATGGTTTCACTCTTATGTGGATCCTGAGAAACGTAACAGAAACCCATGGGGGAGAGGAAGAAAAAAAAAGAGGTTAGAGTGGGAGAGAGCCAAAGCATAAGAGACTCTTAAAAACTGAGAACAAACTGAGGGTTGATGGGGGGTGGGAGGGAGGGGAGGGTGGGGGATGGGTATTGAGGAGGGCACCTTTTGGGGTGAGCACTGGGTGTTGTATGGAAACCAATTTGACAATAAATTTCATATATTGAGAAAAAAAAGAATAGGAATGGACGAAAATATGGTTGGTGTGGGGCAGAGAGCGCTAGGATGGGAGGCTGTGCAAAAGCCCTGTGGCACCATGGAGGTGGTGCGTCCATAGCTTCCATTGCCCTCCCCATGAGCCCCAGGCTTCTTCTGTGTTGAAGAGAGTGTCTGTATGTGTTTACCGGTGCACAGAACTTCCACTCAACTCTCGGTGAGGATAATTCATCCATTCGGGGGTAGTTTTTGAGTGGCAGGCACCGTACTGATTCTCCTGGGACAATGAAGAGGCCCCTTGCCTAGGGCCACCGAGTCCTGGTCGCTGTAGGACAGGCGGGCCTGGTTGGTGCTCAGGTGGCTGGCTGAGGACCCACCTGCCAGGCAGATGAGCGTCCCCACGGCCCCTCCACTCTGAGGTCCTGGATTGGGGTCACTGCCTTTTAGAGCGGGTCTTGCCATTCGCGGGCTCTCCTCCAGGTGGCGCAAGTGGGCCGGGCATGGGGAGTGTCCTTGGTGCAGGCCTCCCCAGGCCTTTCCTGGGGCCTTTCCCGAACGATGGTGACCGCGGGACAAATCTGGCCACGGCGGCCAGTGGTGGGGAGTTGTCTCCTACTGCAGGCTAGCCTGGTCCGGGCCCCGCACCTGCTGTACCCCATCCGGTCTGACCTGCGGTTGGCCTCTTTAAAGGTTTCAGCCCACTGTTCCTGTTCAGACCGCCAGGCCAGGAGCTGTCCTCACCCCACTGAGACGGGGTGGACACCGTACCCAGTTCCCAGGCGGGCAGCTGCCAGAGGGCTCTGAGCCCCCTCCTTCCCAGGGCCAGCTGCAAGCAGAGTGGGGAGAGCCCTCTGCGCACTGGGGCCCTCCTCGCGACGCGGGGACTCTGGGGTCAGAGGCGTGTCTTCCTTCACCGCCCACCACAGCCCACACCCAGGCGGAGGCTGCTCGAGGCCTCCTCTGCTCGCCTCTTCTGTTAAGGTCCCTCTGGGAGCGGTGTCCCTCAGGGACACGTGGAGGAGTTTCCCTGGGAGACTGGCCAGGCTGTGGGAGGGACGTGTGAGGGCAGGTGGGAGCCCCTGGGGCGAGGCACTGTGGCCGGGCCACCTGGGAGCTGGGTACCGTGTTCACCCTGTCCCAGTGGGGTGAGGACAGCTCCTCTGCCTGGGGGCTTGGCCTTTGGGGCTCTGGCCCCAGGGGTCTGTGCATTCAGCTTACTCCCAGGTGACCGGGTGCCAGGTACACTGTGGGGGCCACCGGGGGGGGGGGGGAGGAGTCCTGCAGCCCGAGAGGCTCCTTTGTCACCCTTCTGTGGGCCATGGGGGTGTCCTTTGCTGTTCGTGCATCTCAGGCTTCTGGATGGGGGGGCCTGGGAGCAAGAGGGGGTCCACCCACCTGCACTACTAAGCCCCACTGCAGCCATGTTGTCCCCTCGTGAGGGTCCCTCTTTACATATTGGTTTCCTTGTTTATTTACTTACTTTAATTTGGGTAGTGGTCCAAGCCAAGAGCCTGCGGCCTCTGTCTGGGTGTCCCCCCACCCCCCGCCTCCCGCCTGCCCCTCACTTCTCCAGAATGAGTCCCCCGGCCCACTGAGGGGGCACCGGTTTTGACCCCCCCACCCCCCCACCCCTTTTTTTGTTTTTGTTTCCGTTTACATCATGTTTGAGCTCTCGTCCGCACTTTCTCCTGGGCCCCTCTTGAAAATTCTGTCCAGTCTGTGGACCCGGCAGGCTGGGTGACGCCCCCAGGAGACCCGACTTGCACCAAGAGGAGTTTTGTGGAAAGCCCTTTATCTTTATCTTGTTCAGGACCGGCTCCCTCTGCCCCCGCCTCTCTCCACCCCACGAGGTCTCATAGGAGTCCCGGGGCAGGCCGGTCTGGGTGTCGGGTCTGTGTTCTCTCTCAGCAGCTGACGGTGTGTAGGGGCAAGGTGTGGTCTGAGTTTAAAGACAGAAAGAGGGTCTCCTGCGTCTAAGGGTCTGGCCGATCCAGGCCCCGAACATCTCTCGCTCACCGTGTCGGATTCAGGAAAGTCATTTCTCCGGTCGGGGACTCAGTTGTGACAGCTGTAAAATGGCATAGTTGGGCGGGGGGGTCCTCTCGGGCGGTGCTGACCCTACGGCCTCCAGGCCCGCAGCCCAGCCTCTGACCCCACCTCCTCCCCCTGTATCTTCACCCGCATTCCGGACGTGTGCCCAAGTAGCTGATGGGCGCACCTTACGAAGCCTTACGTAACCCCACGATCAGGCCGCACAGAACAGCAGAGTCTGCTCCTTCCCTCCTGCTTCCACCACCGCGTCCCTGGGGAATCCCGCCTATTTCCCTGGATGTGCTCGCTTGCATTTTTGTGTTACCTCCATGCTTGACAGGCGTATGTTAAACTTTATATTTTAAATTTCACCTAACACCTGTCGACTTTGCGTCTTGCAGAGAGGGCTTAGCTCTCAGACCACGTCCTCCCCGGCCCCGGCCCGCCTCGGTTAGACCACCTGTGCTTTCTTTGGAACAATAAGGTTGGGCATGTCTGTAAAAACCACACAGAGCTGAGTCGTGAGTTCCCGTAATTGTACATCCTCTCCTGAGGAGCTGATCCTCTGGACAGAACGGCCTTTCCTGTCTGCCTGGTTCCCGGAAGGTGCTCGTCACCGGCTGGGCTGTGCTGTTGTCTCTTCTGCAGAAAGAGCTGGTTCCTCGTTTTTCCACGTCTTCCTGGACACGGCCCTCCCGCCCCCGTCCTGCCCACTGAACCAGGCTGGCATCCCTCCCTGTTCCTGCTTTCCCCCCCGTCTTGATTTTCTTCCTGGTCTGCTGGTGCATCCTCTGGCACATCCTCCTGGGCACAGGCTGTTCAGGGCCCGTGTCCTCACCCGGGCCTGGTGGGCTCCTCGGTGGGCGGTCGGCCTGCTGGGCCGTTGAGGGAATGTGGCTTCTGGCGTCGTGCCCGTCGTATCCCAGTGGCTGAGCCTTGGGAAAGTGCTTCCCTGTGTCGCAGGGACGAGGAGCCTCCTTTCTGCCTGAGACGCCCTCTTCCCAAGTGGCCTCGGCCTTCGGACTTGTGCGTCGGCTTCGCACTGGCCGATTTTAACAAGGACCCTTCTAAGTCAGGTTAGTGAGAGCCTCGCCCTGGATGTCGGATCGGGTCCCCATCCCCCAGGGGGTGTCTGGTCCCCCTGGCCCGCTTCAGCAAGAATCCTGACCCCATGCCTCCTTAGTAATTTCCAGCCCACTGACCCCCTGCTCTGTGGCTGCGAATCCCCGCTTTGTCACGCCGTGTCCTGAGCTGAGCCTGGGTGAACAGGGACGTCCCTGTGCCCACAGTCTGCTCTCACTGCCAGCCTGCGCTGGGCTTTCTCTGAGGCACCTGCGCGTTCTGGTTCCAGTGATGCTGCCTGGCTTTTGAAGGGCGGCAGATTATGTCACCCCGAGATGGGCCTCTTGGGCCTGAGGATTATTTCGAGCTGGTTGTTTTGAGAGTCAGCAGACACAGGAGATACTCTGAAGTGGAGTGGAACCTACCCGTTTGCCGGGGACGTTCGCGCTGAGAAGGGGAACCCCCACGTGCAAGGGTGTGCCCCGTCCTGGACCGAGAGGAGTCCGGGCCACAGAGACGGGCCCAGACCTGAATCTGTGTGACAACCACACGCTCACTCTTTCCGGTCACCTTTTTCCTTCTGTCTTTGCTCAGGAAGCTCCAAAAGACCTGGGGGTTCTGTGTTGGGACCCAAGAAAAAAGACCAAAAGTGTATTTCCTGTTATGCCACAGGCGCCCCAGGAGCCCCACATGCCAGGCAGCTTACGCACGGGCTCTTAGAGCAGGTGCGGCTCCTGGTGGGTCCCCTGCTGGCCTGCAGGTGGCTGTCTCCTGCCTGTCCCCACGTGGCCCGTCCTCTGCATGTGCGGGGAGGAAGACTCCCCTCCTCTCACGAGGAGGCCAGTCCTAGCGGATTGGGGCCCCAGCTCTTGACCTCACTCAACCTTACTGCCCCCTTAAATGTCCATCTCCAAATGCACTTACACTGGGGGTCAGGCCTCCACCCAGGAACTTGGGAGCAGGGTCTCTCCTACCTCTGTCCCTTCCCCATCCGTCCCTGTCTGGAGTGGCCTAGTTTGTGCCGTACGCATGGGTTGGTCACCTCTGGTGATGTCCGCTGGGTCAACAGCAGGTCCTGCAGAAGCTGCCCGGCCAACCGTACTGGACCAGACCAACGGTGGTTGGACGGGGGGGGGGGGGGGGGGCTGGAGCCGTGTGCAGCATTGACTGACCCTGAGTCAGAGGCCGCGACACCAGCACTTCGTTCCCTCGGGGAGGCCTGGGGTGGGGTGGACGCACCGTCCGGGCCACGGAGCTGTCTGCTCCCTCTCGTGGAACCACAGCAGGCCCTCCTGGGCACTCTACTCCTCCCCACGTGGCAGAGACAGGGACCGAAGCGGGAGACCAGAGAAGGGTGGCGGGCAGGGCCAGAGGTACGCGGGTGCCGGCCATCGGGCGAGCGCCGGGCTGGAAGCCTGTGCTAGGCAGGGAGTGGGAGCCACGTCCCCCGTTTACTTCCTTGCAGCCTAAGGCTCGTTTGTGGCTGGGCTGTGGGCAGGCCTCCCGCACCTGAGCGTGGCCCGGGTGGGGCTCAGGGACGTGGAGGAGCCCTCCTGCCCCTCAGTGAACAGCTGGCCATTCTGGGAACCTGAACTGACTTTGGGGCCCAGTGTCAGACCCTCACGGAGCCTCAGTTTCCCCATCTGTGAAACGAGGAAAAGAAAATCGACCTTGCCATGTTGCTTTAGAGACCAGTAACAGTTCATTTCGGCTGCTTTGCAAGGTGCCGAGCACACGGAAAGTGATGGTCCTGGGGCAGCAGTGGGGCTGGGAGCATAAGAGGGGGTGCCCAGGAGGCACTGGGGGCTCTGATTTCCAGCGCCCTCTGCTCCCAGGCGTTCTCATGCTGCAGGGTTTACGTGAGCCCTCGGTAGCGTGCTCTCCTTGGAAGCCTCGGGGCTGGCCTGTCACAGTGCCCTCTGCCCTCACGGTGCTGCACACGGAGAAGGTCTGGGGAGCCTCCAGGCCCCGCGGCCAGCAGGGCGGGGCAAACGTGGTGTGCCCACAGGTGCCAGTGCCGTGTAGATGTGATGCCACCCTCTGGGACCAGCCCGTGTCTTCGGGGACCCCCTCCCAGCTTTGTCAGTGCCTGCCACAGCAGGAGTGGGATGGGCGGTTGCCCCCAGGCCTACGCCTCCTGCTTGCCTACGGGCCTCTCTTCCCAGCCACGGCGCCAGGCCACCCTGGGCGCTCCCAGCTCCAGGACTGACTTCTGTGGATGGTGGGCGGGCAGGCAGCCGAGCTCAGGGTGTGAGGGACCTGGACCCCAATACACATTTGCTGTATTTTTATTGCACTTTTACCACATTGCAATCTATTCCACAAAAATGCTGCAAAATTAAGCCTGTTGCTGAGCCCCGCGGAGGGGCCCGTGTGACGTATTTACATCAACCATCAGAGCAAAGTCAGAACAGCAGCAGCACCCTCAGCGGCCGGGGAACGTCCCCGGTGCTGCCGAGCGGCTCTGAGAAATGGAAGACGTGGTCATTTACGTCACTCTGGAGCCAAGAGTCTGTCGACCAGCCCGTGGTTCCATCAGGAGCCTCCCGGGCACCGAGATGGGACGGTCGGCTGTCCGGCTGCAGGGCCCCCAGGAAGGAGGGGAGAAGGGAGTTTGTTTCAAGTTAGGTCCAGATGTGAGCAAACTTGGTGGGAGAGTCCAGCCCCGTGGGCTCTGCCCCCTCGTGTGCATTTGGTAGCTGGGCTGGCGTCCGTGTGTGTGGGCGTCGCTCTCTGTCTATGCACATACACGCCACGTATAAATACAAAATAGTACGTAAACACTTCCTTTCCATACAAAAAAGGTGGGTCGCCCCCGCCGCCAGGCCGCCTCCGTCCGTGAGCACAGAGCGCCCGCTCCCCAACCTCCTCCGGTCTCGAGGACGAATACGACGTGTCCTGTCAGACCCACCGCCGAAGGTTCCCGGACTCTGGGAGTGGCCTGTCTGTTCCCAAAGTCACTGAACGCAGGGTGTGGACGCACGAGTCCCTCCTCCGTGGCAGGCCGGCGGCTCTCGGTCACTACCTGCCGGGGGGGACTCTGTGCTCAGGGCCCAGGTCGTCCTCCACCACGCTGTGCGGCCCGTCCTTCTCCACACAGTCCCTGACGGCCTGCAGCACAATGCGGAGCCTCCGGTCCAGGGCCTCCAGGTGAGGCTGGTACAGGACGGGGGCCACGCGGTCCTTGCTCAGGGACTCTGCCATCAGCAGGCTCAGCTTGTACTCCTCCTTGGCCAGAAGTTGCAGCCGCAGGTAGGTGGACTTCCTGACCCTGCAGGGGAGAGGGAGGTCAGGCGCCAGCTCGCAGGAGGCGGTGCCCGGCCTCTAAGGACTGGGCGCGGGGCGCTGGGGCAGGACGAGGGACCGCGTCGGCCCCGAGCGGGGAGGCCACGGGTTGGTCCTCGGCCTGCCTAGGCCCCTGCGTGCCAGAGGCGCCACGGTGAGGGTCCCGCCTGGCAGAGCAGGGGGCCACGTGAGGCCTGGCAGTACACGGGCAGACGCAGGGCGGGGAGGGACGGCCTGACCCCCCGGGAGATGGCGCTCGGCTCTGCGGCACACGCCTGCCGGGGCCGGGCAGACCCAGTGCGCCTCGCAGACTGCTGTCCTGGCCCTAACAGGAGGATCCGGTGGGGAGCCCCGAAGAGGGTGGCAGAGAGTGCTGGGGACGGGACCCCTGTCCGGGCGCCAGTGTCTTCAGCCGTAAGATGGGCCGTTATGGGGTCTGTGGGCTGTGTGCTGGGAAGGGCCTTGGGGCTCTGGCCCGCATGCTGCAGGGACTGGGGGGTTTCTGCTTAGCCTGGGGACGGGCCGGGGCTCCCTAGGGGGCAGGCAGCGGAGGCCTTACCTGCAGCATTGCTGTAAAGGCACCAGAATGGACAGCTCATCGTGGGAATATTTTCCAAACCTGCCCAAAGAAGAGGAGAATTGTCCAGGGTTTCGCCTGCGTGCCGAGGGTACCACAGAGCAGCCCCGGGGACACCCAGGGCCCTGGAATGAGCACCTCACGTGTGCCCTGCTGGGACGCCAGGCACTGGACGCAGGGCCTGGGATGAGGGAGGTCCTGGAAGGTAGTCTAGCGTGCTGGCCGCTGCGTGGGGCAGGAGCTCTTACACGCAGGGTCCTAGGCAGGCGGGGTGGAGAAGGCAGTCGGTGGTCAGCTCAGCCCAGTGCCGTCTTTTGTGCTGGGAACTCGTGGCCCCCACATGCCAACTGTCCGGGTGCCCGGTGCCCACTTCTCCGAGGCATCTGAGAATAGCTTTCGTGGCAGCTTTAACCATTTGGGGAGAGCAGGTCCTGTGTCCCTGCCTGCTAATCAGGCAGATGGCCCTCCTTGGTGGCTCCGGCCAGCAGTGGCCACAGGCCCCCACAACGGGGGCAGGGAGGACCGTTTGTCCCTGCCAGCCAGTCCCAGACATCCACATGAGGCATAAAGGGCTCCTCACGGCCCTGTCCTTCCTGGCAAGCACCCTCTCTGGGCCTCAGTTTCCCCAGGGCAACATGGGGACATAGCAGGACCCAGTGCACAGGGTGACTGCCCCTGAGGGTCAGAAGGAGCAACACGACAGGCACTTACTGCTGACGGGAGCCAGAGGCCAGGGGCCCCCACCCTGCATCACACACAGAATGTCCTTGGGGAATGGCCCTCCCCGCCGCCACAGTCTGGGCCCCCCGGGTCTGTAGGAGCAAGAACACAGCTCACCCTCTTCCGTTGTCCAAGTGGATGATAAACGTCTCATTCCCAAACTTCTCAAAAGTCTCATAGTGATGACGGTCCATGTTCCCTGTGGACAGAAGCAAGCTGAAAACCCAGGGCTGTCCCCCCCGCCCCTGTGTGACACCAGAGCCGAAACAACGGAGCAAAGCGTGTGCCGTGGCCACAGCCAGTCAGGTGCAGGGTGGGAGCCCCGGGTGCAGTCCGGCGCCGCCGACATACCCATGAGGAAGTCAAAAATGGTCATGTCCATGACGTCCAGCACACGGTGACTGCTGTCATAGGGGGGCGTCTGCTTTACCTCCTCGCAGTAGTCGGGGTCCACTTCCCACCTGCAGGGGAGCCACTGTGAGAAGGCTGAGTTCCTCCTCTGTGTGGACAGGGAGGCCCAAAGCAGCTCAGCACGGCGGGATTACCGCAGCAACGACGGGGGGTGCAGAGAGGCGTCACCACAGAATAGCGCCTCTGGCCAAGGCTGCATTAACGGGAGTACGGGGCTGGGAGGTGAGCAAGCCATGTCTGGAGGCCGTCATCAGCCCCAGATGCCAGGTTTCGGGGGGGGGGGGTCGCTGTTAGGAAACAGAGCCTGGACACCACGCCCACAGAGACACCTCCACGGCCACCTCTCTCGTCTGAGGGACAGGAAGGGCAAGGAGTGCAAGCCGAGTTTGGACACTGAGAGCCTGTGCTTCTGGGCTGGCCAGCACCACCGCGGGGGGCACCTCTGATTCTCAGGGGGAGGAAGCCCCGTCCCGCCATCTATTCACAAAGCGGAGGTCTCGTCCGCGTCGGGAGGGGGGAGGTGGGCGGAGCTGGGCGCGCCTCCCTTCCCCGACACCCCTTCACACCCCGTGGCCCTCGACAGGCCCGAGGCCCCTCCGAGCAAAGCGCTGTCAGAATGAGGAGGTGGGCCGGGCCTGGGCTCGGCCTGCCCAGCACTCACTCTGCCTTCTTGCGCTTGTGGTAGGAGCGCCGCCAGGGGTTCCGCCACGTCTTCCTCTTGGCCAGGGACAGGTCTGGCAGGAAGGCCGCCAGTGAGCCCTCGATCTGGTCGGGCTTCCCACACAGCGCGTGCTCCGTAGAGCAGTAGTAGGAACACTCGCCGTAGAAGCAGACGTTGTTGGCTGGCGGCAGACAGACACAGGGGTGAGTAGGGAGCAGCGCGTCCCACGCCCGCCCTCCCGCACGCCCGCCCGGGCCTCCCGCGTCCACACCGTCTGTCGGACTTGCGCAGCCCAGATCTCCCATTGCTGCAACCCCGTGGTACGGGACACGGAGGCCCACGGAGGGGGGCTGAGCGGCCCGAGGCCACACAGCTGTGGGAGACGGGACGGCCTCGACGGAAACTCTAGAGTCAACGCTCAGAGGCTTAAAGGCATAAAGGAAGCGTGGACAGTCCACGGCGGGAGGGGATGTCTGCGAATCGCACATCCGAGAAGGGTCTGCGTGTGGCACATGTGAGGAGCGCCTCAGGCGTAAAAAGCTGAATAATCCAACTGACACACGGGAAGGGAGTTCAACAGATACTGCAAAGACGCGAGGGGCCAACAGGGACGTGGGAAGATGCTCCACACCATCGGTCGTCAGGGGAATGCGGTGGAGTCCACAGAGACGCCCCTTCTTACCCACCAGGCTGGGTTTGCTCAAGAGAACAGGCGTTTACAGGTGTTGCGGAGGATGGGGAGAGACCGGGGCCCCGGACGGAGCTGGTGGGGCACAAACTGGGGAGGCCGCCGCGGAAACCAGTTTGGGGGCTTCTTAAAAACTTAGGCACAGAACGGCCACACCACACAGCAGTTCTGCACCCAAGAGACGTGGGCACGTGTCCACAGCGTGCTGCACGCGGGGGCCACAGCAGCCCCGGTCACAGAGGCCGAAGAGTGGAGGCAGTCTGCACGTCCATCCGGCGGTGAGCGGGCAAACAGAGCGTGGTCCACACACCGCATGGAACGCTACGTACCCTTAGAAGGGGTGAAGCCCCAACACGCACTTCGCTGCAGACGAACCACGGAAACGCGTGTGCCGTGAGAGAAGCCAGACACGGAACACCACGTGTTGTCAGATGCTGTTGACGTGAAGTGTATCCCACAGAAATATTGGTGGCTCGGGGGCTGGGGGAGGCGGGAGCTGGGGGTGACTAACAGGGACGGGCTCCTTTTTGGGGTGAGGATAGCGTGCGGAGATCAGCGGGGCTGTGGCACGACGTGACGAATGTACCAAAAGCCACTGAATGGCACACTTCAAAATGATGAGTTTCATAAAAAAATAGGGTGGGGCAAATTTAACTCGATCTAACCCATATGTATAGGCAGTTACTTAAAGAATAAAACGCCCTGGTCATTTTGTTGCCCAGAAAAGTTAATGAATTTCATGGCGCCCGAATCATGTCTCGATGAAACAAGTCATTTAGAAAGCGGGCACCTCTTGCTGACCAGGCGGCACGCTGATTTGTTGCCAGATGCCCCCGCCGGTCAGGGGTGCGATGGCGCTCGTGTGTATTTACCGGTAGAATCTTGTGTTCAGTAACTTGTCTGTTTGGTGGAGAGACCCTCAAGAGCCCGGGGAGTGCAGCAGCCAGAAGCTCCCTCCCAGCTGTGCAAACGGCCAGTTCCCCAGACGAGGGGTCTCCTTTCGTGCGGCTGCGCGCCCTGCCCGCATGGCAGTCACGAGGCTCCCGAGTCTTCTGGCCACGCTCTCGCTCCCCATGGACTCCTGACGTGAGCCTGGCAGGCCCTTCTAGCCGCAGTCTCCGTGTCTGGTGGGCAGTCTCCATGGGCAGCCGTCCAGAGGAGATGGGGGGCCGGTGCAGGGGCTCCCGCCGCGCCCCGCCGGCACACGGGAGTCTCCGCCTGGATCGCCTGCCTCTCTCTTCCTGCCCCTGACCTCATGATCCCCGAGCCAGTGCTGGGGAATTGCTGTGAGGACAGTCTGGGAAAGGTCAGTCTGTGGTCTCGCCTGCGTGTTGACGCAGTTCATCAGCGACCCCCCGACACACAGTGCAGCCATAACCGAGGAGGCAGCCCCACTTTCAGGGGGACAATCTATCTGATCCTGTTGGCCGGAGCCCTGGGATTTGCTAAGCTAAGAGCCTAAGCTGGCTTTGCTCAGAGAGAAAGGCATTTCTTGAGTGCACAGCACTGTCCTCGTCAGACATCCAAATCTGGTTTCTGAAGGAGCAGCCAGGGTGGGGCCCGGAACACTGCCCAGAGGTGCAAAATCGGTGTGGTGTTTCACCTCCTTGTGCCTCGGTTTCCCCACCTGAATGAGGGCCCCAGTAGTGCCTGCTCATGGGCTTGGGAGTATTAAACAGGAAATGTGGGTAAGATCAGATGTCTGATGCTGAGTCAGAGGGCAGTGCAGGTGAGCGGTCACTAGGTCACCCCCGCACTTGGACGGGGGAGGGGGAGGGGGAGGAGGGGACATGAGCCCTTTCTCGTCTCAGCGATGACGTCTCGGTAGACGGCGGGGAGAAGGTGGGGGCCAGAGTCAGCCCAGGAGAACCTGCTTCCCTGCCACTCTGGGGCCACCGCCTCCAACTCCGGGGACCTCGGGGGGGGGGGGGGGGGTGGGGGCAGGACGGGCGACCCCGAGCGAGAACCTGGTCTCTGTGGAGCTGGAAAGCATGTGGCTCGAGGGCTGAGCATGGGGACCGGGAGTGTTCCAGGCCTTTGCACGGCAGGGAGGAGGGTCCGGAAGAACAGGACTCTTACCGTCCTTCCCCCACCTGGATGGATCTGGTGTGGGTGGCTCTCAGGTGGGGCTGGAATGCTGGGGAGCCACCATCGCTCAGGAGTGGCCTGAAGGTGTCCAGCCACAGCTCTGGGGACCCTTCTTACCCTCGTGCACATTTAAACTGGACGCTGTGTCCACCACGTGTGGGTAGAGGCCTTGTGCCTACCCAGCCAGACCCAGGCCTGCGTAGCAGGAAAAAGAGTCACTTGAAAGATGTGGGGCTGAGTGGCTGGGAGGGAACAGGAGGGGCTCCCAGAGCTGCTCACAGTCTGTGTCTTGTCCTAGAGGTGTTTAGGTAGGTGGGTTCCCCTTGTAGAAACCCACGGATGTGTGTACCTTCTAGGATGTATGAGATGTGTCCATGGAGATTTACTGCAAAGTACAAAGACTTTTGTGGGGCTCAGCACAACTGGATTCTGACCCAGCCTGCCTTTGTGGGGCTCGGTACAACTGGGTTCCGACCCAGCCTGCCTCTGTGGGGCTCGGCACAACTGGGTTCCGACCCAGCCTGCCTTTGTGGGGCTCGGCACAACTGGGTTCCGACCCAGCCTGCCTCTGTGGGGCTCGGCACAACTGGGTTCCGACCCAGCCTGCCTCTGTGGGGCTCGGCATAACTGGGTTCCGACCCAGCCTGCCTCTGTGGGGCTCGGCACAACTGGGTTCCGACCCAGCCTGTCTCTGCACTGTTGCTTGGCGGGGGCGCTTAGCTGCTCTCCTGAAAGAAGACGTATCTGCTTAGACTAGGAACCGATTCCGCCTTTTGTTTATAGGAAGGGATCCACACCCTTCTTCACCCACCACATGTGGGACTTCCGTGCTGGGATTCTGGACACTGGTGGCTCCGTGGCCCCTTTGAGAGCCCCCGGCAAAGCTGCCATGCGCCCCGGTGAGACCTCGAGACCCAGAAGCGGGGTTCCTGCAGGGAGGCCGCTGTGCACCAAGAAAGCAAAGTGTAGAAAGTTCTTGACTCATTTTCCTTTCTTGACATTTCCTCCACTTCATTTGGGGCGGGTTACTGAGTCTCCTCTCGGCGGTGCCCATCACCAGATGACCAGGTAAACGACATGGGACGCACCCACCCAGGGCCCCGGGACCCTGACATAAAGAGCAACACGCAGACACCACACAGCGATGTGGAGGGACCTCAGAAGAGTGCTGTCGAGCGACAGAAGACAGACAGACCGCCGGTCACCCCCACTGTGCAAAACCGTAGAAGCAAAGAAACCCTCAGATACGGAAAGCAGATAGCGCTGTTGGGGGTACAGGGCAGGATGGGACCGGGGCAGACGGGCCAGTTCGTTGCTTCTCTGCTCGTGTCAAAACTCCTCGAACTTCGCACGTTGATACGGTCTACACCATGCCAATCGTACCTCAACAAAATGCTTAAAATGGGGAGGGGGGCGAGGAAACAACCCGCCCCCACAGGCTGGCCTAAGAATTAAAGGTGGAATCCCACAGCAGGTGCGTACCAGTGCCTGGCACACCGCAGGTGCCCAGTCATGTCCGTGTCCCCTTGGCCAAGGTGGAGGACACGGCGCCCGCGGTGCAGGCCTTGCGGGCAGCAGCAGCCCTGTCTGAGGGGGCTGGGGGCTGCTCACGGGGGGACAAACTTGTTTCAGGCTGAGGGGACATTATCCAGCCCGAGTGGCCCCACCCACGGCCCGCTCTCAGCAGCAACAAGCCTTTTCGGCCCCTCCGCCGGCACCAGAACAGTCTCTGGGCGGGCTCTGTGATGGAGGCCCCAGAACTCGTCCAGGTCAGACAGGTGGAGGAGCATCCCTCTAACGGGGAAACCGGGTGATGGGCGTGGGGGAGCGGGCGTGTTTCATCTTAAGTTCTGAGCACTGAACGATGTCACTAGAAATGCTGCAATGAGAATCGGAAAGACCACTGACAGGGGGCATTGGCCTGGGGGGGTCCCGTGGGCGTGGCCTGGGGCCGTGTGGGCGTGGCCATGGCCCGGAGGGCGTGGCCTAGTGCCCTGTGGGTGTGGCCTGGGCCGTGCGGGCGTGGCCGTGGCCTGGAGGGCGTGGCCTGGGGCCGCGTGGGGCGTGATCGTGGTCCGGAGGGGGTGGCCTAATGCCCTTTGGGTGTGGCCTGGGCCATGATCGTGGTCCGGAGGGCGTGGCCTGGAGGGGCCTTGTGGGCATGGCCTGGGGCCGTGTGGGCGTGATGATGGTCCGGAGGGCGTGGCCTGGAGGGGTCTTGTGGGCGTGACCGTGGTCCGGAGGGCGTGGCCTGGGGCCGCGTGGGCGTGATCGTGGTCCGGAGGGCGTGGCCTAATGCCCTGTGGGTGTGGCCTGGGCCATGATCGTGGTCCGGAGGGCGTGGCCTGGAGGGGCCTTGTGGGCATGGCCTGGGGCCGTGTGGGCGTGATGATGGTCCGGAGGGCGTGGCCTGGAGGGGTCTTGTGGGCGTGACCGTGGCCCAGAGGGCGTGGCCTGGGGCCGCGTGGGCGTGATCGTGGTCCGGAGGGCGTGGCCTAATGCCCTGTGGGTGTGGCCTGGGCCATGATCGTGGTCCGGAGGGCGTGGCCTGGAGGGGCCTTGTGGGCATGGCCTGGGGCCGTGTGGGCGTGATGATGGTCCGGAGGGCGTGGCCTGGAGGGGTCTTGTGGGCGTGACCGTGGCCCGGAGGGCGTGGCCTGGGGCCGTGTGGGTGTGGCCGTGGCCCGGAGGGCGTGGTCTAGTGTCCTGTGGGCATGGCCTGGGGTCCTGTGAGTGTGGCCAGCCTAGACTCGAAGGGCTCATCGCCACGTGGGGCAGCAGCGGGGGCAGCAGGGGCGGCTGACGGTGAAGGTGCTGGGGACGTGCAGGCTGGAGGACGAGAGATCCCAGAGTCCCTGACAGGCTGAGGTGGAGGAGGAGCTTGCTGTCTCGGGGGTGGGTGGGTGGGGATTCCCGGGGAAAGCCCTAGAACCCAAGGTTGGAGAGGCAGGTGTCCACCCTTGGAAAAGAAGGGCCTTTCCAGCAACTCAGGCTGTGCAGACAGGAGCTGAATTACCTCTGAGCCGACGGGCTCCCCGTCACCGGGGGCGTCCAAGCAGCCTGCAGCCTTGGGCAGGCTTAGACAAGGCTGATGAGAAGCCCTCCGAGCCCCCTCCCCTTTGGTTTCTGGTCGGGTGGTGAGACGCTGCCAGCACAGGGGGTAGGGGCACATAACCTCTACGTGGGTTTTATGTGCACGAACTAACAGATGGACCCACGCCACCAGGAGGGTATCTGTCTCGGGGTGGGTCCCGCTTATCACCGCACTCCACTTCTCTGCCATCGCCGGGACCTTCCAGAACCGAATACGAGGTAGAAGGTGTCCCCACCCTCAGGCCCAGCAAGCAGGGGGTGCTCAGCACAGGGCCTCGCCCAAAGGAAGTGCTCACAGGGACGGACGGACAGATCGCAGAGCCCTGAATGCCACATCGAAAAGCTCCTGGGGCAGGTGATTAGGTAGGGCAGGAGTTTGTGTGCGTCTGAGACTGATGATTAGCACCGCTCTGTGGCAGGCCCTTGTGCTGGCCCTCGAGGGCGCCAGGGGAGGCCGCCACTCTACTCGCTCTTCCTGCTGAGCCGGGGGAGGGAGGCAGAGGAGTCCTTGTTGCTGTGTGAGGGTCTTGCTGCCGGGGGGGTGGGGACAGGGTGGTGGTGCCTAAATCCGGGAGGAAGTTCAGGGAACAGAGGTCTCCTCCAGCCGGACCACTTGGAGGAGACTCTCTGGGGAGGCTGAGAATTTTCAAAAATGCACTCATTTTCCTTTAAAACAAATGGTAGGAAAAAACCTCTGTGCCCAGCCCAGGGGATCAATTCCATGATGATGACTTGGCCATTTCTGGCAGGCTTTTGACACTGTGATGTAGATACACCCCGAAGTGGAAGGGGCAGCCCTTGGGTGGATTATGCAAGAAGAAACTATAAGTTTCTTTCTTCTTCTTCTTCGTAAAGGTAACTAAGCTCGCTGTTCTGTGTGCAGTGAGCCAGGAAAGGGGCCTCCCCGAGTGCAGGTTACCTGGAGAGATGAAGAAGGTTCTCCACAGCTTCTTGTCTCTCGTGACGTCCCGGATTTCCTTGGTCATGTTGACCATCCTGCCGGCCACCGGAGGGACCCGGCGGAAGTCCAGGATCCTGGCGGGAAAGTGACAGGGGAAGGGTCTTCACCTCCGTGCCCCGGCCCTCGCTAGGCTGGTGCGCGGTGAACGCTCCCATCTCCGAGTCCCGCTAGGCCCAACGCGGGGCCCACAGCTCTGACTGGTGCCGTCGGCCACCAGCGAAAATGGGCCCCACGAGGACCACGGTGGGTGGTGTTCTGCTTCCCAGCACCGGCCTGCCAGTGCCTGGGCCCTCAGGGCTCAGGTCAGAACAACGTTAAATTAGCTGCTTTTAATGGAACGCTCTCTAACCGCGCTGCACTCGCTCACTTAAACGGGACGCCGATGGGCCTGCAGCGGCCTCTGGGGGCAGCGGCTGCGCGTGGGGAATGTGGGCGTCTTGCGTGCCGCCCGCACTCCGCCCGCTGCGTGAGCCGTCCGGCGTCATCAACAGGCCTCACCTTTCCGAATGAGGAACCCTCATCGGCTTCGTGGCAACTGTTCCTTTCACAGAAAGGCCTTTTTCTGGGTTTAGGCTGCACAATAGTTGACATTGTTGAAAATTTGACTTGGGGTTTCTGTGGCCCCCAAACCAGATTTTTGATCTTTAAAAAACAAAGCAAAGTAGGGTTTGCAAACTTGAGTGTGCACACGAATCGCGCGGCGTAGAGAGGGTCTGGGGTGGAGACCGGGAATCTGCATTCTAACCAGCCTGGGTGACCTGGAAGCTGCAGCCCAGGACACACCCCGAGCTGGAGGTCAGGACCCTGCGGGGCGGTCGGGGAGGCTCCTCCCCCTAGACTCTTGGAACTGACTCCAGACCCAGGCCCGTGACTGTCCCTGCAGGGCAGGGATCTCTGGGCCAGCAGGGTGGCTGCTGAGAGGCCCCCCACACACGGCCCCGACACCACTGCCCACCTCGCCTGCAGCAAGGGGCCACGTGGAGCCCAGGGAGGAATTCACGTTCTGCCCGGTAGAGCCAGCCCAGAAGACGGGCGATGGGGGAGGAGGCTCGTGTCCCTTGGTGTCACCGTGGCCCCGGAGGTTACACCCTGAAACACTCTGGGTTAAAATTCCCAGCACTCATGGTCCTTTCCGCTCTTCCTTTGTTATTCCCAACGGGCCACGTCCACACTCTGATCACCAACTGCTCCCGAGGATCTCCTGTCTGGCACCGTTCGTGGTGTGGGGCCTACCGCAGGGTGTTGTAACATCTGCAGGCCAGACTCCAGCTCTGTGCGGCAGAGACTTACCATGCCTCGGTTTTCCCATCTGTACAATGGGGCTAATTATAGGATTCCCAACACCTCGGCAGGGTGTTGGGAGAGCTATTCGGGCCCACCCGCACGGTGCTCAGACCCGGGGTGCAGGCGGGAGGGCTCACCTGTCCAGGTGGAAGGCAGCGATCTCTGCGTTGTGCCTCTCGTAGTCAGAGAAATAAAAGAAGTCAGGGGGCGTCTCCTGCTCCCTCGTCTGCCTAAAGAAAACAGGATTTTTCATCACTGTGAGAACCTCCGGTGAAAGGGTGCAGGAGGCTTGTACCGGCTGGCGAAAAAGCAGGCTGTCAAACTTGCAAGAATTTTGTGAACCAGTTGTTAAAGTCATTTTATAAACATAAGTCACATTTTATCATTTGCTTCCTTAAAAAGTTTATCTATTTTGAGAGAGCGAACAAATGTGAGTGGGGGAGGGGCAGAGAGCGAGCGAGCGAGAGAATCCCAAGCAGGCTCTGTGCTGTCGACACCCGGCCCGATGTGGGGCTTGAACTCATGAACTGTGAGATCAGGGCGCCCAGAAGTGACCTTTTATAAGTGACAAGTATTTAAATCGCAGCACCGGCCGGTTATTTAAGGACGTTCGACAGTTTCATGTTCGGGCTGTTACCCACCTTGCATCTGCAGGGGCGAGCAGAGGTGACGCGTGCCCCCCGCAGCCCCCCTCAGTGACCTCCTTCTGGGAGCATGACGTGAGCCAACGAGGAGGTATTTGCCACAGGAATTTGCAAACTCTCCAGTCAGGCTTTTCCCCCACGAGGGAGCTGGTTACTAAATACCGCTCAGCCCACCAGCAGGTCCGCACCAGCGGCCAAACACAGATCCTCCAGAAAGGCAGATGGCCAGGCGGCCCCCGGCCCCTGAGCCTAGGGAGTGTGTGGATGGCAGAGGGCCAAGGGCCTCACAGGAGTCACCCCGACACAGAGCAAGGGGACCGCCCTGGGGCGTCAGCTGGGGCCAGGCTCAGGCGTCAGTTTGTCCCTCTGGCTGCTCTCAGCCTCCCACCCGCATCCCCGCCCAGACAGCGTCCCCCTGGGGGGCGGGGGATGTGAAGGAGTCTGCGAAGCTCCTTGGGGGCCACCTTGGGACCCCTCTCTGAAGCCCAAAGAGGTGGTCCATTTTCCACCAGGCACCTGCCGTTGGGGACTGTACAGTCGGCCTCCTCCCGCCCCCCGGCGGCAGCTCCCTCTGCCCCCTTCCCCTCTCCTGAGCCGGAGTGAGGGCCATCTGCTGTTTCCGACTTGTCTCCACTCTGCTGCCTTTGCTGTCACTGTTCTGTCTTCCCAGAACAGGCTTCCGCTCACGTCTCCCGAAGGCTAAGTCAGCATTCCCGAATGTGGGTCCCACCCAACCAGGTCCAGGGGCTTCTAGCACAAGAGGAGCCCTCTGAGAGGTTGGAGTTTGGGGAACATGCCTAGTAGAGCACCCTCTGGGGTCTCAACAGTGCATATTACCACCATAAAGGCCCTGATAAGGCCTGCAGCCACTCTGTTTCTTAGCACTACACCGACTACAGAGCCCATTTTTTTCGTAGTACGTTACCACGCTCTGCACTTTTGGGAACTGCCGGTTAAAGCCTACAGTGCAAGCCGTTTCTAACCGCTGCTCAGAGGCAAACTCCCTCGCAAAACTTTCCTGATGCCTTGGTGGGGGTGACCTGAGGCTCACCCCGGACCCTCCCGGACTGCTGGGCAGACAGGAGGGTTCTGTTTGGAGCAGTGTCGCGGGTCACCCCACGATGGCCCCGCACGCAGCCAGAGCCCAGCCCCAGCTGCTGCCCCACCTGCAGCATGTGTGGTGGGGTGAGCATGGCAGGGCAGCCCCCGGCTGGCCGTGCGTGCAGTCCTGGCCTCCACATCTCCTCCCAGGGAGACAGAAGAACTCTAGGACCCCTGGGCTCGGACATCCACGCCCCACAGTGAGCTGCAGACAAGCCCCGAAGGAGTAACACGTGACCCTCCGCCCCAGCCAGGGGACAGGAAATCACACACAGGACTCTCTATAGTCTATACAGGCGAACGGCATTGTGTAAGCACAGATACTGAGCAGACGCCTGGGGAGCAGGGACACATGACGACTGCAAGTGTTTGACCTCGGCAAGCAGGGAATTTCCAAAATCATGTCAGAGCAAAAACGCTCCCTGCATTAAATCCAGCTCTGTTCTGTGCCCCTGCCTGTACCTGCAGGACAATGTCCACCTTCCAGGCTGGGGGCAGGGACTAACTCAGCCCTCCACCTGGTAAGAATTTACCAAATGTCGGGGACCTTCTCCGTGCTGGAAAACGCAGGGTGGGGAGAATCACGTGTGACCTGGCCAGTAAGGTGGAGGCTTGAATGATGTTCCAGCCCTAAGAGGCCCGTTCAGGGGCTACGGCTGGCCTTGCTGGGCAGCACAGATCTCCCCACCCTTGGGGGCCACCTGTCCTCACCCTATCCAGGGGGTGTGAGTCCAGGGGGGCGGGTCTGGTGACCACCCTGAGGGTCGCTGAGGGCCGGGCCCAGAGTTTTGCCTGCCTGCTGCACCCCACGTGTGCACACAGGTGCACACACACATAGACCCACACTCACAGGCACGCCTCGCCATGACAGGGCTGTCAGGAGGGTCTCAGAGAGAATAGGGCCTGGTCCATTGCCTCCTCTCTGGCACGGCCATGCAGGCGGCTGCGAAGGAGCCTTGGGCGTCATGGAAGAACAGTTTGCTTTCCTCGCATTTGTGGTGGAAGAGACTCCGGGCCAGAGGTGGGTGTGACTGATGTGAGTCCGGTCTTAAGCACATCCCACCGCTGCTGCTCTGCTCCTGGCCTGGCAGCGGACGGGCGGTCGGGGGGAGGCCCAGCCCAGGCTCTGTGGCCAGGCCGTGGGTCCTGGGCCCTCAGCCCCGAGGCCTTCTGGCCAGTTCAGCGCGCCTATGGCTGTGAGCCCCGGGCAGGTGCGGGGGGCCCAGGCAGGAGGGAGAGGCCACGAGGGTGGGTGAAGCCACAGGCTGCTGGCCAGGCTCAGCCTCCCAAACGTGCCCCCCATCACCCCATATCTGTGGCACCCACCTCCAACCCAGCACTTTTGCCCGCACAAACCTCCTAGCCGTCTCCAGCTCTGCCCGCCTCTCTCCTCACCCCTGCGGCTCCATCACCAGACCACTCCCAGCCCAGCCCCAGGCCTTTCCCGCTTCTGCACCTTCGTGCCGGGCTCTCCACCGGCACTCGCCTTCTCCATCCTTCCCAAGGTCTGTCCCAACCCCACCCCCGCCCAGGCCTATCACGGAGGAGCTTAACACTGCTGTACTAGACCACTGTTTGCAGGGTCTGGGGACAGGAGTGCCTAGCCAAGCGCCTGCTTTAGAACGGGTGTGCCATGAACAAATGAAACACTGATGGAGGGAGGACGGCGAAGGGGCACCAACCGGTCCACGGCCTTGAGCTGCTCCCACCCTCGTTTCTTCAGTCTGTGCCATTGTCATCACCATCACCATCAGCGTCACCACTCTCCCCTCCACAACCATCATTCCTCCTGCATACTGACCCCTTATTGCCTGATGTGCCTCATGTGATCACAGCCGCTTGATCTGTAACGCTAACACGGGAGCGTTTCTGTGTACCAGCGTTTGGGCTTCGGTCCATTTCTCCCTTACTCCAGCCCACTCCTCTGATCAGGTCAAACACGTGAAAAGCGGGTGGCTCTGAGCCCTGCTCCTCTGCGAAGAGACCAGCCACTTCTCGGAAGCCCTGTGACCAAGTTCCAGAACAGTTCCTGGTTCCCTCACGTCTTCCACCTCAGGGCTTTTTCCAGTGACCTCCGTCCCCAGGCTGTTTACACAGAGAGGCAGCTCTTTCCCGCAACCCCAAGGCCACACAGCAGCCTTCCGCCTGGCTGTCTTGGCCTCCAGATACCCCTGTGCAGAATGACCCTGGACGTGCAGAGAGGTGGTGATGAAGTGCTGTTTGTCTGTGTGCTCAGTGGCTGTCTTCACTCCTGAGAGGCTGCGAGGTGCCCCTGGGGCCTCTGTGCTCTTCGGGCATGCCTCCAGATGTGTGAAATACCCCTGGGTGATTTTGAGGCTCCTGTAGGCTGAGAGCAACTTGGGTAGGGGTCCTAGCTTAACCCGTCCTGATAAGGGCCAGGCTGGGCGCTCAGGCAACACCCAAAGATACGAGGGGCACGCAGGGTGGGAGGTAGGCTTGGTGTGGGCCTCTCCAGTCATTCGTGCCCTTGCGTGGGAGTGAAGGCGCCCAGGTCAGCACCCATCGCCAACTGGGGGGGCGGGGGGGGGGGGCGAGTGCGCTAGACTTCCAGACCCTCCGTTGCTCGAGCTGTGAAATGGGTTCATTCCGTGCATCTCCACCCCCGCAAGGAGAACAGGGCTCTGGGCGTGGCCGGCTGGCTGTGGCTCCGGTCGCCCAAGGGGTCAGCGCTCGCCCGCAAGCGGGGAGCGTGAAGCCGGGGCTGGCAGGAACGCGCTCGGGACTACCTGGTGAGGGTGCCCGAGGGCGAGGCCGGCTCCCTGCTGGTCTCATCGCTGAAGGTCTGTGCCGAGACCACCCAGCGTCGCGGAAACCTAGCCGTGCGCCGGCGGGACAAGCGTGGGGTCCGCCCGGCCCCTCGCCCGCCGGAGCCGTCTGGCGAGACGGCGTGAGCCGCAGCCCGACTCCTGCGCGGTGTGCTGGCCGCCAGCCCGCGCCTGCGGGGAGAACCTGGGGGGTCCGAGAGCCGGGTGTAGTTGCTGCAGGGGCTGTCGGCAGAGCAGGGCAGCCGGGGCGGAGGGATTTCCGGCCTCACGCTGGGCAGGCAGGAGACGGGACACGGTCCCCCCCCCCCCCCACCCCGGTGGGGAGGTCTGCCAGCCTCCCGCCACCTCCTGCGCGTCCCCAGAGAGCCGGAGCTGCCGCCGAGCCAGCCATTTGCGGAAGCGCTTCGGAAAAGTACTGAGCCCGCCGCACCCGGCGGGACCGCTCGCTCAGCTGCACCCGGTCGCCCGGCCGCCTCTCCTTCTCCAGGCGCTGAGGCGGAAGTTGGGCCCGGGTGTGGAGGGCAGGCGAGGGCACGGCCCACCTGGGCCTCTTCCTGGGCCGTGGGCCGTGGAAATGTGCAAGGGAGATGCTATCGGGTGCTGTGGGGGTTGGCTCGGCACCCACAGCCTGCGCCTGGCCTGTGAGGAGGGGTGGGGAGGCCAGGCAGCCGGCACGGGGAGCACGGCACCAGGAAGGCACGGTCCTCTCCTGTAGACTGAGAGGGCAGGGGCGGGTGGCAGGCGCTCCGAGGGGCTCAGGGATGGGGGGAGCCTCCTCGTCTGGCCACCCCCTAACCCCCGCCCCCAACGGGGTCACTGCCCCCCGACACCGGGAGCAGTCAGAGCCTCAGAGCCCCACCCTGATGGGCCTCGAGGTCAGGGTGGGCCCCACCCGGCCTCGGGCAGGGCTGAGTGGGCAGGGAAATGGAAAGGCCTATGGCTGACTTCCCTCGGAAAACAGCAGCTGAGGGATCGGGTGCAGTCAGTCCTTGGCATCAGCAACCGACGGTCAGGGCGGGAAGAAGGGCAGGGCCTGGTGCATTCAGGAGGCCCGGATCCCGGGGAAGGGAACGGGCTGGTCCCAGGGCAGCCCCCGGGGGTACGCCGAGCACCCTGACACCTTTAAGCCCAAGCCGGCTAAACCGTGGCAAGGGGCTGCTCAGGACCAGTTTTTGGGGCTACACTTTCCCATTCCCTCTGTCCTTCCTCTCTGGAGCTGACCGCACCAAATCCCTTCCCGTAGAGGGACTTGCTTCCCTTAGCTCGGAAGGAAGCACAAGAAGAACTGATCATGCGCTTTATACTACAGTGAGAATGACTACTATGTTGGCCTGTCCCAGAAAGTCTGTGGTCCGAATCTCCGTACATGGCAAAAGGGACTTTGCAGTTATGATTAAGTTGGCGACCTTGAGACGGGGAGATTATTCTGTATGTCATCCCCAGGGTCCTTATGAGAAGGAGACAGAAGGAGATCTGACTGCAGAAGAGGCCGCATGGCAGCTTCCAAGAGGGAGGCTCGGGGAGAGGATCTGTTTTCTCACCTCCTCCAGTTTCTGGGGGCCACCTGCATTCCTCGGCAAGGAAACACGTTCTCTCCGAGGGCCTGTAGAAGGAACAGCCTGCAGGTCCCTTTTAGATTTCTGACCCCCAAACCGCGCGAGAACACGTTCGTGTTGCTTTAAGCCGCTAACTGCGAGGTCGTCTGCACCAGCTGCATAGGCAAGGAATATAGAACCTTTGGCAACACCAGAGTGGTAAGGGGGACACCGCGACGTAGCAGCTTTGGGAAGGCTGTGGCACGCGGCCTGCTTCCTCAGATCCGGTCCTGCCACCACGGCTCCGTTCATTAGGCTTTTGAGACCTGACGCAGAGCATTTTGAGAAGAAGGCCCCTCTGTTTTCACAGAAGCCAAAGAGGCAGAATCTGGTAAGAATCACACGAGCCTCCGAGGCTTTGGTCCCTGTCCCCCCTTCAATGACAAGGAAGTCTGAGGTCAGGGAACGGAAGAGGCATGTGCCGAATCACACGGCTAGAAACGGCAGGTCCTGGGTTCTCTTCAGGGGCCCCCAAAGTCAGACATGGCTGCAGCCGGCCCTGTACGTCTGTGTCTTCTCCCGGATCAGAACCACCTCTGGGGGCTAGGACACCCCACGGGCCTGGAGCTGAGTCAGGGCCAGGCTCCCCGGGCGGGACTCCGGCAACCGCGACGACCACTGACGTCCTCCTCCGCACTTACGCCCCCTGACCCAGTTCCCACCGTCACTATTAACATCTCAGTGTTCCTTAAGTTGTGGGAAAACAGAAATCTTGTGCTTGGTTAAAAATACAGGAAATTGGCAGCTTTTAACCAAAGCCTGTGGGGGAAGAAAAGCCAACAGACACCCGGCTCTTACTATGAGCTGAGCATCTTGCTGGGCACTTTGCGGGGATTCACTCCCCACACCTTGACGACAGCCTGGGAAGGGCCCCCCTCCACAGCCAAGTGGCAGCCAGCCAGCCAGCCAGAGAGGTCTCAGCTGCCACAGGAAGGCCCTGTGCTCAGGTCCTCGGCCCTGCTTCAACCCAGCGCGCCTCCCATGCGCGAGGCTGGGTGAGGACTGGGCGGGGAAGCGTTCTCTCCGCTGACGCCCGAGGAAAACAGCTGGCGGAGAAGGGTCTGTCCGCCCGGACCCCCACCCACGCCGGGCTGCTGGGGAACAGGGGAGCCCGCAGCCCCCTCGGAGCAGTGTGGCAGGTGAGGCCGCTCGGAGGTGATGCCTCCGTGGTCCTTTCCACCCCTGCTGCCACGCTGCTGGGCCCACACAGAGGGGAGGAAGCATCCAGTCCCGCTCGGGGGAGCGAAACGCCTGCCAGGTCAGCAGGGTCCACGCGGCGAATACGGGGCCGGGGCCGGCCGAGTGGGGCGCGAGAGCCAGAATGGAACCGACAGCACCCTGTCCAGCACCCTGTCAGGTCGGACTCCGCAGAAGGGGCGGCCGTGTGACCGCTCCGACCCCCTGGGGCCCAGATAGCCGTCACACAGCGGTTTCAGGCATCCTGGTCAGAGCTAAGGCCTCCCCCCACCCCAAGATTCCTGAGTGCAGGTGGGAAACCGAGGCCCAGAGACAGCCACATAAAAACCTTTCGTGTGTCAAGGAGACGCGCGGCCACACCGCCCGAGCCTGCTGGACGGGAGCAGAGGGAAGACGCCAGCTTAGAGGCCGTGGGAGGGACCGCCAGGAGGCGCACCCACAGATGTCCCTGCACACACCATGTGGCTGGAGACCCGCTCGTCCCCGCCGCTGCATGCCCACAGCCTGCCAGGGCCGCCGGGCTCCCTGCTCGGCCTGTCGCTGTGAACAGGCTGGTGACCTAGCCAATCCCGGGCTCTCCACCAACACCCTCACCGGCCGAGGATGTGCAGTGTGGCCGCCCGCACGGCTCCCTCTGGGACCTTGCGCCCGAGGGGATCCCACCCAGGGTGTGTGATCAGCACCACCTCGTGCCCCCAGGGCCCCCCGCGGCACTCCCAACGGACCCCGTATCACTGTGCGGCCCTGCTGCCACCCCAGTACCACTTCTCACCATCTGTCCATCGTGCTGTGAACGGGCAGAACTTGGTGGAGTCTGTGTGTTGCTGCCACAGGCCCTTTGCACTTGCTCTTGTCCCCAGTGCTCTGGTCCTTGACCATCTTTACTTTTTTTTTTTTTTTCAGAGGGAAAGAGAGTGCATGTACAAGTAGGGGAGGGGCGGGGGGGGAGAGAGAATCCCAAGCAGGTTCCATGCCCAGCCAGACTCGGAGCTCGATCTCACAACCGTGAGGTCATGACCTGAGCTGAAATCAAGAGTTGGACGCTCAACCAACTGAGCCACCCAGGTGGCCCCACCGCCTCTTCTAACGAACAGACTCGGCCCCACTCACATGCCGAGGTAGGAGTTGGCCAGCTCCAGCCCGTGGGACAAATCAGCCTGTCACATGACCACGTACACAGTTTCACTAGGGCGGTCCCATCACTTTCTCTGGTTCCTCTTCCCTCTTACGAGGACACCTGAGGCTGCATTCAGGGCCTACCTGGCTAATCCAGGGTGACCCCCCCCTCATCTCCAGGTCTCTGTGCCCGGGGGCTGATACCCTGGGGGCAGATGTCACAGAAGGGACGGGCCCTGGTTCCCATTTCCAGGATCACCTCAGGAGGCAAAACACCAGATAAGGTGAACGCTTTCCCTTCTTCTAAACACACAGCGGGTCCCTGACTCACCAAATGAAGGCACAGAAGCAAAAATTAGCCTTTCTATCCTGGATAATCTTCCCATCACTCACACAGCAGAAAACAGCCACCTTGTCATTAAAGAGATATATTAAGCCGTTTAATATCAGGTTTTCGGATGGCAGAGGTTCTAGAAGGAGAGAGGAGGGCCTCTCCCTGGCAGCTGACTTCACCGTGACCTTTCAGCCCTATAACCCACTGTCAGTATTTCTTGCTACTTTGGGTAGCTGTCACCTGCCATGGTGCCATGTGAGTGTGGGGGGCCTACTTGGTCAAACACGCCTGCCGGTCTTTAATGATGGATGTCTGACCCGTGTTGTTTGAGCTACAATGGCAAGTTCTAGGCCCTCAGTGGCTGCAGAGGGGACACGGCCCCCGGGGCTTGGCTGCCACCCCAGCCGGTGCCCACTAAGCCTGTCCCTGCTCACCACACCTGCAGGTGTGGACGCCAGAGAACCCTTGAGAGTGAGGGTGGCAGCAGGCCTGGGAAGACTGGGGAGGCAGACTTGTCGTGGGGGGAGGGGGGCCCTGCATAAAGTGTGCCGAGCAGAAGACGTACTCAGGGGCCCTTAGCCCTGGAAAGCGTGCCTGTCCCACAAGAACCTGGAGGTGCGAAGGTTACAAGAGCTTCTAACCCAGACGTGAAGACAGGCCAGCGGACTGGCCTTTGCGGGGCCTGGCAGGGAGGGCGCTTGGGGTGCAGCGGGAGCGGGGCCGCGGGCCTGGCTGTGCCCTCTGCTGCTCAGTCACCCGGCTCTGGTCCCGTCTGGATATGAGACGGTTGGCCAAGTGCCTGGGTCTAGGGTGAGCGCGTCTCGGGAGGGACCTGTGCGGTCGTAGGACTTTCCCCAGGTGTGCGCGTCCTTGCGCAGTGAAACCTCTGTGGTTCGCCGTTCTTTTCAAGGTAACAGACGAGATGCCACTGTGTCCCGTCTCCTGAGTGGCCTGAACATTCAGCACCAACGTGACTGCTGTGATGTTGTTTTCTCTCCGGCCGGAAAAACAAACTACTCTAGATGGGGGGGGGGGGGGGGGGGGGTGCTTGTATTCCAGCTCGTTCTCCAAGGCTTGTTTAAGGAGATCCAGAGTCTGACGAGAGAAGTGCTAGCCTCCGTTTCCTTCCCAGCACAAGGGAACGGAGGCCTGTTTTCCTTCCCTCCTGCTAGTCTCCCCTCTTCTGAGACCATTAGAGTCGTGGCCCACACGCTGACAGGCACCCCGGGACCGTGATAGCCAGAGAAAAGCACAAAAAGACACTCTCGATATTGCTGTTTGGGAGAACATTTTGGGGGAAAAAAGGACTTGCTTGTTTGCCTTCAGACAAAGGGGATAATCTTCCTCAGAACCCTCCAAGGACACGCACGCCACAGTGAGAGCCAGGTCCCCCACAGCGGCTCCCCCCACGGACCTCAGCTTCCCCACTGCACAGCGGGGGCAAAGCAGGTGCCGGCTCGGAACCACACTCCCTGAAGGTTTTGCTCAGTTGTTCCCGTTTATTCCTTTTCCTGCCAGACTCTTGCAACCGTATCAGAATTGTTAACAATTTCCTTTCCTTTTTATTTTGCTAAGCAAAGGGATTCCGGGGTGCCAAGTAAAAGCAGGAGAAGACAGTTAACTTCTGTGGTCAACCTGAATTAATGCAGTCTTGGCTGGTGGTCAGTCAATGGGGGGCTCGGGGGCAGCTGGGGTCGGTGAGGGAGAAAACCCTTCTCCGAGGCCCCACACAGTGCTCCCGGCCACAGACCCTGCAGGTCAGGAGCCCCACTTTGTCCCCAAGGGTGCCTGTCCTGCCGTGTCTTCTCGAGCTGATTGAGTCCAACGCGCTCTCAGTATGGTGGAGCTCGGCGTGACCAGCTTACTCGGATGGTGCTGCAGGGCAAGGAGCCCAGGGCAGACGCCGGCCGCTCTGGGCCACCGGGGTCGCAGCAGCTCGGCCTCCTGGGGGCTGGCAGGGCTGTCCAGAGATGCCTGGGAAGACCCAGGAGAGCCTCTCCAAAGCCAGGTTCAGGTGTTGCTTATTTGGTTTTCAGTTAATAGGGTCCATTTTTGTTCTGACTCTAAAAATAACCCACAAAGCTGGAGACGGCCCATGTGCCACACAGCAGGGGGCCTGTGAGGTTAATGGCCGTGTGACACGTGGAATCGGCTTGTCCCTCCCAGAGCCTCGGGAGGCACGCGGGCTGCGGGCTCGGGACACAGCCGAAGGCCCCCGGTGGGACGCAGCATCGCGGCCGAAGAACCCCACGTGCCCGACCCTGCCTGCAGGTCACTGCAGGGACCAGTGCACACCCCACCTTGTGGACCTCCCCTGCCCTGGGGTCTGGAGCACCTGGCCTCTGAGCCTCTGGGAGCCCTGTGTGCGCACCTGCAGCGGCCCGGACAGCCTGCTGGGGTCCTGCTCCTTCGAGCGGGCACCGTTGTGGCCCATCTGGTGACCCAGACACCAGGTGCTGCTCTGAACCCTCAGGAGCCCGCATGCCCCTGGCTGGTGGGTTACACACATTAAAGCCCCTCGGAGTCTGTCTGTTTAGTCACTCGTTCACTCTACTTCACTCACTCATTCTGTGCACCTACTATGTAGCTGGGGCTGCAGACACAGAGTTGAGGAAAATGACCTGGGGCGCGCCCCGTGGAGCTCCTAGTCTAGTGGGACAGCAGATAACGGTTACACCCCAATCCCTGTCATTGTGACCGGTGAGCAGGTAGCAGTTAGATAGATGCCGATCCCCGGCACTGCGACGGGCCAGCAGGGAACGGTTAGACCCCGATCCCTGGCACTGCGACGGGCCAGCAGGGAATGGTTAGACCCCGATCCCCGGCACTGTGACGGGCCAGCAGGGAACAGTTAGATAGACCCCGATCCCTGGCACTGCGACAGGCCAGCAGGGAACAGTTAGATAGACCCCGATCCCTGGCACTGCGACGGGCCAGCAGGGAATGGTTAGACCCCGATCCCCGGCACTGTGACGGGCCAGCAGGGAACAGTTAGATAGACCCCGATCCCTAGCACTGCAACGGGCCAGCAGGGAACAGTTAGATAGACCCCGATCCCTGGCACTGCGACGGGCCAGCAGGGAACAGTTAGATAGACCCCGATCCCTGGCACTGCGACGGGCCAGCAGGGAATGGTTAGACCCCGATCCCCGGCACTGTGACAGGCCAGCAGGGAACGGTTAGATAGACCCCGATCCCTGGTACTGTGACAGGCCAGTAGGTAACAGTTAGATAGACGCCGATCCCCGGCACTGCGACAGGCCAGCAGAGAACGGTTAGATAGACCCCGATCCCTGTCATTGTGACCGGTGAGCAGGTAACAGTTAGATAGACGCCAATCCCCGGCACTGCAACGGGCCAGCAGGGAACAGTTAGATAGACCCCGATCCCTGGCACTGCGACGGGCCAGCAGGGAACGGTTAGACCCCGATCCCCGGCACTGTGACGGGCCAGCAGGGAACGGTTAGATAGACCCCGATCCCTGGTACCGCGACGGGCAAGCCGCGGATGTTTGTGTGGCTTTGGGAGGAGGGGTACTTGGAAGGGTGAGTCCTCAGCGGGCTCCTCCTCCTGACAACGAGATGCTCGTTAGTTCTCCCACCTGATGGCTGAGCCCCTCAGTGTCAATATGCCGCGCAGTCTATGTGGGAGCCTGGTCGCTGCTCCAGTAGGAGCTGACAGCCCGCAACCAGCCAGAGAGGAGCGGGTCCCACGCCCGCTGAGCTCTGATGGGGGGACGGTGCTGGTCCTGACTCCCCATGTGCCCACTTGCATGTGTGCACACACACACGTACACATGCACACCTGGGGGGAGGCCGATGCCGTCAGCAGGCTGCTCTGGGGACGTCCAGCAGTGCGCGGCTGGGACCCTCGCCTCCCTCCTTCCTCACTGCCAGGACCCTAGACCCCGCTGCCCCGTGCTCTCAGGGACGTCCTCCACACCTGCCCACATTGGTCTGGGAGCTTCCTCAGAAGGGGATCAGATTGTAGCCCCCATCACAGCACATCCACTGAAGTCCCGGCCCCGGTGCCCAGAGTCCCCCCCCCCCCCACACACCCTGGGTCCCAGCCACCCCGAATCGTCCTTCCGCGGTGCCTCTGTTGGCCAACGCCTTCTCGTCTGCTGAAGCTCAGATCACAAGATCTGCCCCATCCCCAGCCGTGTGGAGAAGGCTGCTCCTGGCTAAGCCCCGTGATGCACCTGCCCCGCTGCCCGTGGGCTCTTCTCCTGTCCCGCTTCCCCCGCTGTGGCACTCAGGGAGCCCCACGGGAAATGAGCTGACCGCCGTAAAACCTCGCTTTCTTGTCGGGGTGCTCTTGAGGGTCGGCAGGGAGCCCCGGTGCCCTGAGGCAGCACCACACTACCCCGGTGCGCAAAGCCGCACTCGGCTCCTGTCACAGGGAGGCCAGCAGGGCGTGCCTGCTCGGGTCTTCAGCCTACCCTGCCCTTCCCTGGCCTCTCCATACCTGTGTGGGCCACCGGCCTCAGACGGGAACCACAGGTGGCCCGTTGCTAGAATGTTCTGTCCTAGACCTTCACGTGTCTGGTGCTCACCTTACGGCTTACACACCCCTACTGCCACGTGGCCCGGAGCCGCACCCGCATGCGGGCGACGCTCTGCCAGTTCCCCGGGGGGAGGAACCTACACACAGCAGGGGAGAGGCCTGTCGCCAAATCGTCTCTGCCGCGTTGCTCAGCCGGAACCCTCTCGGGACGATGTGGCCTCTGAAATGTTCGTGTCCTCCGCGCTAGAACTTAGGCTCCCTGCCAGGCTGGACCTTATTGCTCTTGTTCAGGGCCCTGCAGTAGGCACCAAGTAGTAAGTCGGCCGTAAGCCAGGCCAGTGGGGGTGCAGAACAAGGATGGGCCCAATCACCAGGACTCATAAGGGGTCTACAGCAGAGACAGGGGCTCTAGCAGCTTCTGGGGGGGTGGGTCACGGTCTGACCCATGAAGCTGGCTGGGCTGCCCACGGGGGAGGGTGCTGGCGCTCCTGGAAGCCAGTCAGGAGGAGGGTGGGAAGCGGGCTCGCAGATTGGCCCACGCTAAGCACAGACACAAAGCGGTCCTTGTTCACCTCCGGTCAGGCCCAGGCCTCTGCTGGCTCCACACCCAGTGGCTGGCTATTGGGCAATCAGTTTGCCTTAGGGGCCCGGGTCAGGGCACCGGTGGAAAGAAAATATGAATTATTTATCAAGAGAATGACAAATCCTTGGAAACTCTGCTAAGTGCCCGCTCACTGGTCCTCAGAATCTTTTTATTTCCCCAAGCCTTAGTATGTAAGGCAGTGCCTCGAAGTCCTTCTGTACCCAGGAAGAACTCCTATTCATCCTGCAAAACCCAGCTCGAAGGTCTTCTCCCAAGGTTGTTTGGCAGCCAAGACTCCTCCTTTCTTGCCCTCCCACCTTGTACGGCCTCGCCAGTGGTCCTGCGTGAGTCTGTGCCTAGGTCTGTCCATAAGCCAATCTGAGCTCTCACCCCTGGGAACTGTTCTGGCCCCGTGCCAGGCGCCCAGCACAGTGAGCACAGGACGGGACAAGACCACAGGTTCTCCTAGGATCAGTGAATCCTTCTCAGGAGCATCTGTTTTCAGAACTGCACCTGCTGTTCACACAGCCCCGTGCCCGCCGCCGGGTCTCTGGGCTTTGACTGTGTTGGATGCCAGCAGTGTCTCACCTGCCCACCAGAGCCTTCCCAGGTCACCTCTGGGCCTCAGGACAGCAGCGTGCGTGGAGGAAGCCCGTGGCCCGAGTAGGGTCAGCCTCGGCACTGCCCGGTGGGGACCACGGACAGCCTACCGCAGCCTCCCTGCCGCGCAGGCCTGTGGGACGGGGGGAAGCCAGCAGCTCCCAGCTGCCTCTCTGCATCAGGCAGCCGCCACACGGACATCACTTCAGGAATTCCTGCCCCACAGCGGCCCCAAGGCAGGGCACCCCTGCCAGCTGAGGAGCTCAGGCTCTCCGGGGGCCTCACCCCACATCCAGACGGGGGCCCAGTGAGGGCCAGGGGCTGCTCAGGGCCTACCCAGAGTTCAGGAAAATGTCCCTGAGGCGGGTGCCTGTCTGGGAGTTTGGCCCCTGGTCAGACACTGGTCATGTGGGGGGCCTGCAGGTTAATGGGGGGTGGTGGTCGCTCAGTGGTCTCCAGCGTGTGGCTCCCTGCGTGGCCCCACAGCCTCTTGGGCCCTCAGCTCGTGGGGGAGGCAGCTGCCCTGCGCCCAGGGCAGGGCCAAGGTCACGGGGAGCGGGCCTTCAGACCAAGGTCGTAATCACAGAGGGGACTCTGCTCGCCTGCTGGTGCCTCCTGCTCTCAGGATACACTCTGCCTGGTGGACCACGCTTGGTCAGAGCGGGAGGGAGGCTCGGGGCTCTGCGTGTAGAGATACTGCCTCAGCCGGAACATTCTTGTGCAGCTGCCTCTGTGCATACATCTCGACTGCTCAGAATTCCTGGGCCTCAAACAGCCGTTTGAGGACGGTTTCTCTGGGTTACACACACACACGCACGTACACGTTTCCATTCTTTGCAGAGACAAACAGATGGCCAGTTTGCAAGCCCTGCAGCACCCACAGGACACACGGTTGAGGCCTCCAGCCACTGGGCCAAGGCTTGGCCGTGCAGAGAACAGGTAACTCAAGGCGGACAAGACATCTGGACTGGAGGCCCTTCCCTGTGCCCCATAAACACAGATAAACAGCAAACAGGAGACGAATCGGAGTATTTAGGCCTCTTCCCCATGTGCGGAGCCTCCGGAAATCTGCCGGCTGGGAGACGTAGCAGACCCCAGCCCCAGCAAGGTGGGTCCCACCACAGCCCTGCCTCAGCCTGATGACGCTTGAAGGGCCGGGACCTGGCATCCGGGAGCCTGGACCACAGCCCTGGCCGGCTGCCCTCCCCCCGTTGATATTTAAACCCTCTGGATCCTCAGTTTCCTCCTCGAGGGGGAGTTGGCAATACAAATAAAGCCTACTTCTGTGGTTGGAAAGGCCAGAGGACTTGGTGCGAGTGACAAAGCTGTCAGCTATCCATCACCTGCTCCTTCACTGGCCAGAGCAGCGACCGAACAACCCTGATAGATGTGCAAAGAGGAGGAAGTCCGAGGGTCAGAACCCACACGGCAGCCTTGGACACAGGTTCTTTCTGCATCCACGTGGAGACACGAAAGCGAAGGGGGAAGAGAAGCAGGTGCGTGCTCCCCCAGCACAGGGGCGGTCACCACCGACGGGTGTCACAGAGCTGTGCGCACACAGTTGGCCCCGATGCCATCCATTGATTCTCCCAAACCCAGGGAGCCTCCTGCCCTCCTAGGCAAGGGGAGCAGGGACCCGAGGCCCAGACCTTGGGATCAACATGTTCACTGCCTGTGACCTCTCCAGGTCATGTGGACAACCTCTCGCCTGCCCGTTAGTCCCCAGCACAGCCCCCACAGCGAGCAGAGACATCAGTGTCCAGCCCAGGCACCAGGCTCCACCCTGGGAACCTCGCCCTGGGTTATAGACCGCTGTGTGGCCTCCGGATGGCTCTGGCAGGACCTCTTATAGCCAAACACAGCCCCACCCTGTGACCAAGCACTTCATTCTGTACCCCCAAAACAGGGTCCTCCAAAAACAAGCATGGGCACAGCAGCATAGGGTTCCATGCACAGAAGGACAAGGGATGGCTGTCTATGTGCAGGAATTGGGTTTTACAAACACTTACAATATTTGCTCTTGGTCTAATCTAATCTGTCAACACATAGAAAATGAGGTCCCAAGATACTTGGAGGGCAAATTCACGAACAGTGAGGATGAAGACTTTAGTACCCTTGTCAACCACGGCACTGAGAAGGGTGTTGTTGGTGAACAAGGAGACTGTGCTTATCTGGGTGCCCAAACGGGTTGGACTGTGCCCCAAAAAGATATGTTGAAGTCCTAACCCTGAAACCTGAGAACCTCCCACGTTCTGGCCCTGGGACCCGCGAACCTCCCGCGTTCTGGCCCTGGGACCCGTGAACCTCCCGCGTCCTGGCCCTGGGACCCGTAAATGTTCTGAGTCCTGGCCCTGGGACCCGCGAACCTGACCTTACTTGGAAGTAGGGACTCTGCGGACGTGATGGTTAATATGAGGTCATGCCGGAGCAGGGTGGGCCACAGAGGAGGTCCCTTCTGAAAGCCCTCCAGCCGCCTGCCCTGCACTAGCCAGCCCCGGTCACACTCAAAGGTGAGGGGAGCTTGTCTGCCCCCGTCTGCCGCCGTCTGCCCACCTGATTCGCTTCGTGCACAGGCACCACCTGTGAGCCAGGCCCCCATCCTGGGGCCGCACTGCCGGAGCACTCTGCTCTCTGTCCCATCTGAGTGGCGGGACGGCGGAGTCCGCACAGAGTGTGGGTCTGAGGCACGAGGCCAGGCCCAGAGGCTCGGTGGGCATGTGTGGGATGGCTGTGAATGTTTGTGCTGGGGGGTGGTCACAGCCCGTGTCACGGGCCTGCCCGGAAGGCTCCTTTTCGAGAGGCAGGTTGAAGTTCGTCGCCACGAGCCACACTCTCTGGAACGTCCAACTGAGTCCACCCACTGTGGCCAAGCCACCGGCTTCTTGCAGCCGCCTGTGGGGCACATGGTGCCCGTGGCCACGCCTGCTTGCTCTGTGGACACACCGGCCTCGCAGACCTCAGCCCCACACCTCCCCGCTGACGTAGCGTATGTGTTGTTCCCACGTTCACCCGTAAATGCTACGCTGAAAGCACAGCCACAGCCTCCACCAAGTAGACAAACCCAACACCCTCAGAACAAAAGCCTTGGGCTGCGGGGGCACCTGGGGGGCTCAGTCCGTCAGTCGTCCGACTCCTGCTTTTGGCTCAGGTCATGACCTCACGGTTTGTGAGTTTGAGCCGCGTGCCTGTCTCTGTGCTGACCGTGAGGAGCCTGCTTGGGATTCTCTCTCCTTCTGTCTGCCCCTCCCTAGCGCGTGCGCTCTCTCTCTCAAAACGATAAATAAACTGAAAAACGAAAACAAACGTTTCCTTTGTGCTTCAAAGGACACCACACACGTGATGAGGGTCTTGTGCTCAAAATACATACAGAATGCTTACAACTTCCTAATGAAGAGACAACCCCCCTGGAAAATGGCAGATTTGCGTAGACATTCCTCCAGAAAAGATACACAAATGGCCAACGAGGACGTGTTGAGATGCTCAACATCATTAGTCATCAGGAAAATGCGGGGCTAAACCACCAGGAGACAGACACCACACCGCAGGGGGGCCGGGATCTAAGAGACAGATAATAACAGCCACTGGCCAGGATGCAGGGTTGCCGCGGATATAAGGGGGGCGGCTCCCGTGGGAAACAGTCTGGCAGTCTCTCCAACAGGTCAGTTCAGTTGTTAGAAGATCCGGCAACTCCGCTCCTACGTGTGGACCCAAGAGACACGAAAACACATGTCCGTGCAAAAATCTGTCCGTGAGTATTCATGGCGGCAATATTCACAACGACCCCAAACTGGAACTAGCCCCGATGCCATTAACAGGTGGAAGTACGAATAAAATGTGGCCTAGCCCCACGATGCAGTATCGTTCGGCCCAGAAGGGAGCGGGGCGCTGGCACCTGCCACAGTATGGGTCATCCCGGAGGACGCGGTGCTGGGCGAAAGAAGCTGGTCACGTTTATGTGTGATTCTACTGGGAGGAAACTCCAGAACTGGTAAATCCCGGAGACCGAAGATGGATTGGTGGCGTCTGGGCCTACAGGGTGGGCGAGGGGGACCCGGGGATTGACGGCAACACTGCATGGGGTTCTTCCTAGAGTCACCAAAAGGTTCCGAAGTGGATTGTGGTGATGGATGCTCATTTCTGTGAATGCAGTAAAAGCTGCTGAGTCGTAGGCTTTAAGTGAGTGAACTGTACAATACGTGAATTACATCTTGCCCCTAACTTGTTAGAAACCTTACTTTAACCCTAAAGCAAGAATGTCCAGAAACTTGTGAGCTAATGTGCTAGGGGTGTGTTTTTCAGTGACTTTTAAAAATGTGTAATGCTAAACTTTAAGTGGTCATCCCCATGCACAGAAACCACACTTTGCAGGACCCCCAGTCTCCACCCCCATCTCACCAGCCACCCTCTTCTAGAGACTCATAACTTATATCCTTCAAGATCTTGGAGGAAAAGTACTCCATATAATTAATTCATAATATTGTACCGACAACTTACAAAACTTTCAGGAGTTCAGAGAAGAAAGTTTTTCTTAAAAAGAACTATTAATCATGGATTTTAGTTTTTTAATGCTATGGTCAGAAACCACAGCTGTTTTCATATTCAGACCACAGCCACTGGGGACAGGAATGGCGTGTGCAGCCTCCTGGGGTCCTGGGCCTGGGCCCCAGGTCCTCAGGGGAGTGGAGGCTGCTGGCAACAGGACCACAGTCAATGCCAGGCTCAGGGCACGGTCAGCGGAGGGGAGTCCGGATGCCAGGAAATGCTTGGATACGACCCAGCAGAGCAGCAAGAGGATGGGACGAGAGGGGGGCAACACCATCAGCTTGTAACCCCTGCCCTGTGCCCACCGTGCCCGGCCAGTCCTCTGCCTAGGACCACGCTGTGTGCAGGGGAAGGGGCCTGGCTCACCTCAGGATGCCCACCATGGCTCTGGCAGTCTAGCTGGCAGGTCATGGACCTACACTCTCCCTTTCTGGCCTCATTTTCCCCAGTTGCCTAGAGATTCTCAACCCTGTTTCCATGGCTTCAGCCTGGCCTCAACATCCCCACTGGCCTTTGCTGAGCACTGGTAGAAACCCTGTCCCAGATGGTCCATGTGTGGCCTCAGCCTTCAGATGCCAAACAGGTAGGACCAGACATCCCTCCTGCTATAAACAGGCTGGGTGCTGAGAATTCAGGAGAAAAGGGGCAGACGTGAGCTATGTGAGCTTTCCGGGGACCCATGAGCCTGGCTGTCCTACCCTGCCAGACCGCTATATTCCTCCATGACCATGGAGGTGATGGTGGCCACCATGGAGGAGGAACCCCAGGGGAGGCTGGGAAGGAGTGGCTTGGGGAGGCCATAGTGGAGGCCAGAAGGGGGTGAAGTTAGGGGAGGGGAGACCTGGAAGAGGAGGAGGCTGGGCTGGGGCAGGGCCAGGGGAGGCCAGGAGAGGCCAGAGAAGGGAAGGCTAGGAGGAGGGGAAGCCCAGGGGAGAGGGAGGCTGGGGTGGGGGCGGAGGCCAGGCTCCCTGGACTTGTGGCTCGACCTCAGGCAGTCTATACGACTTCTCCAAGTCCTGGTTCCCTCATCTTTATGTGGCAGAACAACAGCAAGAATAATACTACTTCCTGTAACTCTCAGAGGCATTTTGAAGACACAACAACAAATGTGTGACCCCGTGGCACAGAGCCTGGCCCAGGAAGTGCCAGGACGGCAGTGCCTGCACAGAGCAGCCACTCAGGCAACGCCACCAATGCTGCTGTGTTTCCGCCCACACTGGGCGTCCTGACCGCAGGCATTCGCACAGGTCACTCCATGGAGGGACAGGAAGGGCACCGTTGTGACATTAAGGGACTTAGAAGTAGCCATTCTACTTCAGCTCCCTGTGAGAGGCTGCGACCTCTCAACTGGTTCCCCTCGGCAGAGGGGCTGAAACCGAGAAGAAGCCCAAGGAGGGTGGAAAGTTTCACAAGGAACCCATGCCTGCTCCAGGCCTCATCTCCTTCCCGAATGTTCCACGAGAAGCCCATACCCACTCCAGGCCTCAGTCCCCTCCAGAATGTTCCACGAGGAGCCCATGCCTGCCCCCAGGCTGCATACCCTCTCGCTGTCTCACCCCAGTCATCCCTCGTGAGTCGGGGATACATGAACCATGCTGGTTGTCCACACACCTGCCTCCAGCCGTCCTCCTGAGACAGCCAAGCCCGTTAATGGCTCCCTCTTCTATACGATTCTCCTGATGGAGGTGCGAACTTCCCTTCCTGCAGCCACAGGGAAGGAGGTGCTGTGCTCACGGACCCTCGACACAGCCAGGGGTGGCATCAGCACTCCCCAGCATGGGGCATGCCCGCTGTATCCCGGCAGCCCCAGGCCTTCGCCCTCCCCTGGTGCCTTCGTCTTGCCTGTGTGAATAAGGTCCCACCTGCTCCAGGCAGCCCCGGACCACAGACAGGCCAAGCGGATCCTCGGGGAAGCCCCCAGCAGGACATCTGGCCCAAGGAATGACAGCAAGAGTCCCAGAAGCACCCTGACACAAAATCATACCTTCGGTCACAAGTTACACACTAGCAGCTCTATTTTCTTTGGCCCGAAAGGTATTTGGAACGCTTCTCAATTAGTTACCATCATTCTCAACGTTTGGAAATTAAGCAGAAGAGATGTTCCAGCTTATTCCGAAAATCGTGTATCAGGACAAATGGCCACGATCTGGTGAACAAAAGACAGCTTCCCTTCGTCCCACCACCCCCCAGAGCGGCAGGCTCACACAACTTGCACGGTCCTTGTGGGCACTCGGGTGCAACAAACCCTTGCCGGTGCACAAACAGCCTTGTTGGGGTAACGCAAGATGGCAGAGCAGCCTGGGACCACATGGATCACCGGAGCGGACATCAAAACCACGATGCTCCTTGTGAATTTTCCGGGGATGGCCTGGATGTCAAATATCCCTTCTCCACCATTCCCACAAATTTTCGTGTGCCAACGAGTACCCTAATGTTTATTTTGGTAGCATGGTTTCTGCTTTATTTGGAGCAGGAAACTACAGGTGAGGGGTCGATCCAGCCCCCTGTTAGTTTTATAAATAAAGCTTTATTGGCACACAGCCACGTTCTGTTTACTTACACGTTGTTTGGCCGCTTTGGGGCTAGGACAGCAGAGTCGATTAGTGGACACACAGACCATACAGCCTGCAAAACCTAAACTATCTATTGGCTGGCCCTTTATAAAAAAGTTTGCTGACCCCCAAGGCAGGCAGGAGAGGCAAAAGTCACCTCCTTTAGGGGCATTCTTTGGTGTCCATATTCGGGCTCCTTGTTTAAAACACTTATGCTCCCTGGGGTAGAAATGATCTGCCAGTGGATGAAGGTGGAGAGAGGGAGGACTGGGGAGGCCAGGAAGGGGAGCGGGTAAGGGTACCGGACCCTTGTGCTGCCCGCTTGCCTTGATGGGGAGAAAGCCCCGAGCAGTCACCCCTAGTTCACCCGAAACACCTCTGGGAGGAAACACTGCATTTTCCACTAGAAACTTGGTGCCTGCGTGTTCCAGCACAGACCGTCCCCACACCTGGCACCCTAGCCCCAACCAGCCCCCAGTACTTACTTCATGGGTTTGAACAGTGCTTGCCCATAATTCTGGAATGTCATGATGAGCTTGAGCTGCGTGCCCCCCGACTTCATGGCTGCAGGAGAGAGGGAAAGAGACACGGGGTCACTTGCTGCCCTCAGCTCGTCCCTCTGTGGGTAAGTGAGCAGCTCCCACCCTGGTCCCGCGGCTCCACCTGGGCCTCTGGATGTGGTTGCGGGCTCCATCTGTCTGGGAGGTCTGGGGTTTCCTGCACTGACAGTGATACACATCCCAACTTGATATTTAGGTGCTGGGTCTGTGGGGGGCGGGGGGGTGGGTGGAATCTCCCAGGCAGTCTGACCCATAGACAAAGGGAATGGCTTCTAGAAAGGATGGCCAGGTATAGGTACCTGCCAGCCACGCCTCCCTCCCCCAGACACCTGCACGACCTCATCACACACCCACCCACCCACACCTACACACCACTGCTTGCCCCGTCTAAGTTTCTGGGGTTCTGTTGGAAGCCTGAGCAGGGTTAGTCTGAGACCCTGAAGACCCCTTGGCTGGAAGCAGCTCATTCATTATGGGGGCCTTCCGGGGGGCTCCCGATGGACATGGCTCCAGAAGCATCATTATGGTTTCCCGGATGCTGCACCAGCTCAGAAGTCTAAAGAATCCTTGAAAAGACCCACTCTTCCCCAGACTGCGGTTCTCTCTTATGAATGGGGCTAAAGGAAGGGAAATAGGGGTTTCCATAAGATGTGGGGTAGGAGGCTGGGCTTGGCCTGTGGCCACCTCAGGAGCTGGGTGGGCTGGCCCACCCCATCATCTATGTGGCAAGGGCCAGACCACGTGAAACAGGTCACACCGAGGGCCTCCTGTATCCGTACCAGGCACCAGCTCTGCTTCTGTCACAGGCGGGAGTCAGGGCGCGGCTGAGCACATTTCCAGCCTGGAGCAAGCTTGTGCACCCGCCCATCCCAGCGGGTGGGAGGGAGGTGGCTTGGGCACCTGGCTGTGTGGCAGTTCTTTGCCAGCAGGGAGGGAGTGGTCGGCACAAGACAGTAGAACAGCCAGGAACCAGGTAGATACCGCCCCCCACTATGTAGTGGGGCCGGCTACATGGGTGGAGGGTGCAAGCCAGGGGAAGGAGGCCGAGGCAGCCACAGCAGATGATGGTGGTTTGTATGACAGAGGTGGGGAAAATGGAAAAATTAAAGAAATATCTGGGGGTCCAAGGAATCATTTCGTGGAGTAGGTGTGGGGTATGGAGATGAGAGAGGAACCTAGGATGACTCCTGGATTCCAGGGGGGGTCAGCGAATGGGTGGGGAAGAATGTGCATGGAAATGAAGATCAAGGCCAGGTGACTACAGGATAACTGAGGGGCACCATACTGGGGGTGAGCCATACTGAAGGGCGCCATACTGGAGGGCTCCATACTGGAGGGTGCCATACTGGAGGGGTGCTATACTGGGGGAGGGTGCCATACTGGAGGGGCACCAGACTGGACACCGCCATACTGGAGGGGAGCTATGCTGGAGGGTGACATACTGGGGGGGCATACTGGAGGGCGCCATACTGGAGGGTGCCATAATGAGGGGGCATACTGGAGGGGTGCTATACTGGGGGGGCATACTGGAGGGGCACCATACTGGAGGGCACCATACTGGAGGGGTGCTATATTGGGGGGGGCATACCGGAGGGCGCCATACTGGAGGGTGCCATACTGGAGGGCGCCATAATGGAGGGCACCAAACTGGAGGGGAGCTATACTGGGGGGGGGCATACTGGAGGGCGCCATACTGGAGGGGTGCCATACTGGAGGGCACCATGCTGGAGGGGTGCTATATTGGGGGGGCACACTGGAGGTTGCCATACTGGGGGGGCATACTGGAGGGTGCCATACTGGAGGTTACCATACTGGGGGGGGCATACTGGTGGGCGCCATACTGGAGGGCATCATACTGGAGGGGTGCTGTACTGGGGGTGGCATACTGGAGGGTGGCATACTGGAGGGTGGCATACTAGAGGGCACCATTCTGGAGGAGTGCCATACTGGGGGGGGCGGCATACTGGAGGACTCCATACTGGAGGGCGCCATACTGGAGGGGTGCTGTACTGGGGGGGGGCATACTAGAGGGTGCCATACTGGAGGGCAGCATTCTGGAGGAGTGCCATACTGGGGGGGGGGGGCATACTGGAGGGCTCCATACTGGAGGGGTGCTATACTGGAGGGCACCATACTAGAGGGGTGCTATACTGGAGGGTGCCATACTTGGGGGGGCATACTGGAGGGCACCATACTGGAGGGCACCATACTGGAGGGGTGCTATACTGAGGGGGCATACTGGAGGGCACCATACTGGAGGGTGCAATACTGGGGGGTGCATATTGGAGGGTGCCATACTGGAGGGCGCCATACTGGAGGGGTGCTATCCTGGGGGGGCATACTGGAGGGTGTCATACTGGAGGGGTGCCATACTGGAGGGGTGCTATGGGGGGGCACACTGGAGGGTGACATACTGGGGGGGCATACTGGAGGGCACCATACTGGAGGGCATCATACTGGAGGGGTGCTATACTGGGGCAGGCATACTGGAGGGCGTCATACTGGAGGGGTGCCATACTGGAGGGCGCCATACTGGAGGGGTGCTATTGGGGGGGCATACTGGAGGGCGCCATACTGGAGGTTGCCATACTGGGGGGGGGCATACTGGAGGGCGTCATACTGGAGGGTGCCATACTGGGGGGGACATAGTGGAGGGCATCATACTGGAGGGCGCCATACTGAGGGGTGCTATACTGGGGGGGGCATACTGGAGGGCGCGATACTGGAGGGTGCCATACTGGGGGGGACATAGTGGAGGGCGTCATACTGGAGGGTGGTATTGGGGGGGGGGCACACTGGAGGGCGCCATACTGGAGGTCTCCATACTGGAGGGCGCCATACTGGAGGGGTGCTATACTGGAGGGTGCCATACTTGGGGGGGCATACTGGAGGGCGCCATACTGGAGGGCACCATACTGGAGGGTGCCGTACTAGGGGGCGCATACTGGACGGTGCCATACTGGAGGGCGCCATACTGGAGGGGTGCTATACTGGAGGGTGCCATACTTTGGGGGGCATACTGGAGGGTGCCATACTGGGGGGAGACATAGTGGAGGGTGCCATACTGGAGGGCGTCATACTGGAGGGGTGCTATACTGGAGGGATGCTATACTGGGGGGCTTTGGTGTGGAGGAGCCCTGAGGCTGGAGTCTGTGCCCAGCTCCCGATGGCCTGGCACCCTGGAAGGAGTCCTCATCCTCCCTACCGCTGGTTTGTGTTAGATGGCATTTAGATGCCTGCCCAGCCTCCGTCAAGGGGCTGTGGCCAGGGTCAAGTCAAATGAGGGAAATGTATTACTTGGCACAGCCAAGTCACATGCGGCACGGGGATGCCGGTCCTATTTACCTCCCAGGACTGCTGTCGCAATCAGGCGGGTAATGCTCGTGAAGCATCTAGAACTCCACGGGCACACAGCACATTCAAGATGGCTGACAGTCACGCGCGTGGAGAATGACCAGGAGCTTGAAGCTCTCTGAGCATCTTCCGTGGTCTCAGGGCCTCTGTGATGGCCGAGGCCCAGCCCGCCCCCCCCGGTTCCCAACCTGGCCACAGCCCGCTCCTTCCCGTGCAGAGTCCGAGGCCGGTCTTGGGGTCCAGGTGATGCTAGAGGCACAGTTCCCCCAGACCAGCCTGCGACGTGGGTCTGTGGCGATGCTCTTCCAACCGGCACCCTCCTCAGGAAAGCAAAGCCAGCAACGAATTCTACTTCACTCCAAAGCACCGGAAATAACCTCAAATGCCCAACCCGGGGGCAGACGCGCAACACAGGTCACCCCGTGTGAAGGAGCACTACGCAGCCTTCTTGCTGCCTCCAAGGCACTTCTGCGGACACAGCCCACGGCTTAGTATTTCCTTACTAAGCAAAGTGGCTTCTGAACACTTACGTTCGGTGAGCTGCCTCTTTGGAAGGTGTCTACCAAGTGCGTGGGAAAATCTGGATGCACAGATAAGCTTCAGTGGTGACCCCCCCAGAGTAGAGCCACAGATGATTTTAATTTCCTTCTTCCCTTATCTGTGCTTTCGAAATTTCTACAATGAACATTTATTACGTTTTTAATAACATGAACACAGAAGTGATTATTAAAAAAATTAGAGGCCCGATTAAGCCCCATTCGATGTCCCCATTTCCATGTAATAACTGGGGTCACTGGATTTAATTATTCCTTCCAGGGCCAATCAGCGACAGCACATCAGCTCTTTCCAGGACCCGTAGTCCTGGTTTTCTTGAATACCAAATTATTATGCAAATCTGGCCTGTTTAGTCATTCTTGTTCTGGAAGGCGACTCCCCATGCACTGTCGCCCCTTGTTTCCCACTGTGCTACGGGCTCCTCCCCACAGACAAGAGAATAACTAGAAATTAAAGTGCGTTAGAACCTCCCAGTGACTAAGGACTCCCTGCTGTGGACACCGCCCTTGTCTTGTCTGGGGACGTGTGCCTTCCCGTCTGGGTGCACCGTCCCGTCTGCCGAGCTGGGGTTGCCAGCTGGAAGACACTTGGACTTCTGCTCGAAAGTCAAGTGTGGTCTCCCTGCCAAAACCCACAGGCAAACGGCCTTAAGCCATGGTGAAGGTCACGTGTGCACCTGGGGTGGGAGAGAGGCAGACACCCCCAAACGCCTGTGCTCGGAAGTGGGTGGCCTCGCTCTGCTGCTGCAGGATGGACCCGGGGACCTGGGGGGCTGAGGGCCCAGGTGGCAGAGCCCAGAGGCCGACCGGGCCTCAAGAGGCAGGGTGTCAGTGTGGGGTTTCTTCCTGAAGGCAGACTTGAGGGATGTGGCCCAGTGCAGGGTTGCGAGGTGCCACAGAAGCAGAGGCAAACTCGGGGAGAGGCCCAGGTGTGCGGCAAGAGCCCCGCGTGGACGTGCCCTCACCTGGCTGGGTCTCCACGTTTCCCAGGGGACGGGGGCCCATCCAAACCCGGCCAGCCTTAATCCCAGGAGGCGACCCCACTGGGCGGTTGTGACAGGTGAGGCCAGGCTAAGGCCAGGGTCGTCACGGCACCTGCCCAGATGCCACCTCCTCTCCATCTCCGTGTCCCCTCCCAAACCTGGGCCCCACCGTTATCTGGTCACTAACACACGAGGGGCACCTGACCGGTGTCTGGCCTAGTTCCTTCTACCCCACCGACGTCGCCTCTCCCCTATGCTCTCTCCTCCCTCACCGGCTTCCTGCAGGTGACTGCCCCATTCAGACCACAGATGTCAGCTCTGTCTCTCCTGCTGTCGCTTGGGAACCGTACCCTCCAGTATGCGTTCACAGTACGGGGTAGGTTAGCACTGAGCAGCGATCATTAGCACACATGCATCAGTCAGCACACGTGTCAATATGTGTGAACAGCACACCCTAGACTTTATTACCTAACGTTTGCGGACGCTGTAATTCCGTGACCACGAAGACGCTTGGACAGTCTGGGGTTTTGCTCACTGTCTTTCCCCAGAACACAGCTCTCCCCAGAAGAACCATAACAGGCTTTACATTTCTTGGGATCCCCCCGAGGAAGGATGGGGTCGGGCCAAGGACCAAGAGCCTCCGTGGGAGGAGAGAGACAGCCCTGAAGGGAAAAGGGGTGCCGTCCCGGCCAGGGACCCCAGCACCGCCACACCAGTCGGCTGGGGGGGCTCTGATGTTACTGCCTTTGGCCTCTGTCACCTCGTCTGGGAAGTGGGACCCATGTCTGTCCTTAGGGATTGCGGTCAGGCAGGTGGTCCGGATATTTTCACAGCCACTGCCTGTTTTAAGGGTCAGAGGAAGCAAAGGCCTCGCCGTGGACAGCTCAGATTTGAAGACTGTGGTGCCAGGAGCACCTAAGTCACCACTGCTTCCCTGCCCACCCCACGCACCTCACCCCCTGGCGGGAGTGGGATCTGACCCGTGTTGCAGACCCCTGGGTGCCATGCAGAGCCCCGTGTACTGCCTTTGGGCGTGGAGGGACGTGGACCCTCGGAGAGCAGTGGGGGGCGCATCCACTTGGCCGTCACTGGTGGGTACCCTGGTGCCGGCATCGAGGGGGCTGCTCGGAGCGAGGGACTGGAGGCGGCCACAAGGGCCTGGGTCCTCCCGTCCCACTTGCCATGAAGCCTTGGCAGACCTCCACCAAACTTCCGTGCCTCACAGGCACCCGCAGGATGTTTGAGCTGTAGCTGCCCCCAGCCTAGACTGCCATGCACACCATGCTCTTTAAGACTGCTCACTTTTATTTTGATAATTAAATGTACTTCAGAGAGAAAGTCCAGCACAGCCCCAGCTGGAACCCAGCACCCTCCCTGCAATGGGAAGGGACACAATAGAATACATGGCTGTGGGATTCCGGGGCCCCAGCTGTTGTCTCTGCTCAAGAAGGAGAAAGCAGGTACCCACTTGGTGGCTTTGTTCTTGATCTCGGACCAGATGGCTGGAAGGGAAACCGAGGGGGAGGGCGGGGCTCAGCTGTATCACCTTCTCTGGCGTGCTGCCTGCCATCGTCCTCTGGGTGGGCTGTGTCCTTCCTCCCTGATGACCTACGGTGCCTCCCGCGGATTGAGCCTTGTCACTGGTCAGTTTACAGGTTGGAGAGCCAGCATCTGGGGTCTGGGCCCCGAGTGGCCCCCAGGGCGGGAGGGGGACTGTGGCCTCTCTGGGGCTGGAACTGCCTTCCTGAGGAGCTGGCCTCCGACCAATTAGGGCGGCCCCCAGGGGCCCCCAGGGCGGCTGCCCACCCTGGCCGTCCCAGCCACAGCCTTTGTTCTTGGAAGCTCGCTGGCCAATTAGTCCCGACCCAGCTAGATCAATTAGCGCCCAAAACTTCGGTCTAAGGGAGCAGCTCTTTGTTCAGGGACCGACCACGGTCGTGTCCCGACCTGGATGGAGTATGGGTGGCGTCTTTCAGCTGGAGGCTGCCTGAATCCTCTCATGCTAGTGTGACTTCTTTTCCTTATTAAGCAATTCCAAGTACAGAGCGGTTAATTGTGTCATTTATTCTTTGCATCCATAATTGTGCACGATAGCGATTTAATTATCACTGGCCCGAGCCGAAGGCGCTGCATGCCTGATTTCAAGCTGAATAGAGGTAGATAACGTCCCAAGCCTCTTTAAAGGCAGCGAACGGCTGTTACCAAGCAGCCAGGAGCCCGGCTATAAATAAATCTCTGTCGGCCACAGCAGCTGTACCGAAGGCCACACGTGCTTCAAAGTGGATCGAGCGGTTCCGAACGGGGGCGATTTAATGCAACCGTTCCGAGGGGAAGCTCTGGGAAGCCTGCAGAAACAATGTTTCCGGGCTCGCGTTTGGTAGCGGGATGCACAACTTGAAGGTGAAAGGGACAGAGCTCTGAGCAGGGATGCGCGAGACCTGCCTCGTGGGGGCGGTTCCCGGTTTGCAGAAGGCGCTTTGGAAGTGGGTTGGATCTCCAGCTCCTTAGATTTAGACTCGCCTGTACGCCACGAGTGTGGGTCAGTGTGATTTCTACGTCTTTCTCCCATTTCGTGTTCAGGAGGGTGGCATTGCTGAACCTTGGCCCTGAGGCAGGCTTGGGCTCCAGGAAAGGGGCTGCCATCCAGGGTCCCCCACGAGACCTTCAAAGGCTGTGCCCAACCCCGGGTCACAGCAGTGACAGGCACAGAGGCCTCCAGCAGCAGACAGCTCCTACCCAGGGCCTGCATTTACAGACCTGCCCGGCTGGCTCTCCTAAGCCAAGGGCCCCGCCAGGGGCTAAGGCCTCAGGCAGCTGGGCTTTTAAGCAGAACATCCAACTGGATGTGGGAGCACACACCGCCCAGGAAGCCTGCATCTTTGAGGGACTCCTGCAGCCCGGAGCAGGGCCAGCCCTTCTCCTCCCGCTGCCTGTGGACCAGAGCCTTTTCACAAGTGTGAGCTCACCTGGGGGCTCACTGAGGCAGCAGGGAGTGCGGGGCCAAGGGTCGGCCGAGGCCTTCCCCTGGCCTGTCCAGCTCGCGCTGCTCTGGGCAAGCAAGGAGGCTCTGGTCTGCCCTGGAACGCTGCCCCAACACACACCTGCCTGCAGAGACGCTCCCTAGCCTCTATTTCCACCTCTTTCTCTCACTCGCTCATCGAAGCCTCTCAGGCAGCCCTGTGATACAGGTTTCGTAGGGCCACGCCGTTCATCAAAATCTCGGAAGACAGGGGCGCCTGGGTGGCGCAGTCGGTTAAGCGTCCGACTTTAGCCAGGTCACGATCTCACGGTCCGTGAGTTCGAGCCCCGCGTCAGGCTCTGGGCTGATGGCTCGGAGCCTGGAGCCTGTTTCCGATTCTGTGTCTCCCTCTCTCTCTGCCCCTCCCCCGTTCATGCTCTGTCTCTCTCTGTCCCAAAAATAAAATTAAAAAAAAAAAAAATAAATAAATAAATAAAAAAAAAAGAAAAAAAAACAAGATAAAAAAAAAAAAAAAAAAAAAATCTCGGAAGACAGAAGCGCTCCAGGGTTTCAAACATCTCAGCTGACAGAAGGCGCAAATAACGTGTCCCTCCCACACATTAGGTCGCGGCCCCGATAGGTCTGGGCAGAACCCCGTAATTAAACATACTCTTACTGCCTCAGAGGAACATGTGAATATTTACTCCAAGGGAGAGAAAAAAGGTTCATAAATAGCCTTGTGAATTAAGGTTTTGCCTCCATATAAGTTCAGGTTGGGTCAGGTTTTGCTGTTGAACGAGTTACACTTGGATTTCAGATTTGCAAGTGGAGATTATAGGGTCTAGGTCATAACCATCTTTATGTTCCGCGTGAGAACCCAAAGTTCCTGAGATTAATCTGCCAACCCAGACTCACACCAGGCACCAGGGGCATCAGTCAGACTCCCAGCACCGACTGGGTCCCGCACAGTGACTGGGAAAGACCAGCGAGGCCAGAGCAGTCTAGGAGTGAGTGGGATCAGCACAGACAGCCCATCAGGAATCACTCCCCCTTCACACCACCAGGCCTGGGCCAAGCAGGACCCTGGGATGAGATCCCCAGCCCCTGGCTCAGTCCACCGTGGTCAGGAAACTTGGGCACCCCTGCCCAGGGGCAGGCCAAAAGTGGGTGGGAGGTGCCTCAAGTCCAGACCCCTGGGGGGGCAGAGAGAGCAGGGTGCCTGTGTTCTCCCTGAGCTGCCGGCCCTGTCCTCTGCATCGCGCGGGTGTCCGAGGAGAGCCGGAGGCCGTCTGTTCCCTGAAGGACACGGTGAGCCTGGCCAGCCTCTGGAATCCCAGCAGCCCTTCCTGCACCCCAGACCCCGCATTGAGAGTGGTGACCCTGCAGACTCACAGACGTCATCTTATTAGAACAAATGCAGTGTACCTGAGCGGGCACAAGCCCATTGGACAGATGGGGAAACTGAGGCAGAGAGGGGCACCACGGACAGCGGCAGAGCAGGCTCTTTTAATACTGTATTGTCTAAAACCGTTTCTAATTTTAAATTTTAAATTTTTTAATTTTAAATTTTAAAATGTTATTCTTTCCCTGGAAAGCCCAGCCCTCCCTGCCCCCTTCTATGACAACTGCAAACACTTCATCTAAGCCCCAGATCAGATGTCTTTTCTCACAGAAGGTCCTCCGTACCCCTCCTTCCAGATGAAGGTCATCTCCTTTCTAAACCCTCCTCCTAGATTTTGTGCAAACAGCGTTCAAAGCATTTGTCTTCCTCAGTGTGTCCGCTTCCTGGCCTCCCTGGGCCTCTTGGGTCATCCACGGCGGAATCTTGTTGAGGTTCATTCACCCTCAAACCGCTACGCAGAACGGGGCCTGGAGGTCAGCAGGTGCCCGAGAAACTCTGCTCAATGGGTGAGGAGTGAGTTGGTCGATGCCCGGGATATGTCTTTAATGGCCTCGTCTACTCTCAAGAGTGAAGGGGGCACCCGGCTGTGGCTGTCTGGGCACAGTTCCTGTCATGCACACAGCCTGCTTCCCAGCACCGCCTAAAGCCCCCGACACCTACAAGAGGCAGAAGGGAGGCTGGGCTTTCCACGGGGAGAGCCGGGGACAGGGCTGCGGTCTGGGGAGGTGCTCAGACCCCTCCTGCATAGCCAGCTAAGAGAGGAAAACGCCAGCTTGTTCTTGCCAGCTCTCCTTCACGCGGGTGAGCAGTCCTGGCATGTGGCAGGTGCCCAGCAGACAGCTCGGCACCGGCCAGAGAGAGCCGGAAACAGCCCCTAAAAGCCCCCCGCAGAACCCACTTGCCAGCCTCACTCCCCTGGTCAGCAACTGGACAGAGCCCCAGGGCACTGGGGCCCTTTCAGCACCGTGGCTCCTCGGGAAAACGCCAGGAAGACTGTGTCAGAGAACTGTCCGTCTGTTCCACAGCACAGGGTGGGGACCTACACTCATGTCACCCCCCGACTGGCCTACCTCCACCCCTTCCCGGCTGTGTGTACTGAGGCCAGCTCCTGGCAGAACCCCCAGAACTATTCTTTCCACCCCAGGGCCTCAGCCCATCCCTCTCGCCACTGAGCCACCACCACCGGTGACTAGTGGGGACCTTCACAAACGATTGCTTTCAGGCCTGAGAACAATGGCACCAAACCTCCGTGCTCAGAAACTGCCCCTGACACATTTGCCTGAAATCAGTAACTGGATGCCCCTTTTCGTCCGAGTCAGCAGATCCCAAAGTACTCAGAGATGTTGCCTCTGAATTACTAAGTGCTCGGGCCTCCACCCCAGACAGTCGAGCCCTGGTCACTCCTCGCGCACAGGAGATGACAGGAGCACCTGGCAGAGCTCTGATGCAGAGCTGCTCCCGAACCACACGCCTGTGAGTTCTGCATGTGTCCCCCTGCTGTGCTGAGGGAGGGGCCGCAGCCACCAGGGGTGTGTGTCCCCTCTTTACCCCTGGAAGGGAGACCTGCGGTCTGGGAGGTGCTCCTCCGGGGGACCTCCTCAAGGGGGTCAGCGGAACGCAACAGCAAGGCTCTGAGGCCCCTCTGTCTCCCTTGCCAGCCTTGTCACAGTGGGCAGCAGCCCCTGGCCCGCTGACGGCATCGGAAGCATCGCTCCCCTCCCAGAAGGTGCCGCATAAATCATCCCAGGAAGTGATGCTCCGGCAAGAAGCCGAGGAGCGATAGCTCCCCCCCCCCCACCCCGTCTCCTGCGGAGGAAGGCAGCCCTTGCCTTCTGCAGGTGCCTGTCTGCAGCCCCAGACCTGCACCTACCAACACTGGTGATCTTCTGAGCGCTGAGGTCATGCAGCAGGGCTTCGATGGCAGGGTTATGTCTGGAGTAGAGCTCGTACCGGTTAATGCCGATGTGGAACTTTAGCCAGTTGGGGTAGGAGTCCACTGCCGCCTCCCCGGTGGGCAAGAACTCTTCGTTCTCCGTGCCTTCGCGCGGCCTGCAGAAAATTAAGGTGACCGGAGTCAGCAGGGAAGGAACGGAGTGCTGAGGCCCGGATGGATAAGGAGGAGCTGGTGCCCACGCCTAGGTTTTCACTTTGGGTCCAAACCGATGCAGACGTACTCAAAGGGGCCTCTGCTCAGACAGGACCCTGCGGACGTCGGCACTTTTTCTGCGGCTACTGTTCTCGTCACTAATGACATAGCTAAAGGCCGTAATTCCTACTTGCGCTCGGGAGACACCCAGACAGCTGTAACTACATCAGGACCAAGTCCAGAACATCAGCGCCAGGCCCTGCCTCGTCTGTCCTGGGGTCACCCAAGCAGCCCAACAAGCCTGATGTCAGCTTGGGGGGTGAGAGGCCACCAGCTCTTCCTGGGGGCAGACCAGCGAGCCGTCTCTGACCGCGTGCTATGCGCACACGCAGACACGCCCCGCCTGTCAGAGACCTTCCCTGGGCACTCTCTTTTGGTTCCAACAACCGGGGGCAGAGATGATGCGCGAAGCTCAACTCGATTTTAACGAGAGCAGTCTTGGGTGGGGAGCGAGGAAAGAAGCAGGCACTCACTCCCGCTGAGGCCCAAAGTGGCACATCCTCCGACATCTCCGGAGCCCGGGGGCCAGTCTGGGGGAGCACAGAGACTCCTGCTGGACCGGAGGGAAATGGAGCTCCAACTCGCCCACAAATAGGGCCCTTCCGGCCCCAAGTCCTGTCCCGCAGGGGCCGCATCACTGACCATCGGCCCTGGGCTCTGTCTCTCCTGTGAAGAGCTCCAGGTCTGGGCCACTGCTCTGATTCTCAAGTTTGTGAGCATTTCCTTGAACCTGGCCAGCAGTCAAAGCTCAAAGGCCACCGAACACCTTGGTGTATTTAGACAGAAAAGCCCGGGCCTGGTCAAGTTTCAGGGTAGAAAGGATTTTTATGAGATGTTTTGGAGACCTGGCCTTTTCCCTGCGTTGCTCGGGTAACCTCTTGCAGGTAGCTATTTACTCCGGCCTGGCTGCTAGTTAATATTTCACTTCTCTGGGTTCTGCATCTGCTTATTCTGCTCCGTGTGGCTGAGGAGGGCCTGGGGGGGAAGGGCTTACACCAGGACAGTTTAAAGAAGTGCTCCTGGGATATGCTTCTCACCTTTTATGAAGCTGTCACCCAACGCAGCTGGCACCATTCCAAGGGAGCCTGCTGTCTGCACCCTGGCTGGGAGAGCCCTTTTGTTCTGCCTCATTGGGGCCAGCACGCCCCTCTGCTAATTTTGTTCTCGGCCACTGGCTTACAGGGCTCATTAGGCTTCTGCAGACCTTCCTGATGTGTCCACTAGAGAAACGTCGCCGAGTGTCTGGAAGGCCCGACAGCCGGCAGCTCCCCCGGGAGAGGTTAGGGGCAGTGGCTCCTCTCATTCATGCCCTTGCCAGCCCGTGCCTGCATTGCCCCACTGGGCTTCTGGAGCCAGAGACCAGGAGCTTGTAGGCCAGCATGGCTCTCCTATGAAGGCAGCACTGACCCTCCCTTGGCTCCACAGGGAACAGTCCCCAAACCACCCAGCAGCCCTTCTCAAGGAGGCAGTCATTCTGGAGACAAAGGCAGTGCCCTGAGCAAGAGACAGCATGCTGCCCCACCCCACAAAGCTCCCCTGGGTGGGGCATTGCTTGGCCGTGAGGGTCCATACCCTCCCAGGGTTCCTGAGCCTCTGGCCTCTTTACACAATGCCTGGGATGTGCAAGGCCCTTTCCTGGGAAGGGAGCACAGGCTGAAGGCCCGGTGGAGGGGTCGGGGCCTGCCTGCACCTCCCCCCCCCCCCCCCCCCCCCCTCCGTGAAGCCTCACTCACCAGTCAGGGTTCTCAGCTGCCGCCTTGGGATTGAACCTGATGTCGCTGTTCACATTGAAGAGCACGTCGTCCTCCGTTAGCGGTGGAACAGCCATCCGGTAGAGTGGGTGTTCAAACAGCCTAGCCAGGAGGGAGCCGTCCCCGCTCGGGCCAGGGGGCGGCACCGACCGGCGGGGTCCGGGGTCTCGGAGCAGCGGTCGGTGCGCGGGGTCTCGGGCGCGGGGGCCGCCGGCCTCCTGCCCCTGCGAGGCTCCTTCGGCCGGCTCGGCGGCAGCCGGCAGCTTCTCCAGCGAGTGGGACGTGAGGTTGGAGGAGGGGTCGGAGCTGAAGTCCTGCAGGATGCGCAGCGTGTGTTTGTTGGGCCAGCCCGCGTCGCCGGCCGCGGAGGCGGCGGCCGGGGGCTCCCCGGGGCGGCCCCGCGCCTTCGCCCAGCCGGGCGCCGCCGCCTCGGCCGCGGGTTGCGCGCACGAGCAGCCGGGCTCCCCCGGCGGCCGCACGGCGCGCTGCTCCAGCTTGGGCAGCAAGTCCAACACGATGTGCAGAGCGCAGGCCACCAGGAACACCATGAGGATCAGCACGCGGAACCTGCGAACCAGGATCATCTTCATGGCCGCGCGGCCTGGGGCTCCGGGCGCCCTCCGGGAGCGCGCCCCGCCCGGGCCCCGGCTGGTCCTGGCCTGGCCCGACCCAAGTGCCGCGGCGCGGCTCAGCGTCCACCGGGCGTCGGGCGGCTACCAGCTCGGGGGCTGCCCCCGGGCCCGCACCACGTGGAGGGCGCCCGCCGCCAGAGCGCCCGCTGGCCCGGCCATCTCGGGGCCGTCCCCTGTCGCCTCTCTGGAGCGGCCGCGCCCGGCGGCCCTCGTCCGCGGAGCTGGGGGCGCAGCGGGGTGAGGCCCCGGGCACGCAGCGGCGGGCGTGGGGTCTCCGCGCTCATCCGGCGCGCAGGAGCCCGACGCCACGGCCCATGTAGGCCAGGGTGCGGCTGCCCGGGGGTGCGGCGCGCCACCGCCTCCCCCCAACCCCTCAGCGGGTCCGTGGGCCGCGCTAGGCGCCGGGCGGGCCAGACGGAGAAGGGGCGGCTCCTGAGGGCAGGGCCCCGGAGGCGGGGACCTGAGGCCGAGCGGGGGGGGTGTGGGGGGAACTGGGAGGGGCCGGGCACCCGGTTGGGGGGCGCACGGAGCGGCAAGGGAGGTCCCCGGGCAGGTGCAGCGCCCGCGCGGCCGAGCCTCTCGGCGCCCCGCGCCCGGGCCGGCAGATATCCGAGAGCCCGGAGCCGCCCCCCGCGTCAGCGCCCGCAGATTGGCGGAGACGCGGCCCCACGAGTCACCGCCAGGCCGAGCCGACTCCGCTCCCTTTTTCCTTTCTCCTCCCCTCGGCCGCGCCCCGCGCTGCCGCTGCAGCTCCGGGCCCGCTAAGGAGAGGGCGCCTTCTTCCCGCGGTTGCCGAGAGAGGCCCGGGGGGCCCCGGGGGGTGCGCTGTCGCCGGGGGTGGGGGGGGGGGCGGGGAGGGACCCTCAGGCCAGGCTGTGGCTCCCCGGGACCTCCGCCCGCCCAGGGCCGGCCGCCGCCAGCTGCAGCCTCCCGGCTCCTCCCCAGATGAGCGGAGGGCCGCAGCCCCGGCCAAGTCCCTCCCCGGAGCCGCTGGGCGTCTGCGCCGCCGGATGAGCTCCCTGCCGGGCGGCGACCTTGTGCCCCCCTCCCCGCCCCCGCCTCGGACGAGAGGAGAGGAGGGGAGCTCGGTATTTGGCCCCAATAGCAAATCTGGGGCGGGGGTTGGGGGTGCCAGAGCAGGGGGGAGGCTCCTGCACCCGGCTGAGGCCCCATCCCACCCCAAGGGGACACGCCTGCGCCTTAACTCTGGTGGCGCCGGGGCGCTCCCCGCCTAAGATTTGCTTGGCACTGGGAGGTACCTGGTGTTTGCAGAGGCCGCACCTCCCTCACTCGCCTGTGTGTGTGTGTCATTTGCTTCACAAGATGCATAAAATCAGCCACCCATACCCAGACGTGGCCCTTCTACATGACCTCTTCTGGGCCCACACAGCCTCTGGGCCCCCAGCCCCCAGTAGGGAATATTAATGTGAATGTCAGTCCAAAGTCCTGGTGAGAAGGGTAATGACCTGGCTGGGGAAGGCGGTCCAAACACATCCACCATCAAGCAAACAGGCGAGCGCTCAAGGCACCGCACATTCTCAGCCTCTCCGGCAGCAGAGAGAAGGGAAGCAGTCTGTGGTGGGGCGCTTAGGAGGGAGCCCTTGCCTTCCCCTCCACTTGCTGTGCTGCCTGGACATCTCACTGCCCTCTCTGGACTTCAGTGTTCTCTTCCGTGCATTCAGGAAGAGACTCGTCATTGAATCTCTGTGTCTGGCCCAGTGCTGAGCATGTAGTAGGCGCCCACTAGATACTTGAGGAGGGAGAGGAGTCTCAGCCCAAGTGATCAGTGCAGTAAGGGTTTCGGAGGCCATTTGAAGTAAGTGAAAGGCTGCTCAGCCCTTCTGGAGCTGGAGGCTAGAGGGGACTAGGTGAGAAGGTGGGTCTGACCTGGAGCCGGAGCTCCCCCTCCATTCTACACCAACGGCACCATTTGTGTGCAGCAAAGGGAACTTTGGGCGAGGTTACCTAGAGAGAGGCCTAGGAGGTGGCCTAGGAGATGATGTCCGAACGGAGATTGGTGAGCAGCCCCTGCCCCGGGGAGCAGGACCTGGAGCCCCACAATGTCTCCCTAGACCGTGGGGTTCTGCAGCCTCTGTCCCCCCCGCCCTCCCCCGGCCAGTGTCCTCAGGGTGGCCGTGGGGCGGCTTGCCCCCAGGAACCATAGACATCGTGTAGGGGGCCTCACGTCCCACCCCCGCTGGCCTCTCTTGGGAGCTGAGGTGTTATTTGGACTCCTGTTCGCCACTCGATGGCTCCCTTGTGGAGTTCGTGGTTCATCTCAGCTACCACCTTGAGGAAGTATTGTCTCACTGCCCACATGGTTTCGAAGTATCCCCACCCCCATTCCCTCAATGTCCCACCACTCTGTTTCCCTAACAACAGCCATCACTATCTGAAGGCAACTCTTCTGTTCCGGTTTATGCCTCGTCTCCCCCCAAATGCACATGCTCCGCTAAGTGGGAGCCTCCCATGATGCCTCGCTCACAGCTCTGTGCTGGTGCTGAGCGGGTGCCCAGAGCAGACCACAAGCCACCGTCCAACTTGGGTTAGGTGTCAGCGGGCTAAGGTGCACACGTGAAATGGCCTTTGAAAACAGAGCCCGCACCACAGGGGACATAGCATGAAAACCCTTGGCCAGATGTTTCTGCCTGGTTCCTTGTACTTTGCTCTGGGGAGTAATTGCATGCGGTCCAGTTGATTCATCCATGGAAATCACAAAAAGCAAACACACACATTCACACCCACAGAGGCACATCCAGTGACACACACACACACACACACACACACACACACACACACACACACACGTTTGCAGACACACATGCACGTGGGGCCGGAAGCTCCCTTAGGCTTCTGTCTTATTGTCCCTGAGCAGATGCCAGGTGGGCCAGGCTGGGCTGCTCCGGGAAGGGCCCCAGGAGCCGCACATGAGGCCTTGTCAGAGACCAGGGAAAGATTTGGGGACTTTTTTCTCCCAAAGGCTGGAGCTCCCATGAGCCAATGTAGAATATGTCTGGTGGTAACAAGAATGACATAGAAAAATAAAGTTGGTGCAGCAGAGAGGAGATTGGACATTCTGGGTGAGGTGAGGGCTATTTATACAGAGTGGCCAGGGAAGACCCCCCAAAAAGTGACATTTGACGAGAAATGTGCCTGTGCGGTAATTAGCAACTTGGAAGTCTGTGGGAGTGGTGTTTGGGCAGGGCACCGAAAGTGCCAAGGCCCTGGGGTAGGAGTGCATCTGGCATGTTCTTCAAGGTTGGAACTGAGTGAGAGGGAGACAGCGGGCCAGGGTGGCCATGTCAGGCCAGCATCCAGCAGAGGCTTAGGGACAAAGAGGGACATGCGACCTCAGGACCGGAAAAGGCCGGCTGGGGGCTGCGCCAGCACAGCAAAGGGGGGCCGGTTATTGGTGGGAGGTGGCTGCTCAGACCTGGGTGGGGTGGGCTCCCCGCATCTCGGGCTCAGACACCCCCTGAAGGTAGAATCAGGGGTCAGCCATGGGGCAGGGGAAACTGAGGGCCCCGGGTTTGGGTGCTGGGCATGAGCAGTCTGATTTTGGACTGTGAGTGCCAGCGTACAGAGCCACGGGTAGATGTGCCCGCAGGACCGGGTGGGAATGGGCGGTGGGGCCGAGGCCTGGGCCCCAGGACCTCTGCCCCTGAGGCCAGGAGGCGTGTGAGCAACCAGGTGAACAGAGAAGGGGCACCGTGAGCCAGGAGGCCACGATGGCCTGCCGGTGTGGCCCAGAGGCTGACCACTGGTGGTCTTATCCAGACGGCCCTGGTGGGGCGGGGTGAGGCTGGCAGGAGTCCTGAGGGAAACAGAGGGTGGTGGAGACCAAGGGCAGATGTGACTCTTGAGGAACTTTGTGTGGAAAGGAGTGGAGAAATGGGGCGGTGGCTTGAGGGCAAGGCAGGACCAGCCTCCCTTTCCCACCAGTGAGAGAGCCTGGGTGCTGAGCTGAGCTCTGGGTTCTCTGAGGGTGCTTGCGCAGGAGTATGGTCCCCAGGGCACCAAGGATATATACAAGGGTATCGGCCAGGAAGACCCTGCAGGGGCGAGGGGAGGGTGACGGGCTGCAGTGGTGGGGATGGCGAGGTCTGGGCCAGCAGGAAAAAGGGTCCGCGGTAGATTGGGGAGGGAGGGGCTTTCCAGGCAGAGAGGGAGCAAGTAGCCTGGGCACAGGATGCAGACGTGGCCGGGTCCCTGAGGACACTACCTGGGGCAGCCAGGAGGTCTGTCCAGGCTCCCCCGCTACAAGTCCCTCCTCGCTCTTGGTCAAAGCACACTGGAGGTGAGCCTTGTGCCCGGAGCCTCCCCGGGTGCGCGAAGCCACCAGCTGGCCTGGCGGAAGGGCCCCCGTTAATACAGGGCTCCTGCAGGTGGTGGATGTGAGACCCAGGAAGAGTAGCAGTGTAGGAAGGGCATGCAGGTGACAGTGGGGTGAGGGACAGTGGCGGTGTGGAAGGGCCAGGACAGAAGTCGTCTGGAAAGTGGGCCCCCCCTTCCACAAGGATGAGGGTGGAGAAGAGACTTTGGGGGTGTGTGACGAGGTGAGGAGACAGAGCTGCTGGGGAAAGACTGTCCTGGGAGCTGCGGGCTCCTCTCCTGGCCAAATAGCTGGGGAATATTCCAGAAGGGCCTAGGAGGGAGGTCCAGAGGGACCCACCCACTAGGTTCTGGCACCTATACCTCTGGGATCCTTCGATGTTTTCCTAGGGATTACTCATCCGGGACCCACCAGGGAGGCTCCTGGGGCTGTTTACTACAGGCCAGCCCTGGCCACAGGCTATTCTGGGAGCTGGAGGCGGGCAGGTCATGGTCTTCACCGGGCACCTGTGTCCAGGCGTCATGGGCTGTGCAGTTTTAACCCTTGTCTGGTGGAGCTGGACTCAACGGGCAGGGGTGGTGGGGTAATGGGCCTGGGCCTGTGGGACTTACACAGGGAGGTACTGTTAGCAGGAGAGACACCCCCGCAGGAGAAGGTGAGTTGAGACCCGTGTCCTCTGTGCTGGGGCAGGGGGACAGGAAGTGTTCGGGGGACAAGGGGGAGCCTCTGGCCGATTCGCTGCCCAGCCACATGGCCACAGCCTGAGGGGTCTTTGGAAAACAGAGCTTCTTTGTTCCAATTTAAAGCAACGGGTCAAGAAACCAAAAAGGAACAAATAAAACAATAAACGTGAGTTTATTTTTTCCATTGTGGATTGCTCAAATACACGATTTATGTTCTATCATACATGGAACAGCCATAAAAACTGACCATCTGTTGACCGTAGGGAAACTGTCAAGAAATTGCAGAGGCAGATAGGTAATCTGCGTGTGCTCACTGAGTGTGCATACACACCACACGTTCGTACAAAAACATATGCGTGTGTGACCTGTAATCTGTTCGCTGAAACAACGCAGTTTAATAAGAACAAGGTCTATGCTTTAAAAATGTCTCTACCTGGAAGTCAATATCACAAATAAAAACACTAATATATGTATATAACTTGGGGGTCATGAAGGAAACCAGAAGGGAAATTGCATGCTATTTAAAGATGAGCATAAGTGGGACTAGCACCCATCAAACCTGCAGGACGCCACCAAAGGGGCAGACAGAGGGAAGCTGGGGCCATGGCCGCACTCCCAGAACCCCGTGAGGACCAAACGTCCCTGAACTGAACTTTTGGTCCAGGAAGCTCAGAGAAGAGCAGTAGGAAAAAGCCCAAATGAAGACAAACCAAAGCAAACGCAGCCGGGAGCGAGTGGTGCAGGGGGCGGGGAGCGGGGGGTGGCTGAGGAGATGGAAAAGGCCAGTGGGACAGCCCATGAGTTGTGACAGCCAAGCAAGGGACAGAAGGGGGTGCAGGGGAGAGCCCTGGAGTGAGGAGGGACAGAAAGAGGTGCAGGGGAGAGTCCTGGAGCGAGGAGGGCCAGAAGAAGGAGGTGCAGGGGAGAGTCCTGGAGCGAGGAGGGACAGAAGGGGGTGCAGGGGAGAGCCCTGGAGCGAGGAGGGCCAGAAAGAGGTGCAGGGGAGAGTCCTGGAGCGAGGAGGGACAGAAAGAGGTGCAGGGGAGAGTCCTGGAGCGAGGAGAGACAGAAGAAGGGAGTGCAGGGGAGAGTCCTGGAGCGAGGAGGGACAGAAAGGGGTGCGGGGGAGAGTCCTGGAGCGAGGAAGGCCAGAAGAAGGGAGTGCAGGGGAGAGTCCTGGAGCGAGGAGGGCCAGAAAGAGGTGCAGGGGAGAATCCTGGAGTGAGGAGGGACAGAAAGAGGTGCAGGGGAGAGTCCTGGAGCGAGGAGGGACAGAAGGGGTGCAGGGGAGAGTCCTGGAGTGAGGAGGGCCAGAAAGAGGTGCAGGGGAGAATCCTGGAGCGAGGAGGGACAGAAAGGGGTGCAGGGGAGAGTCCTGGAGCGAGGAGGGACAGAAGGGGTGCAGGGGAAAGTCCTGGAGCGAGGAGGGCCAGAAGAAGAGAGTGCAGGGTAGAGTCCTGGAGCGAGGAGGGACAGAAAGAGGTGCAGGGGAGAGTCCTGGGGTGAGGAGAGACAGAAGAAGGGGGTACAGGGGAGAGTCCTGGAGTGAGGAGAAACAGAAAGAGGTGCAGGGGAGAGTCCTGGAGCGAGGAGGGACAGAAGGGGGTGCAGAGGAGAGTCCTGGAGCGAGGAGAGACAGAAGAAGGGCGTGCAGGGGAGAGTCCTGGAGCGAGGAGGGCCAGAAAGAGGTGCAGGGGAGAGACCATGAGCGAGGAGAGACAGAAGAAGGGCGTGCAGGGGAGAGTTCTGGAGCGAGGAGGGACAGAAAGGGGTGCAGGGGAGAGTCCTGGAGCGAGGAGGGACAGAAAGGGGTGCAGGGGAGAGTCCTAGAGCAAGGAGGGACAGAAGAAGGAGGTGCAGGGGAGAGTCCTGGAGCGAGGAGGGACAGAAAGGGGTGCAGGGGAGAGTCCTGGAGTGAGGAGGGCCAGAAGAAGGGTGTGCAGGGGAGAGTCCTGGAGCGAGGAGGGACAGAAAGAGGTGCAGGGGAGAGTCCTGGAGCGAGGAGAGACAGAAGAAGGGGGTGCAGGGGAGAGTCCTGGAGCGAGGAGGGACAGAAAGGGGTGCAGGGGAGAGTCCTGGAGTGAGGAGAGACAGAAGAAGGGGGTGCAGGGGAGAGTCCTGGAGCGAGGAGGGACAGAAGGGGGTGCAGGGGAGAGTCCTGGAGCGAGGAGGGACAGAAAGGGGTGCAGGGGAGAGTCCTGGAGTGAGGAGGGACAGAAAGAGGTGCAGCGGAGAGTCCTGGAGCGAGGAGGGCCAGAAGAAGGGGTGCAGGGGAGAGTCCTGGAGCGAGGAGGGCCAGAAGAAGGGAGTGCAGGGGAGAGTCCTGGAGCGAGGAGGGACAGAAGAAGGAGGTGCAGGGGAGAGTCGAGCGAGGAGGTACAGAAAGAGGTGCAGGGGAGAGTCGAGCGAGGAGGGACAGAAAGAGGTGCAGGGGAGAGTCCTGGAGCAAGGAGGGACAGAAGGGGGTGCAGGGGAGAGTCCTGGAGCGAGGAGAGACAGAAGAAGGGAGTGCAGGGGAGAGTCCTGGAGCGAGGAGGGCCAGAAAGAGGTGCAGGGGAGAGTCCTGGAGCGAGGAGAGACAGAAGTAGGGGGTGCAGGGGAGAGTCCTGGAGCGAGGAGGGACAGAAAGGGGTACAGGGGAGAGTCCTGGAGTGAGGAGGGCCAGAAGAAGGGCGTACAGGGGAGAGTCCTGGAGTGAGGAGGGACAGAAGGGGGTGCAGGGGAGAGTCCTGGAGCGAGGAGAGACAGAAGAAGGGGGTGCAGGGGAGAATCCTGGAGCGAGGAGGGGCAGAAAGAGGTGCAGGGGAGAGTCCTGGAGGGAGGAGAGACAGAAGGGGGTGCAGGGGAGAGTCCTGGAGCGAGGAGGGCCAGAAAGAGGTGCAGGGGAGAGTCCTAGAGGGAGGCTCAGGGCTGGGAGTGGGGCGGGCTTGAAAGTCCCCAAAGAGACAGTGCCACACGATACCAGCCTGATGGCACAAACAAAATAGGCATTTTAAAGAAAAGTTCAAATGAAGCCCTGAACGATGGCTCGAGACCCATCATCATAGGAGAAGTTGAAAGCGGTCAAATATTAATCTCTAAACAAAGAAGTCAGGCCCGTTTTGCCTGACCTTCATCGGACCTTCCAGGAACAGATGTTACGGAAATTGCCCCAAAGTGGCAGGAATGGATGGAGAGTCACTGGTCTTTTCGGGGACTCCTGTACTCTGACGTCCCCCAGATAAGGCCGTAGCACCTCCAAACAGCGATTGCTCTGCTCGCTTGCAGATGAAGGAGAAAACCCTCTGATCCCCTGTAGGTGCTGAAAATCCACTTCGTAAATTCAACACTTAGTGGTGTTAAAAAATCTCGGCCAACCGCGAAGAGTAGGAAATTGCCTCTTTCCAACTGGGGCACCCACGGGAAGCTGCTGCTCCTTCCCACTCACCAGAGGTTTGTTACAAACACTGCTCAAACGGGGAAGAGCTTTGGAAACACACATGCGGCCGTGTCCTCACGGGCTTGGAACTTTCCAGGGCTTCTCCCCCGCCCCCACCATCTTTCTGCACCGGCCCTACTCTCCAGATCGCTGAGCATGTCCCTGGCCCCTGCTCAGTCCCCTCCTGCCTCCCCCTGCTCCTTCTCTGCCACCCTCCTGGGCCAGTCTGGTTGCCAGGCTCCTGCACCTGGAGACACCAGCTCAGTCCCAGGACCCCCGTCGCCACGCAGCCCTGGTCTCCAGTCCCACTAAATATCATTGGTGCACTGGCACCCCACGTCCACATCTGCAGAACTGATGTCCAACTGGCTCTCTGACCTCGGGTGGCAGGAAGATCTCAAACCCAGCATGTCCAAGGTCCCCCCCCCCCGCCACACACACACCATATTCCTCCTAGTGAAATATTTACCTGGGCCAAACCATGGTGGAATCATCCTGAACATAAATCTTGTTAACGCCCTTTTCAACACAGGTCCTCACCACCTCCACTGCTTCCTGAAGTTGCCACTGATGGCTGGACCGTTGGGACTGCCTCTTCCCTGCCCTCCTGACCTCCACTGCATGCTGCATTTGGCATCAGAGTGATCGTATTGAGACAAATCGAATAGGTGGGTTTTCTGCTCAAAGCCCTTCATTTGCTCTCCATCCAAAGCACTGGCCACGGCCTGCAAGGCTGTCAAGAACCTGTCTCCTCCCCACCTCTTTGATTTGTCTTGTACTTCTCTCTCCTCTACTTCCGAGGCAAGCAGGCGTCCACCCCAGGGCCTTTGCAGGTGCCACTGAGGGACTATTTGCCCAGACATCTGTGGGCTTCTCCCTCACTTCTTTTAGATCTCCATTTTATTTATTTATTTATTATTATTTTTTTTTTTTTAATGTTTATTTCTGAGGTAGAGAGAGACAGAGCATGAGTAGGGGAGGGTCAGAGAGAGAGGGAGACACAGAATCCGAAGCAGGCTCCAGGCTCTGAGCTGCCAGCACGGAGCCCGACGCGGGGCTCGAACCCACAAACCGTGAGGCCATGACCTGAGCCGAAGTCGGTCGCTCAACCGACTGAGCCACCCAGGCACCCCTAGATCCCCATTTTAATGTCAAGTCTTGCCCCCTTGCCCTCACTTGATGCCCCTCACCCTGCTTCCTTGTTCTGCATAGTCTGTCGTCACCTGACATCACGTGTGTGAGGCCTCAGTTTTCATTTACATGCCACATATTTAGTCACATCACTTAATTGTCACCCACCTAGGAAGGAGCACGATGAAAAGATTTGCCGTGTGTCTGCCCCCCTGCTCTCAGCCCGGCAGGGCCGGACCTGAGCTTCCCATCACCATCTACACAAGGAAGGAAGCTGGAACTCGATGCTGGCGAAGCAATCTTAAGGGACCTTGACCACACCTTGTGTCTGTACTCTATTATGGAGGAAAGTGAGCTTATGTGATAAAACGATGCTCTAGAATTTATACAATTTGCCTTGGGGGGAAATAGAGCCAGTGGAGAGCTTCGTGGGGCAGAAGCAGGGAGCGCGGTCCTAGCCACACAGGCAGGCAGGTGCGGTCCCGTACTCAGTATGTGGGTCTTAAAAAACAGTTATTGGAGCATTACAGGTTACAAGTATCAAACGTGCTCACTGATGGTTAGCCAAGCTGTCCTCAGCAGACTAAGTTGGTGACGGTGAAGGAAGAAGCAGCCGTAATTCCCAATCGCAGGGCGAAACCAGTGCCAAGGGACCGGTCTGAGACCGTGCCTCCCAGGGAGGCACCGGGTTCGTACGCGGGCCTCGGCCCAGGGCTCTTCCCCCGGCTCTGGCGGAGAGCACACGTTCGAGGCGCCGGAAGATTCTCACGGTGTATCACCCTCTGGCCGTGGAAAACACACTCAGTGACCGCTCGGCCGCTAGCGGGTGACTCATGGTCATGTGAAGATCCCAGAGTCCACACTGTCAGCCCCTGAAGACGGGAAGGAAGGAGGACGTGGCTGAGGGTCCCTTCGGAGTCCGTTGGGTCCGTGGGTCAGCGGGGCCGGGACCAGGCTGACGTCTGCTCTGGCCAAAGTGGCCCCTGTTCCTAGAGGTTGCCTTGCACGGCCTTCCCTCCGCTGTGCTCTCTCTTTCCTCTCCCGAGGCCCCGTGTGAACCTCGCCGCCTCGGTGAGTGTCATCCCCCAAGGTGACTCTGCGGGAGGCCGGGACCCCACAGGATCCCGTCACCTGGAACCCATCCCAGGAAGACTCTTACAGCCGTGACTGAACTTTGAAGCCCGCAGATTACGATGATTTGAAACGTTTCGGAAAACGGCTGGGGCCTCTGCTCCCTGAGCCCTCAGCAGGACCCCGCAAAGCCAGGACCCGGTGGGAAGGGGCCCCAGGCACTGAGGCCTCCTCCCTTGTCTGGCAGGCAGTTCGTGCCTGGAGACCTGCCGGGAAGGGCCCAGGGGCACAGTAGACCCGGCCTCGGGGGTGGCAGAGGGGTCCTTACCCCGCAGGCACAAGGGGCGGGCCCGCACTGGGGCCACATCACCGGTGCAGACACTGCTCCAAAAGCAGCCCGGAAGAAGAGAGGGGTGGCGGTGGGCCCGGCGGACAGCCACCCACAGCGGCTCCCACACGGTAAGTCGCCCACACAGAGCGGGTTTTACTGCCGCTGTTACTTCCTGCAAGAGAGCCGGGCCCGCGGCTCACACAACTGCGTCCCACAGCTGCATATTCCTTGGGGCGGGAGTTCAAGCCCCACGACGGGGCGGTTGTCCTGTGGGCCAGCTGGAGCCAGCAGGCGAGTGGGGAGTCCTGCAGTGGGCTAAGCCTGGCCCGTGCCTCACCGGCAAAGTGACGCTGAGTGTGTGCAGACGTCTCTCGGGCCTCGGTGGCCCCGCTCTGGAAGGGGACGTTCACGCCTCGCGGTGCGGCAAGGAAGCGATTCACTTGGTGCCTCTCACACGCTGCTGCCGGTGCTCAGACCCCTCCGTTCCCACGCGGCTCAGTCCCTACGCTTAGAGCACCTCTCCGTTGCCTTGGTGGGTCACTGGGGGCAAGGCCCTGGGCCAGATGAGCCAGGTCCACACCCGGCCGCTGCCGAGCCCCACTCGCGAGGCGTGCGCCATCGCTTGGCTTTCTGAGCCGTGGCTTCTGCCCCGAGCGATGGTGGGCAGGTATACCCCTCCCCCTCCCGGGGCTTTGGGAAGGGTGCTGGAGAGTGGGCTCCACGTGTCCAACGGAGAGCCAGAGCTCTGAGTGGTCGGGGCTCAGCCCTGTGCGTAGCACAGAGGATGCTTTATGAACACAAGCGATTGCTCTGGCTTTCCTGCTTCCTAAATGAAGGCTTTCAGCTGAGTGCAGTCATGCGGGAGCTGTTCGCCTCTAACAAGCACACACAGAGCCTCGGTGAAGTGCCACCAGGACGCCTGCACCGTGTTCTAGGTCCTGCAGAGGCCTCACAGAAAGCAGAGGGGAAGACACAGAGTTGTAAGCGTCTGGTGGTGTCAGATCCCTGCTGCCCGGGGGTCTCGGGGGATTCCTCTGAGGGGCCGTGTAAAGCAGGCCCAGAAGCAGGATCAGGCATATGGAGAAGGTGGTGACGGGCACTTGGGCAGAGCACACCAGCAGGATCTAAAGGCGCCCCCGTCGTAACGTCTGTGTGTCCGCACACGCTCTCTGACCGCTGGGAGCCATAGCTGGGCTGACCCAGCAACAGCATCCAGCTAGCACGGGCACCCACGGAAGCGGCACAAGAGCTCCCGGGAAGGCAGGGGCTGAGGACGCCTCTCCGGGAGAGGCGTCTGGTGGTGTCAGATCCCTGCTGCCCGGGGGTCTCGGGGGATTCCTCTGAGGGGCCGTGTAAGCAGGCCCAGAAGCAGGATCAGGCATATGGAGAAGGTGGTGACGGGCACTTGGGCCCAGCTATGGCTCCCAGCGGTCAGAGAGCGTGTGCGGACACACAGACGTTACGACGGGGGCGCCTTTAGATCCAGATGGTAGGCCATTTAGGGCGCTGCCTTGGGACCATCTAATTCATCTGGGGCCACGGCCTCTGGTAAGGGAAGGTCTGGGGGAAGACGGGACAGAGTAATTGAGTATGTTTTTAATCAGACTGTCTCCTTCCTCTCAGCATTGAGGACATCACTCTGATGCCCATCAGCGCTTGCTGATCTGAGTGACGAAGGCCAAACTGGATAGAACTTGCAAGACAGGTTTATCTCCAAGTTGCCAGTGACCATTCCATCTTTTCCTGGGTAGAGGGGAATAATTTTGCAAAGACATTACTTGGAATTAAAAGGCATTTACCATACGCTATTTTATGCATAATGTAATTTATAGGTTTGCCAATTAGACATGAAAATTCAGATATCAGACAAGAAAAGTCTGATATTTGGAGGCAAATGCGAGATTCAAGAGAGAGACGAAATTACAACAGAACATCTTATTCGGAGCTTTCGAATGCCCAGGTCTGGAGCAAAAGCCCCATGCTGACACCCCAGCAGGTGTGGGCTTGTCCAGTCCTCCCTGGGGAGCAGTGACCCCTGCAGCTGCTTCAGGTGCACTGCAGCCCCTCTCCGCCCCTCCCCTGTCACAGCAGTGGCTTCGGGTAACGCAGCCAGTACTGACAGCCTCCTGGCCAAATCACCAAAGTTCTGGGTCTCCTCCAGTTGTTGGGTGCAAGCCCCAGGTGGGCCCTCCTCCTGAGGCTCCCTGTCCTCTGCACACCTCAGGCTCTGTCTGGGGCACGTGGTCCGAGGGGGTCCCCCCCACCCCCCCAGCCCTTGCCAGGGAGGATGCCCACCCTTGTGCAACCCAGACAAAACCTGCTGTTCCCAGCGTTACCGTAGGAACAGATTCAGGACGGGGCTGAGCTCCTCCTCCCTGGTAACTTGGAGATCCCGAAGGCAGCTGGCATTCTGCTAGGCCCCTGCCGTGCCGAGGCATCCGATGGCAAAGGGCACTGCACCTGAGCACAGCACTGCCACTTGTCACCCAGGGGACAGGGCCCTGTGCTCCCAGGACTGTCAAGCACATTCTGGATGCTTTACTGCTACTAAGGTGGGGGGGGGTGGGGAGCTGCTGGGGGAGGGAGTCAGACTATGAACATGTTAAAAGTCGGGGGGGGGGTATAAAGTTATTGCACATAAATATTCTGCAAACAGCTGCCTAGAATATTCCTTATATTGGAAAGTATGCTTTGAGGTCATTACTCAGGATTTTATAGGCCATTTCTTGGCTGAGCCCCAGGATGGCTTATGGCTTTGCAAAAAGGCGACGCCACATTTTATGAATGACAGGTGGCTTTTATCACACCTCTGCATTATCGCTACGGTAATAGGGCCGTGTCGATGCCCTGCGGCCGGGGGCACCTGAGCGGGTGCAGCGGGCACAGCCTGCAGGTCTGGCCTTGATTAGGGGTCCCCGGACGACACTGACTGAGGTCCATTTCCCACTCTGTTTTCCTGCCAGTGGAGTCAGTGCAGCAGAACAGCTGCTGGTGCCCCTGTATCTGGGCACAGCCCTGAGGCACAGCCCTGAGGCGGGCCGGCCTCCGCGGGGATTGGGTGCCACCCCCCCCGCAACCCGAAGGCCCCACACTGAGGTCTTTGTCCTTCCTCCTCCCTTCTCTGCTCCGTGACCATCTGCACGGACCGAGCTGACCAACCTCCTCTCTCTATCGGAAGGCAAAATCAATTCCTGTTTTTGAGCTCTTCCAATTCAGGCCTGTGTCTAGTGGTCAAGACCAAAGAGCCCGTTCTCTCCTGTCACTCCGCTGCTGGCTCCCTGCCCTGAACCTCCCAGACCACCCTCCCCACCCATGGCCAGGTGACCTCTCTTCCCATCACTCTGAGCAGAGCCTGCTCCTGGCTGTCCCCCAGATGGGATCTGACCATGGTCCACGCCGGTGCCCTTAAGGCAATCTTGAGAATGCAGGTGCAGAGACTTGGATGTTCCCAGTCTGGGACATAATACAGGAAATAATATTTGGACATAATTACAGGAAAAGGACATAAATACAGGAAAAGGAAAGTGGAGGTGCAGGGCCAGGGGGTGGAGGCACGCAGGATGCCCACAGTGACTCCACAGCAACGCTGACGCCTTTGGGTCCAGGTCCCTGTGCTCCAGGGCTGGTTCCCCTCGGCTGCCCACACACCTCACTCTGCCGACGGGCTTGGGGGAAGCCAGGAGTTTTGGAGTCTGGCCTTCCCAGCACAGGCTGCCCAGGGATCTGGAATTGCTCTGCTCTGATTCTGGCCTTGGGTTTGGCCGCAGGCCAGCACTGCAGGGCGGCTGAGGCCCAGGTGCCAGCTGGGGGCATGCATTCCTGACTTCCTGGGAGGTGACCACTGGAACCATGCAGCCTGCAGAAGGGCCCTGGCCTTTGGACTGTGATGTGGCACCACCACTGGGGAGACCCCAGAGGGAGGGGGGCGGCCCTGCGCAGCGGCCCGGCCCGGCCCGAGCCCGCACCACGGACCCAATCCTGCTTGATGAACCAGGGACAAAGTCGGTGTTTGGAATCTGGTCGATGCCATTTTAAAAACTTAACAGACTAAAATCAGTGAATGTGAAAGAAGCTGACTGTCGTCCTGCCTTCTACGCTCTGGCCCCGAGCTCCGCCACCCCTCGTGGTTTCTGTAGGTAAACTGGGTGGTGAGACCCAGGCCTGCAGGAAGGGTTATTGCCACTGTCTGCACCTCCCTGCAGCTCCTGCTTTGCCCGCAGGTCCAGCACGGTGGGCACGGGCTGGCCCGGCTCCGGGCAGGGTGCCTAAGAAGGGGTCCGAGTCCACTCAGGTGGCTGGAGGTTGGACGTCTGAGACCAAGTCGCCACCCCCCATGTTTGACGTCTGGTGAGGACTCACGTCCTGATCACTACACTGCTGTCTTCCCCCTGTGCCCTCACGTGGCCGACAGGACAGAAGGGCTCTCTGGGGTCTCTTCGTTTTTCTTTCCTTTTTTAAAATGTTTATTTATTTTTGAGAGAGAGACCTGCATGGGGGTGGGGGCAGAGAGAGGGAGACACAGAATCCGAAGCAGCTCCAGGCTCGGAGCGGTCCGCACAGAGCCCGACGTGGGACTGGAACTCACAAACCACGAGAATCATGGCCCACGGTGGGCTCTGTGCGGACAGCTCGGGGCCTGGAGCCTGCTTTGGATTCTGTGTCTCCCTCTCTCTCTGACCCTCCCCCACTCATGCTCTCACTCTCTTTCTCTCTCTCTCTTAAAAATGAATAAATGTTTAAATTTTTTTTTTTTAATTAAGAAACTGAGAACTCATAAAGCCTGTGTTTGCTGAAATCCATTTGGTGCCAAGAGCAGGAAGCCAGCAGGAAACCTTAGAAGACCCTCACCAGGCTCCGGGGACCCAGGGCCTTTGTTTACGCTGGCCCCGTGGCTCGGTGGGTCATCCACTCACCTTCCTGGTGAGCTCCTACACATGCTTCAAGGGCCTCTTCCGGTGTCTAGGCGTCGTGAGCCTGCCTGATCTTAGCTCGCCTCTCTCTCCTCCTTCTCGGTCCCCCTCCGTCCTCGCTCGGCCGGGCCCTGAGCAGGTCACAGGCTGGGCTCCTCCGTCTTCCACAGCCTGGCGTGCAGCTTGGAACCGGTGTGCTGGGGGAGGGCCCTGGCTGAAGGTAGGAGGCACCACGTGGCCGGAGGCCGAAGGAGGCCGGGCAGTGTGGACCTGGGAGTTAGCATCCAGTGCGCCTAGTGCGTGCCTTCTGTGTGCAATGCGGGGTGCCTTCCACCCGGTTATGTCACAGGACACCTCACAGGTGGGTACCCTCACCCCACCTGAGGCGAGGAAACCGAGGACCCCAGAGCCCATGTTGTTCCCAGCGAGGCCGTGCAGAGCGGGCAGGAGGGTAGGCAGAGACCCTCCGTACTTGGAGCCACATCCAGGGCCAGGAGGGTGGGCAGCCAGACCCTCTACCGCTGGCCTTCTCAGAGGGGAGAGGACCCAGCCTCAGAATCTCTGTTGGGAAGACCAGCAGCCACGTAGGGGTCCAGCCCAGCAAATCCAGCCTGCGTCCAGCCTGCCTGCTGAGCTCACAGTGGTGCACGTCCCCTCTTCAGGGGCCCGTTGCGTCCGTCCTTGCACCTTCTGTCTGCCTGTCCCTGGGCTGGGGTGCAGGATGCACCATGATTGGAGGGAAGCACTGTGGCATGGCAGGGGGGCCAGAAGCCCCTGGACAGGAGGGGACCCCAGACCCCGGCCCAACTCTATGGGCCAAAGCCTTGATTTCCACTCTGGGAACAGGAGCAGGCCACAACCCCTACAAGTGTCATATTTGGGTGCACACAGGCCCGCTCACACCTGCACCCACAGGCAAATTTGTGGTGTGCACGTGTGCACATTTATGCACACTCAGACACATGCGTGCATAGTGCTTTTGCACCTACACGCACGTACATAGGTGCACACACAAGGGAGTCGTGAATTACGCAGAAGCTAGGGAAGCAGGACGGCAGGGGACGTCCATGCCAGTGTCCCCACGGCCACAGCAGACAGGCACAATCAGCTATCGTAGGCAGCTCCTGGGACTGGTCCAGAACCCGCGCTGGAGTAGCTTGTAAAAGACAAAACATCAAACGTGCCCACCCCGTCTCCAAAACACACCCTTGTGCTCCCTCCGGCCACGGTGCCTCACCTGCTCTCCCGCATGGATCTGTACTTTCTGGCCGCATCTGCATACCCTTCTCCACACACTGAGGCTTGAAGGAAAGTCTTTTGACTTGTTTCCCCCTGAATCTGTCCCCATCTCAGCACCTGAACGTAGAGGTACAACCGTGAGCCCCGAGGACCGTCCTAGAGTTTACAGAAGGACCTCTAGATCTCTGCAGACCTGAGTCCCGCGTGGGGCAGCATCGCAGCTCAGTTCTGGGTGCTGGATGCCAACCTCTCTGAAGACCCCCTGCCTCTCTCTGTGGCTCCTGAGGGGTGGGGGCTCCTCTTGTCTGGGAGAAGTGGCAGTGTGTGTGAGGGAGAATGGAAAGAGGCTGGTGTCCTGACGCCCTCCCCGCCCCTGCGCCCGGGTAGGAGAGATGCTGAGGCCCCTTCCAGATGCAAACCTCTCCAGTGTCTTTAAAAGATACGAGACCTGCAATAGCCAGGTGCTGGGGTCCTGCCACTTCCCTGGCCCTGCCCTACACAGCCTTTGTGAGGGACATGGGGGAGGGCGGCCTGACACACAGCCTCCCACGGGTGCTGGAGGGTCCCTAGCCTTCATGGTCCCTTTGCAGGGGGCTGAGGCAGTTCAGGGGAGCAGAAAGATGCGGGGGCGGGGGGGGGGGGTTGCATTCCTGGCACGTAGCCAGACGTCTGCTGGGGTCTGGCTTCTGGCCAGAAGAGGAGGCATGAGGACCCGGCACGCCCCCCAGCACTGCCAGCCAGAGAGCACCCAAAACAGTGCAGAGCAGGCAAAGCTACTGGGCCTGAAGCACCCTTCCAGCCTTCCAAAAAAAAAAAAAAAAAAGCAAAAAGCAGGCAGAAAGTTTCTCTCTCTAGGCCAAGGATAAATGAGCTAAGGACACATGCAGCGCGACCATCATCTACCATCACGCGCCGGGGAGGGTGCTGGGAGCCCGTCCTGGCCTCCTGACTCAAGGGCAGAAGCTTCTGCTCTCCCTCATTATTTCTATTTTTAACAATTGCGTTCAGGCCTTTTGCAAAAATAGCGAGTGCTAGCCCCTCTTTGTCAGAAAACCACAGGGATGCAGGAAAAACCGGCCAGGATTTCGGCAGCATGGGGTCGAGTCCTCCACCGTGGGAGCTGAAGTGGCCCCAGTGTCACTCGGGCCCATCTGCTCACTGCACAAGTGGGTAAACTGAGGCCAGCCGGGCCAGGCAGGTGCCCAGGTTAGTCAGGGAGTGAGCCCGGGTCCTGGGTGCCTGATGGGCAGGGGAGCAGCGAGAACAGGCGGCCGCGGGTACCCGGCCGCACAGCGAGGCGTCTCCTGAGCAGCCCTGAGACCTTGCAGGCTGCACTCCTGTCACCATCCTGTCACAGGGAATTAGGACGAGCCCCTGTGGGAGGTGCCCAGGGAATGAGGAACGCAGTCTCTGGTGCACACACGTGCGCGTTTACCTGCGTGTACGCATGCAGGCACGTGTACTCGAGTGCACGTGAGTTGGCGTGTGTGTGCGTGCACAACCTGAGAATCAGCCTCCTCTGCAAGGATCAGGAGGCCCCAGCGGCACCCGGAAGGGCGGGCGTCCGCCCCCTTCCCGGAGCAGCTCTGACGGGAGTAAGCCCAGGCTCACGGGTGGGGGCATTAGGGCAGCGGGTCTCAGTCGGCGAGGCCCGGTGAGTCTGGAGGGGCTGGCTCTCCCCTGGCACACCTGCGTCCACACCCCACTTCTCTTCCCCCACTGCCCCTTCAGTGCATCGTCTGGCTTCAGGCCCTGGGAAGGAGAACAGAGGAGAAGCCACGACAGGACGGCAGGCAAACCATCCAGCCCCCGGACCCACCAGCTCCCCTCACCTTTGACTACGTGGCCTCCCAACCCTGACCCTTGGAAAGAGTCCTCTGGGGCTGATGGTGGCCTTGCCCTTACCTGGAGGCCTTTGACTGACCCTCCGGCCCACTCACCCCTGTGATAAGTGAACAGGCATCCCAGAGCAGCTGCGAGGTGGCATAGGAGCGGACGACTGCATCCACAGTCCGACGTGAAAGAGGGGTGTGCAAAGTCGTCAGGCCCCGGGGGATAATTGCGTGGGGCGGGTGGGGGGCTGGGGGCTGACATACATTGAGCACCTAGTGTATACTGGCTCTCTGAGATGCCCTGTCCCCTCATACCAGCCTGGCGGGGGAAGTGGGGAGTGCTCCAACTCTGCTTATAGAGCGAAGCCAGGGCCAAGAAGCCCAGAGAAAGAGACTCTCAGGTGTGAGAAACTGCCTCTGCCTGGGGTCAGGTCACCAAGTGTGGCTCCTGACAGGGTCTTGGAGAGGGAGGGAGGTGCCCCTTTGGAATCACCCCTGCAGGCCTGCGGTCAGGGAAGGCAGACCAGCCCCTAACCCCAGCCTGGCCACAGCTTGGCCTCCGTGCTGGACGCTCAGCACCTCCATCAGAGCCCCCGGCCCCTGGAGATGCTGCCCTCAGCTCCCTGCCATTTGGGTCTCTCCATCAGCAGGACAGGGGCTTCCTCAGAGGGAGCAAGCGGAGGGCGAGGGGGAGAGAGAGGCCCCAGACGCATTCTTCTCTACCCAGCCGTCAAGAGAGAGCCAGCCAGCCGTTGGAGGCAAGTCCCTGGGTCCTGGCCACACAAAGTGGGGGGCGGGGGGGGGGCACTGCACAGGGTAGCTGACGCCTGGGAGGAGGTCATAAAACACAGGGGTGAGAACAACCCTATCTGACCCCTGTTCCTTGCAGAAGGAACCCACCCTGCAGACCTGCACAACCTTTTTGTAAATCTGACCCCTTCAAGCTATTCGTCTCCATTGCCCCTGTAAAGACATTACTCAACTGAAGAGAGAAACAAACACATAATAGCAGCTACAAACAGGCAAGCTTCCGTTCTTAAAGATGTCTGTGGCGTTACCTGGTAAAGTAGATGGATCAGGGAAAAGGATATCCCAGCCCTGGAGGGATGGAGGGTGAATCTTGAATTTCGAAGTTACCGGAATACAATGCAACGGTTTCCAAAATGACTCAGATCTGGAGAAAATAGTGCCGTTATCTGTGAAAACAGTATTACATGTGCACTAAGAAAGAAACCACTTAAAACGTCCACACACACTGAGAATGTTATTTGACGTGAGCAAATGTAGAAGAGTATTGTTTGAGCATCAGAATTTCGGTACGTGTTTTTCTCGTTTCCCCTTGAGGAAAAGACACAGGTTTTGCCAACACGGAGTGGGGGATGGTGGCTGGTGGGACAGCAGCCAGGCGGGTCTGAGCAGGGAGGTTGACAGTGGGCGTGAGGACCTGTCGGCAGGCGGTGCAGGCCTGTCGGGGTGCTGGAGGCCTGGCCGGTGGGGAGCCTCCCGTGAGGATTTATCATAATTAAACAAAGATCAATGGTGTTAACATTCTCCCCAAATGATGATGGAGAAACTAATTACTGAGAAGAATTTCTAGGATATGGGAAATAAGGTGTGTGCACACAAATATTTTTACCTTTTAATCAATTGTGATTAGAAGAGCCAGCGCCTTGAGCTGCTGTCTGGTGACAGGACGCAGAGCCTCATTCCAGCGGCCTGGCCATTACTTAACCAGGGGCTTGATGGCAAGAAACACATCACCCACTGGTTCATTTTATGGCTCATTAAGCAAGCATAGCAGACACCCATTACTGCTTTTTGGCATTAAGGAGATTTTGAAACGTATGCACGGCTAATGATGCTGGAATTAGCAAAGGTCAGAGCGACCGTTAATGGAATTCTTAGAACATTAATGGAATTCTTATCTGCACAGAGTAAGTGGGCCCGTTTCCTCCTCCTGGTAATGGTGTGGGTGCTATAAAGAGTAAGGCCGGCACCCACACAAAGAGGAAATTGCATCCCCTGGCAGGAGGCATCTGATGCCCACCCAATGCACAGGAGCCCCTACACAGCCAGGGTGCTCTGGGGGGGGGGGAGGGGCAGCCAGAGCAGAGGGGAGAACACACCTGTGCCCTCAGGCACCAGGACAGGGCCGAATTGACCTAAGGATACTTGCTTTCCAGAAGGCTCCATTTAGAGATCTCACAGACAGGGTCTCCCCCTGAGGCAGGGGGCAACTCAAGTCCATTTCCCCTTTGAACTTGGTTTTTCACATCGAAGTGTTTTGGATTCAATGATTTAATACTCTATTTGCAATAAGTTTTTAGATAAAAGTGGATTAAAAATCACAACAGAGTCGCTAGGGAGTTGCCAAGGTGGGGGCCTAGAATCTCCCCCAGGCCTTTCCTCACCCCCATCTGATGGCTCCAGAGAGGCCCCTACAGTTCTGCAGGGTCTGAGGGACTGTGTTAGAGACCCTAGACTTTGACAGGCCCCGGCAGTGCCTTAACATTGGGTGCACCAGCCTGACGACATGGGCACTCCCTCCAAGTGGACCCTGAATTGGGACGGCTGGCGGATCTGGCTTCTTCCTGCAAGAGAGGTGTGACAGTGGACAACGTGTGGCCCGGCCAGATCACAATGCAGGACTGAGAGGTCGCACACACACATTGGCAGCAACTGGCCCAGGAGGTCGGGACCTGCTCAGCGGCTGCAAAGTTAGGGGTCAGCCTGAATCGTTGCTTCCCATCACTTCCGACTCAAGACCAACAGAGGAAGCTGGTTCCCCTAACCAGTCAGGCAGGGTGCCGTGTGGCCAGGAAGCCGCCTCACTCCCCAGGCGAGCAGCTGCCACCAGGACCCTCCTGGGCCCCCGTTCAGCACGATGCCAAACCCCGAGCCAGAGCAAGCTGCAAACCGGCAGCCTCTGTGAGTCCTCATCCAGGCGTCCTTGTGGGTCTGCACACACTGCCCGTGCCTGGTCACTCACGGTGATGAGCATGTGTGCCAGACGAGAGACACGGGCACCCGGTGAGGGAAAAGGCAAATTCTCTCTATTTATTTTGTGTCTTGGGCCTTTCCATTGCTGGTCCTGAACTTCCGATGGGGAGGTGACAGTAATAAACCAGGACAGTGGGGATCACAGTCCCCTCGGTTCTCGGACGTGGTGCTCTGATTAGGCTGAAAGTGTGTGCCTGGTGGGAAGATCGCTGGGGCCACAGAAGCTTGTTTTTTTAAAACTGTAAGAAATAGTCATGAGCAACCAAACAGAGCCTCTTTCCCACTAGGCGCTGATCGGGAACGTGCCTCCTCCAGAGCCACCCCAGACATTTGCTGACTTGACCAGATGACCGCCCCCCCCAGCACCCTTTGTCCCGTGTGCAGGGGCCTGGGCTCCCCCTCTGCCTGTGCACAGAGACCCTACAGTCTCTCGGCCAGTCTGCAGACAGGAGATCTGGGTCTGTCTCTGGGCCTCCCTCAGATGCTCTGAGACTGACAAGCAGGGTGGCCTCACGCTGTCTTGATGGCTATGCCAAGAAGTGACAAAATCAGGGAGTTTGGGGGACCACCCAGGAGGAGAAAGAGGAAGCCCATGAAGGTTGAGCAGCATGTCCTGTGTGTGGCCCGAGGTGGGGCGGAGGACGGGTGGAGCCGCAGGCCAGCACGTGGAATAGTCACAGAACACAGACAGCCGAGTCTGGGGCTTCCCTAGGGTCCACTCCTCTGGAGGCTCCATCACCCCCTGAGTCCTGCTCCTCCCCAGCGCAGGGCCAGCCCTCTCCTTCGCAGCCCTTTCTGCTCCTGGGACCTTGGCTTCCAGGTCAGGACACTGTGGGGGGTGGAGGGGGGTGGTCAGGGCTGGGCCTCTTGAGCAGTCTACAGAGTCACTGAGGGGGTTTGCTTATCAGCCAAGATGAACACAGACATTTCTCAGGCTGAGAAAGGGGTGTTTGGTTATGCAAATATCCTTTGTCACCAGGGACACAAGACAAGCATTCATTTGCAAAGAAGGAGGACAATTTCAACGCGTGTGTGGAGCCCACGTGTCATCCTGTCATGAGCAGCCAGGTCCCAAAGGTGGCAGGAGAGGACCTGGCATCCTGACTATGTCCCCGAGGCAGCCAGGCCCTCGCTGGGCCTTCAGAGGGCCATGCTCAGGTGCCTCAAGGCCCTGCTACGTGCTATCTTTGATGAACATCCGTGTGCCCCACACGTGCACAGTGAGTGAAGCTAACCCATGAGCATACCTCCTCACATCCTCCATGAGCCCAGCACTTTCCTCAATTCATCACGCTCTGCCCTGCCACTTCTGTGCCTCCTTCCACACCATCTCCTCCGGAAATATGTGAGTACCTGCTCTTCCCCTGCTTCCACTCATTAAAACACTAACCACCACCCCCAAGGCCTATTCAGATGTTATTTCCTCTTAACAGACACCACCCACCCACTCAGTGGCCCAGCCTTGTCTAGTGGCCCACACCCCCCCTCTGTCTGCCTCTTGCCATAGGTCTCTCCCAAGGTCACTGTGAGACCCTCACAGGTGAGGTGCATAATCAAAGAAGGAAGGAAGGAAGGAAGGAAGGAAGGAAGGAAGGAAGGTTGGAAGGATGGATGGATGGAAGGTGGATGGATAGATGGATGGTTGGATGGATAGATGGATGGATGGATGGATGGATAGATGGATGGATGGATGGATGGATGGATAGATGGATGGATGGATGGGTGGATGGATAGATGGATGGATGGATAGATGGTTGGATGGATGGATGGATAGATAGATGGATGGATGGATGAATGGACGGATGGGTGGATGGATGGATAAATGGATGGATGAATGGATGGATGGATGGATGGATGGAAGGTGGATGGATAGATGGATAGTTGGATGGATAAATGAAGAGATGGATGGATGGATGGATGGAAGGATAGATGGTTGGATAGATGGATAGATGGATGGATGCATGCATATATGGACGGGTGGATGTGTTAATAGATGAATAGATGAATCAGTGTTCTTCTACAAACCAGCCACTCCTCTCTCCCATCAGGGTGGTCTGCACAAGACCACCCAATGGCTTTTATTCCCTTCCTTCCTTGTCCCAGACTTTAGTCCTGGAAGGAGTACATAATGACTTCAAAGTGGTACATACCTTTGTGCACTTTAAAAAGTTAAAGATTGCCAAATATAATTTTTGAAGAGACAAAGTAACAACTCTCAAACATCCAGAAAATGGTCACATGTCAAAGATTTTAGTTAACTCATTCATTGATGAGGAAATCAGCAAGATGTTACTTCTGGTTGTTGAGAGCATCTGGAATGCAGGGTGTTTATAGGCAATTTAACAAAGAAATGTTATGATGAGATCATTTGACTGGTAAGAATTGTGGGGTGACCTGTCCCACAAGACAGAAATTACTGCATTTCTGCCAGGGTAATGGTGATGTACCTGAGCCTGAGGTCTGTACTCAGCAGTGAACAAGAACATGAACTAAGTGCCCCTGGACAGGTCTCAGCGCCCCCACCCACCCCCTGAGCAGTTCTTGACAGCTTGCCTTATTTCCAAGTCTCAGCTTCTGTTTCTGACAACAGTTGTATATTCATTTTTAAGGTATATTAAGAGAAATGTATTACTAAAAGTTCAAACCCATGACTGAAAATTTCCGCGTAGATACATTTATCTGATAAACACCAGTTATTTTAAAAGAACATATTCTAAGTAAATACTTAGGTAGATACTGAGCAAATGTGGGTGAATGACACAATCCCAGGATGTGGTGCTTTAGCTGATACAAACCTCACCTCCCAGGTGCACAGCAAATCAGAGCGAGCTCCCCCCGACTGGGTTGGTGCCAGCTCTCCCTGTCACGTGAGTGCTCCGTGGAGAGAAGACTTCCTTCCCGGTCTCTCTCCCCGCCAACATCACCTCATGCCTACCAAAAGATATTTCCTCAGGCTTCCGTGAAGCCCAGGGCTGGGGACCTAATCCGGAGAGAAGGTGGACATCAGCTGCATTAGGCGGTGGATGGAATTGCTTCGGGCACCACGGAAACCCTGGGGAAAGTCACCAGGAAGTCACTCCTTTGTCATTTCAGAGAAGTCGCACCCCAAGCCGGGCTTTGGAACTCAGGGGACCACATTATTGCTCTCGGAATAATAGCCTTCCCCCCACAATGCCAATTTATCGTTTTTGATGGAATGGCCCATCTCTGTCACCAACCTCAATTTTGGGCATTACATGCCTTTGCATTTTGTTCTCTGAGAAGAGAGCGGTGAATTCAGGAACCCCCTGAAGCCTGTCCCACCTCTGGGAAGGCTCTGGGTCCCTCAGGGCCCCAGACCCAGCTCCCTGCTCAGACTTCTGTCCAGAGTCCTGGGAGCAGTATGTTTTCTCTCTCCATAGGCTGGGTCTAGATTTCAAGTTTTTAAAAATAAAGATGCACACTTCCCAGCCCTCCTGGCGAGGTGTGTTTTCACAGCACCGTCCGTAACACCAGGCCGAAGCCTTTGGTGACGAATGACAAGGCCGTCCCGCACTGTGCCGTCTGCTCGGATCCTGATGTCCCGGTGTGCACTGCAAGGAGCCTCCTGGATTCCCCCTTCTCCAAGGCCAGACAGGGCTTTGTGAAGGTTCACAGCCAGGAAATGACCATCATAGCCTCTGGCGAGGTGATGGCCACTCACCGTGGCCACAGTGGCCTCCAGCACGGTGAGTGGCGCCACATTCAACCGAGGGCAAATCTGGTGTCAGTTTCCTCGCACGTATTTACTCCTGCCACTCTACCTTCCCTTTGCGCTCCAGGTTCCAGAACTTTGTCCCCAAGTCCTTGTTCACTCCCGGCGCCCACAGCTGCTGTGCTCAACTAACTGCCAGGCTCGCACCAGGCTGCCTTTCTCCCAGGCACATTGGCGATGTCTTTTTCTCAGAGGCAAGGGTGCTTCGAGGCCATTGTCCAGCTGATACCGTCCAGGTGCTTGGCAGCTGAGACCTGTCACCCAAGCCCCCGAACGCGGTCCCCTCATTTGGGCTCTGGTTTCTGCCCATGAGCATAACAGCCTCGGACTGCTGGGCAGGTACCAATGGGAACATCCCTTGACCACCTGGCACTCACTTTCCCCACCCTCCTTCCCACTCCACTCAGAGTCAGGCAGGTGTGAGGCCTCCGGGCAGGAATCCCCAGACCGCTTGATCCGCAGTCTTTCTGCTAGAAACCCCCAACCCCCCTGCCCAGCGACTGGACTCGGCGCCCTCCCATGGGACCTTCCTCCTAGCATTTCTGGCGGGCAGCCTGGAGCTCAGAATGGGACCCCGTCCCTCCCCAAATCGCCCTGCTGATTTCCCCCAGCCCGGAGGGTTAATAGAACTTTCCAGGTGCAGATGGAAGAAGCAGCATCTGTCGGCACGGACTGCACGCCACGGTACAGAAGTGCCAAGCTGGGACTGCACGCCCAAAGGGGCGGAAGGGGCTGTGCGTGGCCTTAGGGAGTTGGACTTGAACCTTGGGGCAGAGAGCTGGGAATGCAGTCTTACTCCTTCCTCGGGGTGTGTGACGGGGTGGGTGGCTGCTCCGTGCATATGACCGCAGCAGGCGCTGCGCTGAGCCTCACGGCTGCCAAGGCGGGAACAGACTTGACTCCTGTTCAGCAGGTACCTCTCCTGCCCTTGGCTGCCACGTGTGGAAACCGTCTGTCAGTGGGACGTCGGTGGGTGGGATGTTGGCCAGCTCTGCAGTGCGCTTGGGGGGTTGGGCTCTCTCTGGAGCTTCTGCCGCCACCACGGACCCAGAATGAGAGACACAGAGAGCAGACCCAGACCCAAGCAGATGCCTGGGCTCCTCAACTTGCGCGGGATGGTGCACGCTCATTCACAGGAGCTGCTAAATTTGGGTAATTCACTCTGCGGCATCTTTGCATCCACAGCCCGCGGAGAGGAGATTCTCCCGTGCACGTCAAATTAGAGGCCGGCCCCCCTCCCCGCCCTCCCCTGCAGCTCCCCAACCATTCACCCTACGAGCCTCCGACCAGCCTCCCAGTCCGGGCAAGGTCTCCGCCAGTTTTCTTATCAGGGCTGTGCAACCTCTGCTTGTCTTGCCAGCAGCTCAGGGCTCCTGAGGGGCCCGTGCGCCTCACCCACAGCCACGCTGAGGGGTGCTCACCGGGCAGCTGCAGATCTGAGTGGGCGGGTGACACCCAGGGCTGTTGGGGGGGGGCACTCTAGAACTGGTGCCTTCTGCTGGCCCTGGCCCTGTGCTCCTGGAGGGTCAACCTGCATCTCAGCCCTTGTCAGGCTGGGGCACCTCCATCGGCTCCCACAGTCCTGGTGCAAGGGTGACCAGTCACGAAGACCCCACAGATCTGGCCCACGTGGTTCGGCTGTCGGGCCGTGGTCAAACCCCACCGGTGTTCACGGTGCGGTGGGGAGGAGGCGGCTGCCCCCACGGGGATGCTGCAGATGGACAGGCCACTGTCCCCAGTGCCTCCTGCCCGCAGCTCTGAGGGCTGGGAGCCCCTGCTTGGGTTGGGAGAGTCGTGCTTGTGCCACGCTGTGTGACCACCAGCCCTCGAGACAGCACCTCGCCTGAGCGCGTCGTGTGAAGCTAGTGGCACAATTTGACACGACGCTCCGGTTTCAAGAATGCCTGGCTCTGCCATCAGAAATGGTTGTGTGTTCACAGGTCGTCCGGGAACCCTGCTGTAAACGCGTCTATGCCAAAGCAGCCCAGTGCTGCATGGGGACAACCTGTGTGGGTGACTTGACCCTTTCTAGGATGCCTGCCGGCATGACCGGTTTGTAAAGTGTTTTCTGAGCACAATAGTTTAAAAACCACCGGCTTGTCCTCTGGGCTGGAAGGGGACTGCTGCCGCCCTAGGTATCTATCCAACCAACTTGTGTGTGAGACTGCTCAGCGATGTCACACCCCCAGGGTGATGGTGAGGGGACCCACCAAGGGGGAGAGACATTCAGCCTGTCTGGGCTGGAGGCTTGGCAGGAGAACCTCGTCCTTCCCTGCTGGCGTGTCCCCTCCCGTAAAAGGGTGGTCAGAGGTGGAGGGAAAATGGGGGTGGGGGTCATGTGAGGCACTTAGCAACTGGCCAGAAGCAACGTCTCTAGTCCTTTAGGAGGGGAGTTCTGTCTGGGGCGCAGGGAGCTTGTCCAGCCAGGTTGTCTGGTGCTCCAGACGACCACCGTGTGTGTGTGTGTGTGTGTGTGTGTGTGTGTGTGATCTGGCTCCAGAGCTGAGAGTCCTCTGCAAATTAAGCTCACAGCTGGGAGAGCATCGTCGTCTCTTACAGCAGGAGGGGAGGGAGGGAGCTGCCTCTAAGAGCACCCGCACATGGCTTCCACACATGGTTGGGTTGAGAGCTGACCTCCCAGTTCACTGCTGAAGAACTGGTCGCTCACCTGGCTTTGCCTCACAGCCCTGTCCTCTGGGACCCAGTGAGCCGAGGGTGATGTAAGAGGAGGGCACGTGTTGCCCAAGAACTCCAGTCCCCATCGGTAACGGTGTCTACTCAGAGCACACAGGACACAGTCCTTGCAAATGGCTCAGACCTCATGAAAAGATGTCAATGCGGGTGGCAGTCCAAATGAGAACATTGGGCTGGTGACGGGTTTGCTCCCTGAGCCCCAAAGGTCTTCCCCCAGGGGAGCTGAGGTGCGTGCTGATGAAGCTGGGTGCCGGGGGCCTGAGCTGGCCCCCTGGGGTGGCCCCCACCAGGCGCTGCTGCCAACAGAGGCCCTGGCTCCTCACTCTGCAGGGGTGGCCCTGGGCAGCACGGCTCTCCTGCTCCCGTGTCCTTGTGAACCATCCCCCGGGCCCTCCTCCAAGGTGGGTGTGAGTGTCTTGTGTGGCCGGCCAACAGAACCAGCAGCTGAGACGAGTACCCTTGAAAATACTTCCATCAGGAAACACTCAGACACTTTAAGTATATGCCTCATATCAAGTTAAATGACTACTTTTCTGCCTCTGATAACTATGATTTCTTTACCTTCCAGTAAACAGGGACCTGGGCGTTTTATATTTACTTTGCAGAATAAAAGATTGCTCATTGAATCCTTCCCCGGCGGCTGCCAGTACAACCTCTCTCACAGGCTTCGGGGGAAGGGGCGATGCATAACTTCGCAGGAGGTCTCTGCCTCGATACCCCAGTGCCCGACCCCAAATCCAGCAGGGGCGGGAAACCCACCCGAGAGGCCAACAGAATCAGAACAGGGTGTGATGGTGATACCCTCTGCTCTAGCACGTCCGCATCAGGCCCCTGTGTCCTGGAAGGACCTGTGAACGTGACCTGGCCTGTCAGCAGGGCTGGAAGGCTCCCAGGGAATGGCACCAGCACCCCCAGTTCTACCCTGTGGAGGGCAGCCGCGGCCTTGGTGGCCCTGAGTGAGCTGTGCTGGGGCCACTCCCTCTTCTCTCCCTTCCACCCGCTGGGGTCGGGGGCACCTGTGGGAGCAGCTCCCTGCAGAGGCTGGCCCATCAGAGTCCCCGTCCCTCTGGTCACACGCCTGGTCCAGGGTCAGACCATCTCCCGGGCTGATGTGGACGCACATGTGGGGGCGGAGGTCGCCAGCTCCAAGGGTGACACCAGCCCCGGGGCAGTGTTGCTCCCTGGCTGCCCTCTGCGAGGGGCTTCTTGAGTGAGGCAGACAGAAGAGGGGGCCCAGGGACACTGTTGGGATCTTAGGAAGTTTTCAATGAACTGGGCCAATAAAATTATGTTTTAACTTTTATTTTCTCTGGCTGTTGGTTTGGCTTTGATTTCTACCGCTTAGAACCAGAAGAATCTTTAGTTCTATACCATGGGAGGAAGATGTCACTCCAGTTCGCATCAGAGAAATTTGAGGCTTTGAAGGTGCATTGCACTGAATGCTCGAGTGCCCCCCAAATTCATGTGGTGCCTTTTAAGTTAAGAACACTCAGGTGCTGGTGTTCAGAGGGGATTAATGCCTTTATGGAAGGGACCCAGCGAGCTCTCCACCCTTCCACGGGTGAGGACTGCGGTGAGAAGCTGGCCCTCACACAGTCACGCTGGCGCCTTGATCTTGGGCCTCCAGAACTTCAAGAGATAGATGTCATTGTGTATATGCCGCCCAGGCTGTGGTATTTGTATGGGAGCGACGAGAATGGACTAGGACGGACCGGGAAAGGGACTTGCCCAAGTCACCAGCTAGAACAGGAGCAGCCTCCCTGACCTCCAGCCACCTTAGTCACTACTCAGATGCCTGTGGCTCTCAGGCTTGAACAAACCTGGGATTCCCTGAAGGGGCCTGTTTCATGGGAACGGCAGGCCCACTGGCACGGATTTTCTTGGTAGGTTCGGGCAGGTCCCTGGAGTCTGTGTCTTCTACGAACACCCCAGGTGATTCTGATGCAGGCCCGTGTCACCGAGGATAAAATCTGCTGGGTGACCCATGTGTTATCTCTACGCCTTGAGTGTTCTCATTGGATCCGCACTGACGAGGACCAGGGAGAAGGGAGGGGCTCGCTGCCCCACCGGCCTCCCCACCAGCTGCTGGGCAGTTCTGCGGGTCCCTCTGGGCCTGTGCTCAGCAGCTGCCGCCTCTCCCGGAAGGTGATGTACATGGGAAGGCCAGGTGACAGTTCTGAGGCTGAGCGCCACACCGGCACTGTCCTCGGGCCGTGACAGAGCTTAGCCCCCACAGGCAGCTGGGAGCTCGGCTCTGGAGGCTGGGGGGGAACCCAGGAGAAAAACGTCACTGTGTGCATATTTCCTCTTCCCTTTGATTCCCTCGAGTCTGTGCCTCACCATGTACGCCGTGTGGCTTTCTGGAAGGGGCCTCAGACGAGCCCAGTTTGGAATGAGAATGGGTATCAGAAGCAGGCCGCCTTGAACTGCACCTCATAATTTAGGACGTCTGTTTAGACCTGAAAATTTGCTGAGCGCGAACAGCTTTGATCATCAGAACTGCGCCATTAAAATTCATATTTCATAGGCTCTTCCTAAATAAAAGGGATGCAAATAATTTAGGGTTAATTGTTTCCCAACAGCTGAGTAACACAGCACAACTCAGGTCAGCAGAAGGGGGAGGGGCAAGAGGGTGGGAAGAGCCTTGTGCCAGAGGCACAACGTGATAAGAGGTTTCACAGTCCTCAGTGTAAACCGATTATTGAAAAGTCCCAGACCCGGTTGGTGGTTGGGCTCAGAAGAGGTAAAAGGCCACACAGGGTGGCCACGGCGCCTCACACAGACCCACGGCAGGCTTGCACAGGGCTACCCCTCCCTTGCGTGGCAGTGACGCGCTCTTTCCACAAAGCCATGGCCTCCGCATCGTGAGGTCCCTCTCTGCCACCCTCTGATTGTGCTTGACCAGCGGCACTCTACACCATGAATTGCCCCTGACTGGTTCCCCCCTTCACCTCGTGCCTGGTTCTGTTTGCTCTAATCTGGCCTCCCGGCTCCTTTCCCCGAGGGACCTCAGCAGCAGAGCCCGCGGCCCCAGCCCTGCACGGCCTTCCTCCCTCAACACTGCCGTCTCTGCTCACACGCTCCGCCCAGCCTCCTCATGCGCTCAGGTCCACATCCCCCCTGCCTGTGCGGCGTGTCCCGTTGGTTACAGGCATGCTGGCCGTGTCCTCCAACATGTTCCCCCGGCCCGACCCACCACAGTCCCCCGTGCAGTAAACATCCGGCAGCCTGCCGTCCTGAGAGGCGCCGTCCCCTCTCTGTCCACACTCTGTGTGTCCCCATTCACACCTGTCCTGCCAGCAGATCCTGTGCCCTATCTTCATGACCTGTGACACTCCAGGACATTGGCTGCAGTACGTGGAGGAGAAGGAACCGGAAGGCTACTGAGGAAATCCATGTTCTTGGGCTAACCTCTTTTGGAAAAAGGCCAGGCAATCTTTCTCGACCTTCTGTGTCACAACAATTAAGCATCTGGTTTATGAACCGTTAAGCTCACTGGGCTCACTGATGATATTTTAGGTTTTGTTGAAATTCATAAGCTGGTTCATCTTTCATAATAATCCAACAATGGGTCATCCATCACGTTTACAGCTTTGGAAAGAGAGGGCAGCAAGTGTCACATCCTGTAATGTTTCCAGCAATGTTTATTTTTTCCTCAATTACATCCTGAAAGCAACGTTGTCCGTGTGGATGCAGAGAGGTGGTGAGGAAAAGCTCCTGCAGCTGCTGGCGGGGCCTGAATGCGGGTCTTACGGGCTGCCTCCTCATTCCAAGGAGAATCCAGAAGTGACCGGAAAGCCCTCCTCCCCTCCTTCCATCCAGGCCTCACTCTGCAGTTGTGCAGCTCCTGGGCCAGTCCCAAGAGGAAGCTGGCTGTGGCTGGGTGGCCTGTGGGGACTGTCTCTAGCTTCACAGACTTCCCATGACCACCCGTCACCTGATGTCTCCGGGATTATCCTGGGCATTGTGAGTTGTACCCCATGTTGCACACACAGCCCCGTGTATTCCATGGAGGGCGGGGGGTCTGTTCAGAAGCAGCCTGGGCAAATACTCCTGCACCGTGAGACCCTCAGCGTCTTCCAACTCTGTGCTCGGGGAAGGCCAGCCTAGCCCGGTCTTGGCATTTGCGGAGGTGACCCTTGCCATCCACACGGTATTCTGGGCAGGGACTGGTTACGTGCTCCCAGGGCCAGCCTTCTGCCCCCTCAGGAGTGCCCATGAATCAGTATTCCCCTAGAAGTCTCCGGAAAGACCAGGCCACTGAGGTGTGAGCCGTAAGGCTGCTTGGTGCTTTTCAGCTGCTGCTGCAGGAACCTCTCAGCTCCCTGTGAGCACAGATGTGGAACAGAGCAGGTCCCAGACCAAGAGAGCATGGCAGTGGGAGGGAGGGGACAGCTGGGGGAAGGGATGGCCCAGAATCCTGGAGACTCCAGACGGGGAGAGAAGAGGTGGAGCCATCTAGGACCAGCCTCCTAGAGACTGCTGAGAGGGAGACTGTGATGTGTCAGCCTTATTTAATCCTTGTACCAAAAAGAACAGCGCTTACAAATTTTAAGAACTAAAGCTATTAGTGTAAATATAAAGAAACTTAAATGTGGCATGATGTTAGAGAAGAAATGGCACAGATGGAAAAAGTATTTGGCCTTAGTGCTGGCAAGGTTTCCTTCCCACTGGCTCAGGCTCGTGCTTCTGGGCCAGCAGGGAGGGACTGCTGTCCTGGGCCCTAAATACACTGCCACACAGACACTTGAGGCCAAGGGAGACTTAACTATGGTTACGGAACAAAAGAGATATCTTACTAGCTTTGCAATATAAAAATAACCATCTGATAGGAGCTGGGAGAGGCAGAGGGACCGGCAGGGCACCAAACTCCTCACGTTGTCAGAAACGGACAGAACAGACTGGTCCCAGACGTGCGGCACAGCTAGCATAATCCAGTTCCCCTCATGGGAGGCACCGGTGTGGCCCTGCCGCCGATGTGCTCACTCCTGCCTTGCTTTCAGGTGCTCTCTCTTGGCCCGGGGGGCCCGTCGTTTGTGGGCATCTCCTCCGTTCCCTTATTTCCCGAGGCCCACCAGCAATGCAGCACTCTAGAACAGCTTTTCTCTATTACAATCCATTTATCCCAAAGCTCTTCAGTAGCATTGGAAATATCAGTTTAAAAAATCAGCCAGAGGATTACTGACAAAACAGAAGCTATTTCCCAAAGAAATTTTATCTAAAAATATAGCAGTTTCTATTCTCACCTCATTTAGCAGAGCACTTTGGAGGAAACACTGGGACCTGAGTACAGGTGATGGTCATTTCTAATGCCTCTTCTGCATTATTCCCAGGAATTACTCAAAAATAGATAGAAAATAATCTATGACAATAGAGAGGGTTGTCTAAAAAGAAATGTGCATATAAACAAGTCTTCCCAGGTAAGCCAAACAAATTTTCTGCACAAATAATTCAGATAAACCAGGATAAATGGTGTATTGATCGTGAAGGAACTCAGGACCAAGCCATCCGGGTTAGACGTTGTTGCTGATGGATCTTGAAAAGATCGTATTGAAGGATTCTGCGAGCTGTCTCATCTATGTCCATCATTATTCCCTTGATCTCTGAAACGCTTTCATCACCCCAGAATTAAGTTAGGGGCTTCTGCAAGGGCTGTGAAGACAGTTCAATGGACTGGGTCTTCCCGCCCAGGGCTACTTTACTTTACTCCATTAAAGTTGCTGATGATGAACAGATCCTGTTAGTGTCACATGCACTTGATTTCATTCCCCATTTGCAACAGTGAAAATTGTCTAATGGCATTGTTAAGTATCCCAGAATTATAATTAATTCTAATTAGCTAATAAAATCTTAGTGCTCTAAAATCTTGATGAACCAGAACTGAAATAGCCAGAATTGTTATATTGTATTCCATTTTTAGGAGAAAGAGACAGATCAAGCAGAAATATAATCTAAAACCAAATTATAATAGAAATGCCAGAAGACGTTCTGGGACTGATACATATCTATCTTGGTCTAACATTGCTCTCACCTGTAAGGCAGGGCACATTCAAACTTGCCCATGAGGACCTTGCTTCGGCTGCTTGGCCCCTACAGTCTGCCAGGTCCAAGGCTTCCTCGCCTCCCCTCCACCCTGGAGGTGCCGGGTCCCCCGCCCTCCTCCTGAAGGCTCTCTCTCAGCCTCCGTTTCAGCCCGGGCCTCGACTGCTCAGTCTCATTTCAAACACTGGGCTGCAGGCGTGGCCATGATTCTCTGGCTTTTGTTTTCATTGTCTTTTACGAATACATCACTCCTGCACGTACAGTGATTAAGACCTACCTCCCACTCATCTCCCCATTCCCATCCCCACCAACCCGAGAGCCACAGCCCCCACATCTCAAGAAACACAGTGGTGACAAGCTTGGGCTTCTCAGGGGGTGTGGAGTGTGAGGGGGCTCCCCGGCACCATCACAGGGGGCAAACTCTGAACAGAAGCCTCTGCAATCCCACCCAGCCCATCTCTCACGTTAAGGGTAAAGGAGGCATCACTCTGTCCCCTCAGCCCCAGACTGCACAGAGCCTATTCGGCCATGGTGTGTGTACCTTCTCTGTCCATTATGTGCAGGTTAACTTATCCCCGGGATTGACACTGGCACCTCTGTATTGCACGCTGGGCCATGTTCTCTGGCTTTTCTGACCCAGCCTCTCCCACCCACTTTCTGGACTGTGAAGCACCGCGCATTCCCGCGGGCCATCGAAGGAAGCCTGGCTGCCCTCTGTGTTTGGAGCAAAGGCAGTGATTCCTGCGACACCCCTAGTTGACTCCCTCCCCCGCAGATTTCCCCATCTAAAACTGGAAATGCTCCAGTCCCTTCTGGTGATGAAGTCGTCAGTGAACCAGCTCTGAGTGGCTTCCACCCTCTTCCCAGATTCATTCCTCCAAGGTCCCCCGTGGTCTGACCCCACGCTCCCCACAGAGTCCAAACTGGGCTCCTGGTGGCTGAGAACCTTGCGGAGTAGCGACCTCCCCCACAAAGACCCCGCAAGGTAGCGAGGAGCTTCGCTGGCCTCGGGCCTTTGGAACTCAAATTAGGCCAAGATGATCACTGGTACCGAGGCCACCACGAGGGCATTAAAGTGTGACCGTTCCTATGTACGTTCAAAACAGATCATTAGTGTTTAAGAAAACGTAATTCATGACGTCCTTGTGAAGGGTTACACTAAAAATGAAAAACTCGAAGAACTGTGCGTCCGAGCAGGTGGCGACCCTCACAGGTGCAAACTCAGACACAAAAGAACCAACGCCCCCCCCAAAAAAAAAAAATGGGGTCTCGCGCACGCGCAGACCGGAAAGGCTCAGCGCCACATGACTCCACCACAGGAGCCGTCTGCGTGGGGTGGCTCAGCGCACGCGTAGAGCCTATCGCAGGGCGCCGCACGACACTCTTGTAGAGACGGCTGAGGGAGGAAGGAGAGGCTCTGCGCACGTGCAGAACGGACTGCCTTACGACACCGCCACCCCAAACGGCTGAAGGGGGGGCGGGGGGGGGGGGGGGGGTGTGAGGGGCTCCGCGCACGCGCAGCGCGGCACAACAGGGCTGCAGGACGTTAGGAAACGGGGAGGCGGCTCCTGCGCTCTCGAGCGGAGACACGGGGGGTGGGTGGGGGAAGATCGGGTCAAGATAGTGGTCGAGCGAGCTAAAGAAAACCCAGATATTGTGTGTGCCTCCGAACTGAGCGGACGACGTGTAGCTGCTCAGCGAGAAACTTGAATGTGCCTGAGGAGAAAACGCGTTGAAGACAGCGCTGCGCAGACGCCGCTTGCAGCTGGACTTGCGCAGGCGCGGAGTGTAGCTCAGGCCGGCACAGGCGTACTGTGGCGGCAGCCCCTGCGCAGGCGCGGTTTGGAGGCCAAGACTCTGGAAGTCTGGCGGGCTGAGGGGGAGGCTGGCTCTTTGTCCTTCAGCGTTTGTCGCCCGTCTAGTCCGCAGGTCCCCGTTCCGCAGGTGTTTATTGGTGCCTGTTGCGCGTGGCCGCCGCGGGGCAGGAGCGCGCGTCGAGAGCCGGCCCCGGCTTCGACTTGGGCCCGGGTTCCAGTCGGCGAGCCTTAGGGTGACGCGCTGTGCGCTCAGGGTGCGCGCAGGCCTGTGACTCCATCGGGAGGCGACGGGAAGCCCCCGGCCCCCATCCGCGTCCCCGCCCTATGACATCGCGAGAAGGTGCCTCCCGTCCCGTCCGTCCAGCTCCCTTCCTCTCCTGTCACCTTCCCCTCGTCCCCTCCCCGCCCCCGTGAACGTGGCACCTCCAGTCGCTAGCCACGACCCCCTTCCCGGGCGGCGCGGTGCCCCTCGGTGTCCTCGGGAGGGAGAGCCCCGCCGTCCGGTGGTGGCCGCTCTGTCCTCCCCCCACCCCGGCTGCGAGCGCTCGGGCCTGCCTCCGCGCCCCTCTCTTGCGCCGCTTTGTCCGTGTCCCCGCGGGGGGACCGAGCCTTCCCAGGACTGCAGAGAATAGGGAGTAAGACGGCGCGCCCGAGTCCCGTGGCCCGGACATACTGCCTGACTGTTGTCAACTGTCTGTGTTTAAAGAAAGGAAAATAGGCAGCATTCCTCCTCATCCATTTGTGGGCATTTCGTGTTTCGTGTGTACTATGATAGAATGTGATTTTCATTAATGTTCCTTAAAAGCGACTTGGCTGAGAAAAATAACGTCTTACGTGGAAATGAAGAACACTGTATATTTTCTGATATTTTTCGATCATGAGCATACATTAGGGTTTTAAATTGTAATTTTTTAATCTTTTTGTAATTATACCCATGTATTATCAAACCACTGCCTTTACAAATCTTGTGTAACTCTCCTTGGCAATTCTGATTCCCCCCCTCCCCCCCACCCCCCCCAGGGAAGAGTTGGTATTCTGGATGAACCCAAAAATTCTTTGGTCACTTTATCCTTCTCCATTTTTGTCCCTTCAGGAGTAAGTGGAGTTGTCAGGTTGGCAGATAAACATGTTCAAGTGTGTGAATGGCTGGTTTTAAAGTACTAAAATTGTACTGTTTATTACCATAATGTCTATAAAAAGAATTGGGTAATGGAAGTTGGTACTATCAGAGACAGCACCTGTGAACGAAGTCACACGTATGTGTGTATAGGGTGTTTGTGTAAATATCTGTACCTTAATACATTTTTTTTCCTCCAGCCTAAGCTCCTGCTTGATGGACTGGTTTTGCCTGCCCCTCCTCCCCCGCTCTCTCCCTTCTCTGCCTGCAAGGAGCCTCTGCCCTGCTCCCTGCATTCCAGGTTTACTGAACTGCTGTGCTCCCCCTAACTGCCATGCTGTTTCATCCATTTTCCCATCTCGTCATTAATTTATCGTCTGTCTGATGCCCTTTCGGATGCTCCCTCGTTCCTCCATCTGCACTGTGTCTTTGGAGACCTACCTCAGGTATCATCTCTTGGTAGCCTTTCCTGACAGTGGAGAAGACGCGGGTCCCTGTTGCGTGGGCGTACTGTGCTCCAGAACTTGGCACAACCGGTTACTGATAGCAGTACTGTGCTGATTTCACTCTGTGTCTCTTTACCTCTTCTAAAGTACAGGGTGGACTTTGTCATTTGTACTCCCAGCTTCTCTTAATACAGGGCTCGGAGCTGACAGACACAATAAATACTTGCTGCCTGACCAGCTTAATGAATGAATAAATGAATGTACTGTTTTCGGAAGTTTCTGTCTTGTTCAGCACAGGAGAGAGCAGCAAGGCAGGCGCCTAGAGAGAACGAAGAGGGTGTTGATGTTGTCGAGACAGTGCTCCGGGACTGTAGACACAAAGCGAAGGTGTGACTTGGTGGGTGGTGTGCAGGCGAGAGGAAGAGAGGAGTCACATGATGAAGAGGTATTGAGTCCAGAGCAGCATTTACTTCTTTTTAAAAATCAACTCTTGGGGCGCCTGGGTGGCTCGGTTGGTTGAGCGTCCGACTTCGGCTCAGGTCATGATCTCACGGTCCGTGAGTTCGAGCCCCACGTCGGGCTCTGTGCTGACGGCTCAGAGCCTGGAGCCTGTTTCGGATTCTGTGTCTCCCTCTCTCTGATCCTCCCCCATTCATGCTCTGTCTCTCTCTGTCTCAAAAATAAATGAACGTGAAAAAAAAAAAAGAAAAACTCTTTGAGGTATAACTTACATAAAATGCAGCCACTTTAGATGTACATTTTGACAAAATTAGGCAAATGTGAGCACTCTTGTAACCATGACCGTATTCGAGACGTGGAACCTCTCCATCACCAGAGATGTTGCCATGTGCTCCTTTCCAACCAGGCTGTCATACCCCAGTCCCAAGCACCTCTGATCCCCTCCCTCCCTCCCTCCCTCCCTTCCTCTTTCTTTCTCTCTCTCTCTCTCTCTCTCTCTTTCTTTCCTTTTATTTTTGAGAGAGACAGACAGAGCGTGAGTGGTGGAGAGGCAGAGAGAGAGGGAGACACAGAATCTGAAGCAGGCTCCAGGCTCCAAGCTGTCCGCACAGAGCCCGACGTGGGGCTTGAACCCAGGAACCGTGAGATCATGACCTGAGCCAAAGTTGGACACTCAACCAACTGAGCCCCCCAGGCGCCCCGTCCTCTTTCTGTCCCTATAGAGATTTGTCCTTTTGTTGAGGCACCTGATGCGTGGTAAGCCAATGATTGACATAGTTCTTAAAGCACAGAAAGCTTTATTATCAGAAGGGCAGCCCAATGAGGAGGCAGGGGGTCATTCCCAAAGTTGCCTTGCCTTGTTGAATCTAGGGACAGTTTATATGTGATCAGTTAGGAATGCGAGTATGTGAAGGGAAGTTTATGGGCTTCTTGAAAGTTGAGGGTAGTCTTGAAACCACTGAAGGTATGCATTCTTCTGGACAGTGAGGCGCCATCTGGGATCTGCCTGGTACATCAGATAGTTTTAAGAAAAATGTTATCTGTTTTCCGTCAGATTCTTATAATCAGTGTGCAAACAAGGGATAAAGTGGAAAGGGCACAGTTAATGATGAGTCATGCACAGGGCTTAGGGAAACAAGAAAAGAATGGGATGGGAGGCTAGGTTAGTAATACGACTATCGTACAGCTTCTGCTTTCAGCAGGCCCCAGAACCAAGTGTCTGGCCTCGCTTTCCATAATGTTGTGTAAGTGGAATGACACAGCACGTACCGGTTGGTGGTTTCTTCACTCGGCATGTGTTTGCTGTTGAGCAACACTGGGTGAAGCGGTAGCTGGCAAAAAAAGACTGATGATAGATGCGTAGAAGGATGGAAAAAATAGAATTGCGTGATGAACCAAAGTGTTAATGTAGTGAAAGTATTAATAACAATATCATTAGTAATGGTAATTAGTAATAGTAATGGAGTATCCCTATATGTCTGTACATTATAAGTCTTTTTTTTTTTTTTATGTTGATTGATTGGAGAAAGCGTGAGTGGTGGAGGGGCAGAGAGCAAGAGAGAGAGAGAATCCCAAGCAGGCTCTGGGCCAGCAGCACAGAGTCTGACATGGGGCTCAATCCCACGAACTGTGAGACCGTGATCTGAGCCGAAATCAAGAGTCAGATGCTTAACCGACCGAGCCAACCATGCACCCCTGTACATTATAAAACATCTTTTATGTGTGTGTGAAAGTTTTCATACACCTTGAGAAAAATACGTATGTTTTTAAGTCAGAGGTTCCTACTTTAAAAAAAAAAATTTTAGTTGATTTTTGAGAGAGACAGACAGTGTGAGGGGGAGAGGGGCAGAGAGAGAGGGGGGGAGAGAGAAAATCCCAAGCAGGCTCTGCACCACCAGCATAGAGCCTGATGCAGGGCTCGAACTCACGAAACTGTGAGATCATGACCTGAGCCAAAACCAAGGGTCAGACACCGAACCCACTGAGCCACCCAGGTGCCCCCAGAGGTTTCTACTTTTATCCGTTATCTTAAAGTAGTGGTATCCAGTAATGAATTCCAGTACCTCTTAGGGATGTGAAGAGGTTGACAATGGGATGCTTCCAGTTTTTGTCTGAATATTTTTAAAAGGCTTTGGAAGTTCCAGCACTTATCCATAGGTAGCCACGCTTGCTGATGTGTCCACTATGTTTTATTTCAGCCTGTTGGAGTCACGCTGGTTACCTTGTGCTTGAAACATGCTCAGAAGGTGCTTGAAACGTGCCAGAAACGTGTGGGCAGGCCATGCTTGACAACGACACCTGGGGAGACTCCTCATCTGTTGGGCGCTGCTCGGGAGGCCTGCATCTTAACACGTGTGTGAGGTTCATGGCTGAGAAATGATGAAGGGCGGCTGGTCATGGGGAGGAGATGAAGGGCAGCTCCCAGGAGCGACCTCACCCCCACGTGACAGTGATGGGGATCTGCACACACCGGGAGTGGTGACTGGGGTGGGTCCTGTGTGCTCGAGGAGGCCACAGGGCCACCTCCGGCTCATACAGACCCTCTGTGCCGATGGAAGAAGGCCTCCACTGGGGAGGTGGCCAGAAGATGTGTGCCCACTCCGGCGGGTGTGCCCACTCCGGCGGGTGTGCCCCTTTGGGCACCAGGCCTGGTGGACAAAGCACCCCCTTGGTGGCACACACGGTCCGGCTCTACCTGGTGGCCTCAGGGTAAGACGGGCCCAGTCCTCAGCCTCTTGCAGCTTGTATTTAGGGACAGGGGCAGACCAGTACACGGAGAAACGAAGGTTGGGACCGGTTTCCGTTCGCTCGGGGGGAGGCCTGAGGAGGGGACCTGGCGTCAAATGGCTGGTGCGGCACGATGTCACGAACAGGCAGCGTAGGAGGTACAGGCCAGTGTTGTGTCGTGGACGGTTGCTAATGTCTTCAGGTCTCCTCCCCACTTGGGTTTTAGCTCATCCTGGGCCTCTTTGGCTTCTCTGTGGTTGTTTGAAGGGTCATTGGAGCCGGGTCAGGCCAGCCAGGGACTAGTCCCATCTGAGAGCTGTGCGTGTTTGGGAGTGTGGGTGCAGGGGCATGGGAGTCCGCTCTTCTCTGGGAGGCTGAGGTGCTGGTCTCCCTTGGACTCAGTCGCAGCCCTGCCTTCGCGAGGAAAGGGAGTACCCGCTCCTCCCCTTGTTGCCCTGGACCTGCGGGCCTGCTTGGACGGTAGACACCAGCGGCCTGAGTGTAGGTAGGACCCCGGCCTCCCAGGGAGCCCCAGGTCCCTCCGGGAGCTTAAGGAGGGAATTCCCTAAGCAGAGTACACCACAGATCAACAAAACTGGGGTGTGGGGGGACACCTAGACCTTAAAATACATGGAAGAATGCCCTACTGTGCACCTGGGATGTTTTGGAAAGAAACCAGATGACCTCCTGTAGCCTGGGTCAGGGCATCTGGGTGAAGAAAGAGCCACTGTGGGGCCGTTTGGCACGCAGGGTTGTGTAAGTCGCACGGAAAACTGCGTGTTGGTTTGTGGCATTTTCTGTGGGCAGATGGCAGGTCCCCTCGCCCTGCTGTCCCCCTGCCCTCTGATTTGCGTGTTTCTCCTGTACAAGACGGGGGCCCTGAAGCGTCTGGGAAAAGAAGCTGGAACAGGCACAGGACCTAGGCCACCAGGATGCTGGTCGCCAGTGGTCGTGCCCAGTGGGGATGCTCCCCTGGACCCAGGGTTGTCCTCCCTGACGTGAGGCCACCAAGCTGAAAAGACTTTCTTCAGTTTCTTCCGGCGTAAAAGGCTTCCACTGCGCGAGGATTCAGGAATCATGCATAAGTGTGGCTTCTTGGCCTTTTCAGGGGCAGCGATGGCTGAGAGGATCCACAGAGGCCCAGGTGCATGGCCGTACAGACCTTCCCATCCCTGCTGCCCACATTTCTGCAGGCGCTGTGCTCATATCACATGCCCTTAGCTCTCTTTCCCCACGCTGAGAATCCTCCCAAGTTCTTATCCCATGTCTAGACTCAGGAATGCTAGGACAAAACCACAAGCCTACACATTCCTCCTCCCTCTGGAGGGGCCCGCTTCTCTGGTATGAAGCTGAGCGCTGCCCACAGCAGTTAGACTTGTCTGGACGTGTCCGGAGTCAGGCCACGAGCCCCTGCGCTCCAGCCATGCAGATGCACAGAGCGTGTTCTCAAAGTTCTGCCCGAGCCTTCATACGTTTTCTGAGTCCTCTCCCCAAGTGCAAGATTGCCTTTAATACAAAGTGATCACCAGCAATTTGAAAACCAGACAGAGATCCCTCTGAAAAGGCTGTAATCCTGGTGATGCCAACACTGAAAAGGGCCGAGTAAGAGGGAGGAGCTGCCACTCCTCGGTGTCCACTGTGTATGACTTGTTCCTTTGGAAGGAGTGTTCCTGCAGGTACTGCAAGTGGCAGAGTGTCTGTTTTACCCCCACACCACCCTTAAAAGTGGCCCAAACTTGCTGGCGCTCCCCGAACTGTCCGAGGGTGTCCCCTCTGTGGCCCCATTGGACTTGCTGTCTCCAGACATCGCCATACACTCACCTCCTTGCCTTCCCTGGTCTCGGACCCTGGGATCTTGGAAGTGCACGGATTAATGCAGCGGCGCCTGGCCCCAGAGCAGCTGCGGAGGGACTAGATTGCAGCCTCCAAGCTGAGCCTGGCATCAGAGAGGGTCAAGGCCAGGCACAGCTGTGCAGGGTCTGTGCTGGGTCCGTGCTGGGTCCGTGCTGGGTCCGTGCTGAGTCTGTGCTGAGCCCTGACTTTGGTGGGGGTGTATGGGGGGGTCCTGCACCAGCACAAGTGACCCCCACCCATAGAGGGCCTGCACCCAGCGCCTCTCAGCAATTCACTCCTTTATCCCACCAATCAGTGAAGCATCCTTCTTCTTCACTGGGATTTGGTGAAGGCTTCTCTACGTTCACTTCAGGTACCTCCTGGGTCCTGGGGTGAGGCCAGAATCAGCCCCACAGGTAGCGCTGGACTCCCAGGCCGAGGTCAGGAAATCAGTCTCTCTCTCCTAGGGAGCCTACTTCAGGGCTTTTCCTACCTTAAGTCCTAACAAGAGTGAGTCTGTCCCATCAGGTCTCCCAGGCCCCCCAGTAGTGTCTAAACTCTGGAATGGGCAGAAGAATCTCAATGGCTCGAGGTCCCCTGTCTGGGAGGTGCAGGGTGGGAAGTGACCCGTGCTGCAGCATTGCCTGGAACTGCCCAGAACACTGGCCTGGGCTCCATCCACTGCTCCCTGTAAATGTGAGTCAGCTGGGCCACTGTGGACCCAGGTGTAGTGCAGTGTCCCCACCAGAGATGCACCAGGGTCCCAGGCCCAGGAGGGCCAGTCCAGCCTCCAGAGCCACAGCCATCTGCCCCTGGCCTCATTGCCTCACTGGCAAAGGGACTTTGCGCCCTGTGTCACACCTGGGCTTGCAGAGAAGGCACTGACTGTCCCGTCTGCGGGACTCCCTCCAGAAGTCAACACCATCACGGTCAGCCTGGTATTGGGTCTCTGCAGCCCGCCGGGGGCCTGGGGACTTGTTTCTGAGGGAAGGATGAGAAGCGAACACTGAGGCCGATGTAGAGGAGAGGGAGGGGCCCTCGCAGGCTCGTTTGCTTCTGTGATCATTCCTGCAGTCAGAGGCCACATGTCCGATTGCAGCGCGTGCGAGGGTGAAATTGGCTCTTCCAACAATGTTTAGAAACATTGTCACATTTATACTCAGCACGTCTTCACCACTGCTAACAGTGGCAGCCCTCTGCCCCACAAGGAAGCCCACCTGGGTGCCTTCCAGGGGTCCTGTCATGGCCCCAGGTGGCCTGTTAGAGAGCTGTGGCCACGCAGGCTCCCCTCCTGGGTCCTGGGCACCAGTCACCCACCACGAAAGGAGAGTTGGGGTGAGTTTCTGCCCTCTGCTTAGAAATCTAAAAGATGGAACATTTTCTGTATTTTAGGCAACTCTCCAGGACATTTGTGTTCCCTCAACCTCACTTAAATCTCTAACTGGAAAAGTTCTTAGTCTAAGGTGGATGGTATTTCCCTTTCATACAGGATCCTGCTCCTACCCCTGACAATGATGAAAATCATTAAATTTTATTTTATTTAAAATACACTTATTCTTTCATTGTGAAAGTAACAGAAGTAGCACTTTTAAAAAAATGTATATGATTTATGGCCAAGTTAGCTACGTACAATGTATACAGTGGGCCCTTGGCTTTGGGAGCAGATTCCTGTGATTCATCGCTTACATACAACACCCAGTGCTCATCCCAACAGGTGCCTTCCTCAGTGCCCATCACCCATTTGCCCCTCTTCCCTGTCCCCATCCGTTTGTTCTCTGTATTTAAGAGTCTCTTATGGTTTGCCTCCCTCCCTCTCTGTTTGTAACCATTTTTTCCCCTTCCCTTCCCCTATGGTCTTCTGTTATGTTTCTCAAATTCCACATATGAGTGAAAACATGATATCTGCCTTTCTCTGACTGACTTATTTCACTTAGAAGAATACCCTCCAGTTCCATCCATGTTGTTGCAAATGGCAAGATTTCAATCCTTTTTCATTACTGAGTAGTATTCCACTTTATATATAACTCACATCCTCTTTATCCATTCATCAGTCAGTGGACATTTGGGCTTTTTCCATAATTAGGCTATTGTTGAAAGTCCTGCTATAAACATTGGGGTGCACGTGCCCCTTCGAATCAGCACTCCTGTATCCTTTGAATAAATTCCTAGTAGTGCAACTGCTGGGTCGTAGGGTAGTTCTGTTTTTATTTTTTGGAGGAACGTCCACACTGTTTTCCAGAGCGGCTGCACCAGTTGGCCTTCCCACCAGCAGTGCAAAAGAGATCCTCTTTCTCTGCATCCTCGCCAGCATCTGTTGTTTGCTGAGTTGTTAACATGAGCCACTCTGACAGGTGTGAGGTGGTATCTCAGTGTGGTTTTGATTTGTATTTCCCTGATGATGAGTGATGTGGAGCAGTTTTTCATGTGTCGGTTGGCCACCTGGATGTCTTCTTTGGAAAAGTGTCTCTTCATGTCTTCTGTCCATTTCTTCACTGGATTATTTGTGTTTTGGGTGTCGAGTTTGATAAGATTTTGGATACTGACCCTTTATCTGATATGTCATTTGCAAATATCTTCTCCCATTCCGTCGGCTGCCTTTTAGTTTTGCTGATTGTTTCCTTTGCTGTGCAGAAGCTTTTTATCTTGATGAGGTCCCTGTAGTTCATTTTTGTTTTTACTTCCCCGCCTTTGGAGACATGTTGAGTAAGAAGTTGCTATGGCCGAGGTCAAAGAGATTGTTGCCTCTTTTCTCCTCTAGGATTTTGATGGCTTCCTGTCTCACATTTAGGTCTTTTATCCATTTTGCATTTATTTTTGTGTATGTGTAAGAAAGTGGTCCAGTTTCATTCTTCTGCATCTTATTTATTTATTTCAATGTTTATTTATTTTTGAGAGAGAGAGACAGAGACAGAGTGCAAGTGGGAGAGGGGCAGAGAGAGAGGGAGACCCAGATCCGAAGCAGACTCCAGGCTCCAAGCTGTCAGCACAGAGCCCGACGCGGGGCTCGAACTCATGAACTGTGAGATCATGACCTGAGCTGAAGTCAGCCGCTTAACTGACTGAGCCACCCAGGTGCCCCTCATTCTTCTGCATGTTGCTGTCCAGTTCTCCCAGCACCATTTGCTAAAGAGACTGTCTTTTTCCCATTGGATACTCTTTCCTGTTTTGTCAAAGATTAATTGGCCATACATTTGTGGGTCCAATTCTGGGTTCTCTATTCTATTCCATTGGTCTAGGTGTCTGTTCTTTGTGCCAATACCATACTGTCTTGATGATTATAGCTTTGTAGTAAAGGCTAAAGTCTGGGATTACGATGCCTCCTGCTTTGTTTTTGTTTTTCACCATTTCTTTGGCTATGCAGGGTCTTTTGTGGTTTCATACAAATTTTAGGATTGTTTGTTCTAGCTCTACAAAGAATGCTGGTGTTCTTTTGATAAGGATTGCATTGAATGTGTAGATTGCTTTGGGTAGTACCGACATTTTAACAATATTTGTTCTTCCAGTCCATGAGCATGGAATGTTTTTTCATTTCTTTGTGTTGTCTTCAATTTCTTTCATAAACTTCCTATAGTTTTCCGCATACAGATCTTTTACGTCTTTGGTTAGGTTTATTCCTAGGTATTTTATGGTTCTTGGTGCAATTGTGAATGGGATCGATTCTTTCTCTTTCTGTTGCTTCATTACTGGTGTATAGAAATGCAACCAATTTCTATACATCGATTTTATATCCTGCGACTTTGCTGAATTTATGTGTCAGTTCTAGCAGTTTTTTGGTGGAGCCTCTTGGGTTTTCCATGTAGAGTATCATGTCATCTGTGAAAAGTGAAAGTTTGACTTCTTTGCCTATTTGAATGCGTTTTATTTCATTTTGTTGTCTGATTGCTGTAGCTAGGACTTCCAACTCTATGTTAGACAACAGTGGTGAGGGTGGCCAACCCTGTCGTGTTCCTAATTTCAGGGAGAAAGCTCTCAGTTTCTCCCCCATTGAAGATGATATTAGTGTGGGCCTTTCATATATGGCTAGAAGAAACAGTTCTGTGAAGCCAACATGATCTGTCATTTAAATATAAAAGCTGTGAAAATAGGTAATAGACAGGAAGGAGATACAGGCTACATATATTTTGACTTAAAATTTGTAGCTATCTGTGCATTAATTTTTAACAACTTTATTGAGATCACTTTTCATAGAGTGAAACCTTCAGGTTTTAACTGCACATGTTGGTAAGTTGTGACAAATGTGGAAAGTCGGACAAGATGCATGACAATGTCATGGCTCCAGAAAGCCCCCTGCTTCCTTCCTGGTCAGTATCCCGCCCAGAGGTCACCACACCCCTAACCGCCTTCCTAATGTGGCCACTTCTGGCTCCTGTCACAACTCTGGATGCTTCTGTATGGGGCTGAAGAGTCTGAGTGAGCACTTGTCTCACAACTGGATTCTTAGTCTCCATTTTTAGTATAAACCACATCCTTAATTTGTCTTCCTAAGATGTGTGGTTTCAGTGTTTTTCTAAAGTGGACTGAGAAATCGAGTGTATTTGTAAGGCAGTCTAAGACCAGAATTCTTCCAAATATTCAAAAATTATTTTCTGTTTAATAGTTATCTTGTCTATACCTAATTCAAGATCCATTTTTAAAAGAACCTCAACTTGCCTTTATCTTGATTTTCCAAGTCAAGTTTATCCTGGTTTTCATAGAAACCACTTTCTTTCATTAGCACTAGCCGGAAGCTGGTTTCCATAATAATAAACGAGCTCAGCAGTAGGGAGAGTGTGGACAAGCGGCATAAACGTGCTTGGGTGCAAACCTAAGTGTCCTGGTGAAGCTCACAGTAAGAAGTGGTCTACTGCGTTTCACTGAAGCGATGAGCCCGCTGAGCCCGCAACCACGTGAGTGGCAGAGCAGAGGCGGGTGTGTTACAGGTGCTTTACATACACATACAGACTGATGAGAACACACATGTGCGTGCTGCACCCCAGAGGTATCTACTTTCAGCATTTTTCCAGATAGTTTTCCGGGCTCTCAAGTGCTCTCATGCACATAGAGCTAACATTATTGCAGGGTTTGAGGGAACAGACTGCAAGTAGGGGGTGCCCCAGTAGGACTCTCAGAGCTCAGTGAGAGCTGATGTACTCAGGGCCATGGTTTATTTTTTTAAATTTATTATTTTTTTTAACATTTATTTTTGAGACAGAGAGAGAGCATGAATGGGGGAGGGTCAGAGAGAGAGGGAGACACAGAATCTGAAGCAGGCTCCAGGCTCTGAGCTGTCAGCACAGAGCCCAACGCGGGGCTCGAACTCACGGACCATGGGATCATAACCTGAGCCGAAGTTGGACGCTTAACCGACTGAGCCACCCAGGCACCCCAGGGCCGTGGTTTATTACAGCAGAGGGATACAGGCGAACGTAACACAAGGAGAAGGGCACAGGGCAGAGTCCAGACGGAGCTCCCAGCTGTCTGTGGACAGCAGTCCTCCCTGGCATCCACGTGTCCTCACCAGAGCCCAGACTGGGCCACTGGGCCCCTGGGCCACATGTGCTTTGGTGTTGGCCTCTGGCAAGCTGGGCAGGGATGGTCGGGTTGGGGGGTGTTTTCCTTCCTTTAGATGCCACAGAAGCTCAGACTTTGCCCAGGTACTGTTAGCAGGCAAGTAGAACATGGTGACAGAGGTAAAATGATCTCTGCCGGCAGGAATGCCCTTCCGTCTGGCTCGCCCATTCCGCTCTTTCCATCTTCTCCGTCTGTCTCACTTGTCTCATCCGTCCTGATGATGTTTTGGGGTGATGGGTTCATAGGGTCTGGGGCCAACAGCCAAGAAAGAATTCTTGAAGATATCTTTGATGCAAAAAGTTCATTTTATTAAAGTGTGTGGACAGGACCCATGGCGGGAAGAGCTGCTCTGGGGTCGTGACAGGTAACTCATTCTTTACCCGTAGGTTGGGAGGGGGTCAGGGATAGAGTAAGTCTCTAAGGAATTTTGGAAACAAGGTTTCTGGGACCTTGAGGGGTTAGCTGTTGCTAGGGAAACACCATTTATTACCATTTAGTAAAACCTCGGTCATGAGACCCCCCCAGATGTTTATCGGGGGGCCATAAGTTTGGAGTGTGATTGCCAGCATGTATCTTGGGGCAGTTGAGATAAAGGAAGTAGACTTACAGGAACCTTGAGGTTGGGATAATGTTAAGCTAGGGTTCTCTTTTGGCCCCGGCAAAGTGTCATCATCGAGGCATCTGAGCTCCTAGAGGGAGGTCATTCTGCGGGTCTCAAGGACTTGTCAATGGGCTGTAGGCAGTAAGGAAATTTAATTTTTCATTTGCTGCAGTTTCTCACATCACCATGGCAAGCACTTAAACCCCTTTCCTTTGTTCTTGGGCAGCCAGGAGTGTCCGAGGAATATCACACATATTCCACCGGGGAGGGAGGTGGGGGTGATGCCAGCCTGTGTTTGCCCTTGTCGTGCCCCAAGCTCCCTCATCACTTCCATCCGCCCCACCTGCCTCACTGGCCCCATCGACCCCACCCCTTCCGTCTACCCCATCCGCTCCACCTCACGTGGCCCAGCCAGAGTGTGTGCAGGTGCACCTCTTTATGGTTCGAGAAGCCTGCCTCTACTGTGATGACTTCCCCGGTGGTCACAGCTCCTGCTTAGGGCAAAGGCCAGTAGATGCTTGGAAGGGTCTTGACCAACCTGAAGAGACGGGCAGATAAATTGCTTGCCTTTTCTCTAGAAGGTCTAGAGAGGCAGTGGTTCCCTAAAGTCTCCCTGAAGATAACTCAGTGAGCCATCATCTTGCTGTTTCCTTTATAATCTGTGGCAAGCCAAAAAAAAAAAAAACCCCAAAAAAACCCACCAACAACAAAACCAAAGGGCATCACTTTGTATTTATTCCCCTTTCTTCCCACTGACACTCCTGCTCCTGCCTCTTACTCCTTCCCTGGGATTGCAGCCCTCACCCCATTCCCAGTGCACTGGTCTCTGGCTCAGTTTTCTGAAAGACACCATATCACCTCATGCAGAGGCCTAGCCATGCTGAGACAGAACTGAATGTTTGCCCTGTTAGAAAAAAATGTGAAACATTAAGGTAGAAAAACAAAAAAATTATTGTCGTTCCCCCTCTAGGTTTTGTGATTCAGTTCGGGCCTGTGCCTTTTATTGCCTTGAGCTATTTTACAGCTTTTAAACTGTAGGAAAACTTATAATAATGCAACTAATTATTGCCCATAGAAATGCAACTAAATTTTGTCCTTTGGAATGCAATTGCCCTGTTGATACTGACATCTATTTGTAGATTTATTTCAGCATTTCTGATTGCCTGTATACAAATGTGTGTGAACTCTGCCTTGAACTGGTTGTAATATCTTACGTGTTCCTCACAAGTTAAACAAAGTATGTGCTGTGTTGCCGTGTTTTTGTTTTTGTTTTTTTTTTGAGTAGGACTCATGACTTTGAAAACAAACGTCCTTTACAGCCCCCACCCCCAGCCTGTGCCTGGAGTCTGTCTGGAGCAGGTTTGGAAGGGCTTCCCTTATGTGTCTTTCAGCCAGAACACGCACGGTGCAAACTGTCACTCGTCTTCCTACTTGTTCACCATAAACGGTGGCCAAACACGCCACCCCAAGACGGCCACCCCACTTTGGCATAAGATGATTTGAGCAAAAGGCACTTGAAAAACAGCAGGTACAAGAAGAACGTCCGTACCTCCCCCTTTCTTCCTGAGAGCAGGACACAGACCAGGGTGAAGTCGCTGTCCCTGCACCAGGGGGAAGGAAGTGGTCTTGCCAAGGGGACGGGAGCCCAGGCCGAGAGAATTCTTGTTGAAATAACTCCTATCCAGGTATTTTGCATACTTTCCCACTGTCCCTTTCTGTTCACACTAGCATGAAACCTCTCGTTTTTGCCACTCCTGGGTCTTCATTCTCCTTATGAGGGCTCCCTCCCATGTGATGAAAAACTTATGTAAAATAAACTTGTGTGTCTTTCTCCTGCTAAGTCTCAGGCCCAGGCCAGAGACCCCAAGAGGGTTGAGAGAACGGCATTCCTCCCTCCACCAGACGGAGTGCCTCCAGCGCAGGACCCTGTCCGTCTTGCTTCCCTCCCACTGACTCCTCAGTCCCAGAGCCCCTCGGGCAGGAAGTGGGGACTGTCTGCCGAGTAAATGATCTGTGTCCACAGCACCCACCCATCTCCTTCCCGCCTCAGCCCATTCACGCTCAGACCAGCATCAGCATAAGGGAGGACAGTGGTTTGCTTACATGCATCCTTTAGGAAGACACGTGCCCTTACAGGGCTTGAGCGGCTGACAAAACAAGGACTTCTCTGTGTATACACTGGCACATACTAATGCTCCACGTTCCCAGTGGAGCTCCAGGAGCTAAAAATAACCACGCGTGTTCTGTTTTATACAGAAAAGAGGAAATGTGCAGCTTAGTTTGTAACATTTACTATTTTTGAAAACCTGATTTTTTTCCACATGTATTTTTAAAATGTCTTTGGAGATGTCCTTGCAGGAAAATGCACAATGCAGATTTCACCAAAGGTCCCTCCATTCTGTAATCCACATCTTCAGGAAACAATTGCTGGAGACCGGATACACTTGACGAGATGGGTTTTCGGGAAGCCGCCCAGATGCAGATCACCAGGGGTCATAGGAGGGCCAAAGGGCCCCGGGACCTCGGAAGCCAGGTCTCTGCCTAGTCTGCCCCCTGTGCAAGGAGGGGCACATGATCCCATGACCACAGGCTGACAGTGGGAGCGCGGGCCTCTGTTATCCTGAGAGATGAGCGAGAGGTGACCGTCATGCAGTGTCGCTCTGACCACCACTGAGCGCGGTCTTTCGTGAAAAGACGGGAGGGAGGTGTGTGTGCTATAGGTCTTCATTTCATACTGCGTATTTGCTCCTTCAGTGAGTGTGGGGAGGGTCTCGGTTTCTAAGGCTCCCCTGTAAGAGACGGCAGGCTATGATGAGCTGGTGGTGTTCAGTGTTGTTCGCTGCCCTTCCTTCTCACAGGGATTCTGGGAGGTTGAAAAATATGTAAAGAACAAATGAAGTAAAAAGAAAGAGACACAAGTTGCCTACAGCACAGGAAGTTGGGAACGTGGGTGAGTAATCACAGACCACGGAGGTATTTCCATGAGCAAAGAGCACAGGGACTGCGGGTGGGTGTGTGGGTGTGGGTTTGGCAGAAGAGGGTCCCTGCTGGCTCTGGGCACATCAGAGGGTAGGGCTGCCTGGGCGTCTTCTGGGGGGTTCTTCCCCAAGTCCACCATGGTGGGCCCTTCCCATCAGGACCTCTCCTTCCAGATGCAGGGAGCTGGCTACATGGCTGGCCACTGCAGACCTGAGCAAATGTGTCTGGGGTATAGAGCCAGGGCGGTGGGGGGAGGTGGGAAATGCATAGTATTTTGTAGTGAGGACAATGGCAACAAGATGTATGAAATGAGCATGTTTCCAAAGAAAGTCCGTAGTGATTTGGAAAATGCGATAGGGACAAACTGAGGCCTGATCTCAGTGGTAAGTACCTAGGAATTAACTTGTCCAGAAAGACAGTGGCTTAATGTGGAAAATGCTCACTATCTCACTGAGGTTATTAAAACAGTGAGTGAAAGAGACACCATCACCGGAAGGCAAAGACTGAATAGCATATGCGTTAATTCTCCTGGGTTTTAAAGATGTCGTGTGAGTCACGACAAAATTGTATCTCGATCTTTGAAGCCTGCTACTGTGATTCAAGCTCACCTGGAGAAGAAGTGAATGTGAAGAACCACAAGCACTTTAAGAGAAGAGGTCTCTCTTGAGGTCAGAGATTACTTCTCAGACCTCCAGCTGTGGTCCGAGCTACAATCAGCCACGAAAGGTAGTGTGCCTGCGGGAGCCCTCATTTATATCAGTGGAAGATCGTAGATCACTCTGGAGAGAATCGGAATTTATGCAATAATCTTATGTGTTCATGTAACAGTCTACTAAATGTTAATAGGATCATCATTAATCAATGAAGAACAGTTATTCAGCCAATCATATGGGACCAAGAAATAAATTACATACACTCAAAGTAGATCTTAGAATGTGCTAAGAATGTACTTAGAATGTAGTAAATTGTAGGCAGATTTGATTTCAAAATAAAACCACAAAAGAACAAGAAGACAAGACAAAACAGGACTCTAAGTAGAAAACTCTAAGTTTTATCCACTCTAAGATGAAAATGTCATTTTTAAGAAAAAAATGTAAGCGAGCACACAAAAAACAGATTTGAATTGACATTGAAATTATAAATTAAGACGAAAGTAAGAATGAACAATTAGGAAGGTAATTTAATTATAAAAAATTTATAGGCATGCTCCCCTAGTATGTAAGAATTTCTTAGAAATGATTATCAAAAGGCAAAAGACATGAAAGACAAACACAAAAATGAGAATAGTAAACACGGAAAAATGTTTAGCATCGTTACTGAGCAAATCAGACTTAGATAGGAAATTGTTACTGACTTTAAGAGGATTGTATGCAGCGTTGGTAACGAGGCATTTCAAGTTCTCGTGGTGGTATTGGTGGTAGAAAAACACAGACTTTCTTCAGCCTTAATTAATGAGAGATGTCGACACGGCTCCTCTTTTTCTACTTCCCTTTCACCGTTCAGTCCCCTCCTAAAGATTTCAGGGCCATTCTTTTCGGGGAATGAGCCCAGGGGCAAGGGCAGGATGAGGCCAGCATGGTGGGTCATCACTCAGAGCTTCCTTGGAGGAGGCAGCATCCACTGGGGAGCCCGCAAGTAGGCAACCTGGCACTCTGCACACAGCACCCCGAGAGACTGGCCCGAGTACCCCTTGCACTAAAAGAAATGAGGACTTTTTGGGCCGACAGCTCATTTTGGCGCTGGAGCAGGGAAAGATGAGCAGGAAACATCAGACTGTGCGAGACAGGAAATGCTTCCAGAATGGTGGCAGCACATCAAACACCACACAAGCCAGTATGGAGGGTCCCACCTGCCAACTGTAGGACAATTGCAGCATCAGAATAAGTAAAATTAGGGACAGCTTGCATATACTAGAAACCACACATTAAACTGATGTAAAGAAATGCACAAATAAGTTCAAAATTCCATGAGAAATGGAACATTGAAATAGACTCAAAGTTCCTCCTCTCAAAATTCTTTTTTTTTTTTAAGTTTATTTATTTTGAGAGAGGGAGCATGCATGGGGAGGGGGGGGTGCGCAGAGAGAGGAGAGAGAGAGAATCCCAAGCAGGCTCCGTACTGTTAGTACAGAGGCCAGGGCAGGGCTCAAACTCCCGAACCGTGAAATCATGACCTGAGTTGAAATCAAGAGTCGGATGGTCAACTGACTGAGCCACCCAGGTGCCCCTCTCTCAAAATTCTTATTAACTGCAAAGAAAATAAGTGGAGAAGACTAGGGGACACGGGGGTAGTCAGGTGACAGGAACATCATCCGTAAGGGGACAAATTGCCACCTGATGTGTGATTAGGACAGTTTCTTGTGCAGCATTCCTGCTAGAGGTGCATCTAATCATGACGAGACATCAGACAAACCCAAATGGACAGATGCTCCACAAAATAACTGACCTGTGTTCTTCAAATGCACCAAGATTGCGAGAGTCCCGACAAGACTAAGAGCTTCTCCTGACTGAGAAGAAAGAGGGTAAAGAAGCCAGCACACAGCTCTAAGCTGGACCTTCTTTCTCTAATGGCAGCATGGGGACAAATGGCAAAACTTGGATGGGGCCCAGGATTAGGTTAGTGCAGTGTAACGGGATTAACAAAGCATCGTGTCCCTTTCCTGGTTTGATTTTGATGGTTGTGCCGCCCTGATGTAGCACAGTGTCCTCGTTTGTGGAAAGATTTTGGGGGTGATGGAGCCTTCCAGTCAGCAGCTTATTTTTAGAGCAGTCAGACAAAAATCCTTGCACCACACTTGCAACCTTTGCAAGGTTTGAGATTGTCACCCGTACCCACGTAAACACACGCACACACACATGCATGCACGCACACACACGAGCACACAAGTGTGTGCGCACACGCGTGCATGAGCACACGTGGGCACACGCACACACGTATGTGTGAGCGTGCACACATGCACACACACACACATGCAGCCTTGGAGTAAACAGACGTGCTCTTTGGCCCAGCAGTTCTCCTTCAGGAATCTTTCCTAGGACAGTAGCTAGAGTCCCCACCCAAGCTGCGTGCAGGAAGAGGTTCACTTCATTATCGTGACACGCTGGAAACCAGGTGAGTGCCTACTAGCAAGGAGGTGCGTCCTGACGCAATCGTGTGGTGAATGTCTGTTTCATCACTAGGAGCCGTGTTTATGAAGAATGTTCGACAACAGTGGAATCTGTCCACAGCATGCTGTTCATGGAGGTAAGTTTACAGACTAGTGTAGCCAAAGTTTTCCCGGTCAAACAAGTACGCAGAGATGTGAAGGTCGGGGAGGTTCGGGGCAGCAGGCAGACTTGGTATGAGATTCGACACGCACAGAGACAGGAGGATGGAGGAGGGGGAGGGGCTAGAGCACCTTTAGGAAGCAGGGCGACGGGGGACCCTCCCAGGCTTACTTATGGCTGGGCCTTCCCTTGGGAAACCAGCCCCAGGATCAGCTCAAACTCAGAGTCTGGTGGCGGTTGGACTCTCACAAGCCCCCCAAGCTGGGCACACTCCCAGGGCCGGGCACGAAAGGAAGTGAGCCTTCCAAGGACGTGGCTCTCATGTCTCCCATAGCCTCTGGGCTGCAGCTGGGGCTCTCAGGGAGTGTTGCGTTCCCCAGGCTGGACCACATGCTCCCCAACCTCCATGCTGCTCCTTCCGCATACGGCCACCTTCTGGAAGGACAGCACTCTCCCCCAGACTCCCACCATGACTCTCCTGTCCTGAGTGGACCCCATCCCTCTGTGGAAGGGAGCAGCCTCAGTGCAGGCCCAGGCTCTGGGAGGAAGCTCCAGGCACAGCTGCCAACAGTGAACATTCAGGAGCAGCCAGCAGCCAACGCAGGGCCATGGTGACAGGTGCTGTGGACAGGTCTCTGTCACTGGGCGTGTCCACCCTGATTAGCGTCTGTGTCTCCAGCCTGGCTTGTCTTGGGCCCTGCCTGCGCCAGCCTGTCATTTGCCAGGAACTGGAGACGGGGAGCTTCTGTAATGAGAAGATAGTTGTCAAGCTCTGTTTCTCTCCAACACCCGAATCTCCCGACAAGGATTATAATCGAAGCCTGATTTGCAAGGACATGAACCCATTCTCTGGCGGCTGTGATGCTGCTTCTTGGGGTCTCTGGGTCCAGCGTGTGTGGGGTGGGGGGCTCAGAGGAGGATTCAGGTGCAAGAGAAGCAGCCCCAAATGATCTGGGCTTCCACAGCAGGGCCGGTGCCTGTGGGCCTGGGGTCAGGCTATAGTTCAGAACCCAGCAGTTAGTCACTCTCTCCATGCCTCAGTTTCCCCAACTCTACAATGGGTGTAATAACAATACTTACTACTTCATAGACCTTTTAAGAAGCAACTACAATATGTAGAAACTCCAAGAGCAGAGGCCAGCATGGAGGGAACTCACTCTGAAGTGTTAGCTGACTGTAAGAGCAGCCTAATGTCAGTTCTAATAACAGAGTAGGCACCAGGCATGTGTGGGGCCCTTGCTTGGCCTCTGGCCACTCAGTGCAGAGCAGGTGAAGGGCTCTGGGCTGGAGTTTTGTCACTGCCCATAAAAAACACAGCTACCCGTTGGTTGCTTCCTGAAGGATAGAGAGTGAGAGGGGTCCAGGGTTACCCCACTCACCCCAACCATTTGGCACAACCTGCTCTGGTGCCCCAGGTGCCCCTGTAATTGATCTAATTAGCCTGGACCATGAGAGGCCAGGGAGCTGGGCTGTGACCTGCGTTTCGCAGCCAAGGGTGGACTGATGGATGTGTCTAGCAGGCCCAGCCCCTCAGCAGCTCTCCTTAGTGGTATTTTCTGACCCATCTGGGAGCAAGGACTGGCTGGAGCCCTGGGCCTCACAACAAGGTTGTTTCCCCTTCCTTGGAATCACGGGGCAAGCAGTGGTGTTGGGATGTGTTCCTTGATGGTGGCCCAACTCGAGGGGTCCCTGGGCTCCCAGGAGATAGCCAGCCTGGGGGAATCTCCTCCTGACAGGAGTCTCACTGGATGGACACCTGCACTTCTAGTGGTGGAATGAGGATGAGGGATGTGCGCTTTCTGGCCAGATCGAGGCCCAGGCTCACTGGCCACTGGTCTTCTGCCACCCTCTGCAGTTCTCCCAGGCAGACCCCAGCACAGAGATGCAGGTAAGGCTGGAACTAGAGGGAAAGTTGTAGCCTCAGTGCATATGTGAGAATATAGGAACACCTAATCACTGATAAGTTCAGCATTTGTCGTGCATTAGGAAAGGAGAAGTAAAACTACAGGTGACCCTTGAGTAACATGGGTTTGAACTGCATGGGTCCACTTATACAAGGGTTTTTTTTCTTCAATAAATACAGTACAGTACTTTAAATGCATTTCTTCTTCCTTATGATTTCTTAGTAACATTTCTTCTCTAGCTTACTTTACTGTAAGAATACAGTCTATAATACGTGTAACATACAAAATATGCGGCAATCAACTGTTTATGTTATCAGTAAAGCTTCTGGTCAATTGTAAGGTATGAGTAGTTAAGTTTCTGAGGAGTCAGAAGTTACACATGGTTTTCCAACTGTGTGGGGAATTGGTGCCCCTACCCCCGTGTCGTTCCAGGTCAACTATCTTCTATAATACCCATACGTAGTGAACCCAGTGCCTGAAATGGAAAGACTGACAGTCCTAAGTATCAGCACGGGTGTGTAGCTGCCGAGATTCTGCGGGCCTGCAAGTGGATGTTTGTAAGTGCATGGGATCTTTTTTATTTCTGGATCTGAGTACAAAGTACACATGTGTTTTCACTTTATAAAGCTTTTGTGTATGTAAGCCACACCTCAGTAAAAACATGTATTTATTTATTGTATTAAAAAATATTTAATGGGGGCACCTGGATGGCTCAGTCGGTTAAGCGTCCGACTTTGGCTCAGGTCATTATCTCACGGTCCGCGGGTTCGAGCCCCGCATCGGGCTCTGTGCTGACAGCTCAGAGCCTGGAGCCTGCTTCGGATTCTGTGTCTCTCTGTCTCTCTGCCCCTCCCCTGTTCACGCTCTGTCTCTCTTTGTCTCAAAAATAAATGTTAAAAAAAATTTTGAGACAGAGAGAGAGAGAGAGAGAAAGAGAGAGGGACAGAGCATGAGTAGGGGAGGGGCAGAGAGAGAGGGAGACACAGAACCTGAAGCAGGCTCCAGGCTCTGAGCTGTCAGCACAGAGCCTGACGCGGGGCTCGAACTCACATACCGTGAGATGATGACCTGAGCCGAAGCCGGATGCTTAACTGACTGAGCCACTCAGGTGCCCAAAAATGTGTATTTAGAGAAAAAAAAAAAAAATGAAAACACATTGACAGTGGGGCCTGCAGTACTGACCTGTGCGAGGCCCCTCTGTGACCTTGGACAGCCCCTTTCTTGCTCTGGGACTCGTTTTCACAATTGCAGAGCAGAGGAGGCCACATAGATCTTGCTGTTATTCTGACACAATGAGGTGGCACCCCAATTACCCCTCCGAGGTGGGACCCACCAGCGCACACTGTCCCAGGGACCCGTTGAGAGCAAGGCCACCCCAGACAACCGTCCACGTGGGCAGGGGCTCCAGCACATGTTGGAGCGGTGGGGTAGCAAACGTCAGGGGGCTCCAGGCTCCAGCGTGCGGGCACTAATACAAAACCCGGTTTTGCACAAATGCCAAGCATCAGGCCTGGAAATAGGCCTCGTTTCCCCCTGCGCCCTGATTGCACAGGAATGTTTCCTTCACTGCTGGCCCTGCAGAAGTCTCTTGTCAGTATTATCTACTCCTTTGGTTTTCCTCATTTTGTTCAGGGAGAGAGGGATGCCTGCGGGATCCACGGCTCTTGCCACGGCTCCCCCCGAGGGCCTGGAACGTCCCATTCTTGTGTATGGACGCAGTAGCATTTTCCACACTGTGTCCATTTGCATCTGGCCAGCAACTAGCATCAGAGCCCCAGCCCCTGTCCGTGGGCATCTTCACCATGACCTTGACCTTAGGGCCCCATGGCCCTGAGCAGCCTGGCTCAGTCACCCATGACTCATGGAGTCCACAGACTCCCACTTCCTTTGGATTGTCTAGAATTGGCCCATCTGTCAGGCTGATCTCATTTTCCACTTGGAGAGAGAGAGGGCCTCCAAGTGAACCCTCCACTGCCGAGAGGGTGGTAGGCCCACAGATCTAGGCTGAGGCCGTGACCTTCACCCAGGAGCACAGTTCCCATTTTCTGTCAGACCCACTCCCGGTAGCTGAGAAGGAGCCTCTGACCATTGCTGAAATGCCCATTGGTTCAGGAAATCTTTTACTAACATATAAACACCCAGACATCACGTGTCAGTCTGTGCTACAGACTGAAATTGTGTTATCGCGTTTGCTTTCAAAGCATCCCCTCGCCGGAGCGGCCCCAGGCCTGCAGGCGGCAAGAGCACCGTCTCACAGAAGGGCAGATGCAGCTCCCCGAGTGAGGTAGGCTGCTCAGCCTCACAGAGGTGGCCCCGGTGCTGGCCGCAGTCCCCAGCATCCAACGTCAGGCAGTGCTCACTAATTTGCTCCTTTTTCCAGTTTCCTTGTTCATTCCTTCTTCCTTTTGTTCACTCAAACAGCTTCACTGAGCTGCGATTCACCTAGCACCCAAGTCACGCATTTAAAGGGTATACTCCTGTGGTCTTAGTGTGTTCATAAATGCGTAACCACTGGCCACGGTAAATTCTGGAACATTTTCACCAGCACAGGTGCCCGTATGCTTTACCTAGCAGTCCACAGTGACTATACGGCCACAGTTGGCCAGGTGTCGTGGAGAGCCACCTGTGGCTTGGCTCCTGGTGCCATGGACCCTGACCTGCCCTTGCTGGTACCCAGCTCAGCTACGGCTCTGCTGTGCTTCCCAGCCCTGCCCAGCTCCTGGTACAGAATGCCTGCTTAGGGGCAGGAATGTGGGACCAGGGCCTCAATAAAGTGGTCCAGACCTGGGTAAAACACCAACATAAAATAGGAATCGCATAGACAGGCCTCATCTTAACTATTGCAGTGGCACCTGCCCTGCGTTCTCCAAGGTCATAGCACAGTTTGCCTTAAAACCTCCCATGGTGGCTGTGGATGCTTGACGTGGCATGGGACCCAGGGACCCTACCCCCAGTTAAAATAGTTACTGAGGCCCTCTGTGAATCAAAATCAGGCCCTCAAGGATTGAGACCTTAGGCAAGTGAAGGGCGATTATTTCCACACTTGTCCAGTCAACAGCCTGCCAACCAGGAGAGCATAGTCCCTTGGTAGTGGCCACCACCTCACTGCTGGGGGCCCGCAGTGAAGCCCTGCACCCGACATTACTGAAGTCACTGAGCCCATGTGACAGGAGCTGATGGGGATTTTGCTGTTGCAGATTTGACCGATCGGTTCTATGGATGCCCATTTCAGCCGCAGTGTCTTTATGCTGGCAGACATCTTGGCCTGTGCTCACCACCCTGCAGTTTCTCTGCCCCTGGGAGCCGAGGCTGTAAGGCCCTGGGCACCACTGCCCCCTCCTTCCCAGAGACACACCCTGGACAGACTGTGGGGCCTGGGCAGCTGAGTCTGGATTTGGGGTTGCCGCTGGCCCTGCTCCTTCATCCAGGAGCTGTGGCTCAAGAGAGTGAAGCATGCAGACATTTTTGCTGGCCTGGCAGCGTCCCCTTGCCCACAGGCAGAAGGAACCCTCACATAGGATGGGCAGAGAAAGCACTTCGGGGCACCAGCAGGCTTAGCTGCCTTCTGGCTGCAGAGCGGTGCCCGAGGCAGGCATGGGCCCACCCGCCTTGTTCCCCCAGTGCATTCGGGCAAGGCTTGGCTCCTCTGGGAAGACAGCTGATCTGGGAATGAGTCCATCTGGGATGGAGTTCAAGATCTGTACTCACCAGCTTCATCATCCCTTGACCTTCAGGTGCAAGCCCCAGGTGGGCCCTCCTCCTGAGGCTCCCTGTCATCTGCACACCTCAGGCTCTGTCTGGGGCACGTGGTCCGAGGGGGTCCCCCCCCCCCCCCCCAGCCCTCGCCAGGGAGGATGCCCACCCTCGTCCAACCCAGACAAAACCTGCTGTTCCCAGCGTTACCGTAGGAACAGATTCAGGACGGGGCTGAGCTCCTCCTCCCTGGTAACTTGGAGATCCCGAAGGCAGCTGGCATTCTGCTAGGCCCCTGCCGTGCCGAGGCATCCGATGGCAAAGGGCACTGCACCTGAGCACAGCACTGCCACTTGTCACCCAGGGGACAGGGCCCTGTGCTCCCAGGATTGTCAAGCACATTCTGGATGCTTTACTGCTACTAAGGTTGGGGGGGGGTGGGGAGCTGCTGGCGGAGGGAGTCAGACTATGAACATGTTAAAAGTCAGGGGGGGGTGTAAAGTTATTGCACATAAATATTCTGCAAACAGCTGCCTAGAATATTCCTTATATTGGAAAGTATGCTTTGAGGTCATTACTCAGGATTTTATAGGCCATTTCTTGGCTGAGCCCCAGGATGGCTTATGGCTTTGCAAAAAGGCGACGCCACATTTTATGAATGACAGGTGGCTTTTATCACACCTCTGCATTATCGCTACGGTAATAGGGCCGTGGCGATGCCCTGCAGCCGGGGGCACCTGAGCGGGTGCAGCGGGCACAGCCTGCAGGTCTGGCCTTGATTAGGGGTCCCCGGACGACACTGACTGAGGTCCATTTCCCACTCTGTTTTCCTGCCAGTGGAGTCAGTGCAGCAGAACAGCTGCTGGTGCCCCTGTATCTGGGCACAGCCCTGAGGCACAGCCCTGAGGCGGGCCGGCCTCCGCGGGGATTGGGTGCCACCCCCCCCCCCAACCCGAAGGCCCCGCACTGAGGTCTTTGTCCTTCCTCCTCCCTTCTCTGCTCCGTGACCATCTGCATGGACCCACCTGGCCATCCCATTCTCCCTATCAATTCTTGTCTTTCTTTTTTTCTCTGGCTGTAATCCAGGCCTGGCATGTAGGGGTAGGGGACTGACACTAACTGTGGCCAGATCTGCTCCAGCCCTGTTTTCATTGTAGCAGAATTATTTAAAAAATGTTTTTAAGTGTTTATTTATTTTTGAGAGAGAGAGCAGGAAAGGGACAGAGAGAGAGGGAGACACAGAATCTGAAGCAGGTCAGCTCTCAAGAGCTGTCTGCCCAGAGCCTGATGAGGGGCTCAAACCCACAAACTGTGAGATCATGACCTGAGCCAAAGTCGGATGCTCAACCGACTGAGCCAGCCCCACAGCAGAATTATTTTTAATAAATATATTTAATTTGCAACCTGGGAGAAATCGCTGCATTTGACCAAAAGAGGCGTGACTTATGATTTGAAAATCAGCCCTGCTCAGACAATAGTTAAAGAAAAGATGGACACACACATTCCTGGCTCTTCACATGACTTCCAGAGAGCATCAGAAAGAAGCCCAGGGAATGGGGACTAATCCACGGCTGATACTGTTGTTTTTCCAGCAGGTCACAGGGCAATGAGTCAGGAAGCAGAGCTAGGCTGAGTCAAGGCCACAGCCCAGGAACTGCGGTAAGAGACCTGGTGACTCTGTGGACTGGCCCTAGAGGAGCAGGGGTCGGGGTTCTGGGGGCGGGGGTAGGAGGGAAGGGGATGGGGCAGGTGGGGAGTGTACTGGCAAGAGCAGGCAGGGCTGGAGACTGGGGGCAAGGGCCGTGACTGTCTGGAGGGTGTCAGGTGTGCCGAGGTGCTGCTCCCTCCCTGAGACTCACAGCCAGCAGACGGGCTGGGTAAAACGAAGGTGTCTACAGAATACCTACGTGCCACACTTATTCTGCAAGGTGGGTGGGCCCGCTCACCCTCACAAAGCCTAGCGTTTCCTGGGGCATTGAGCTGTGCTCCGTCAGCTTCAAACAGGAGCAAAGTCGAGTGTTTGGAATGAGAGAGAGAGCTCTTGGGCCCCACCGCTGCTCCTGAGAGAAGGGTGGGGAGGTCGGACCGAGGCCCAGCTTGCAGCATTCCAGGAGCGTCTCCATCCCACTGGGCTGGCTGCTCCCCACTCTGGAGCCATGTGACTGGCCAAGCTGTTGAGCCACCCCAGCCAGGGTGTCCCATCGGTGATGGGGTGGCAGCACCCCTCTGCGTGTGGGTCCTGAGGCCCCAAAGCCCCTCGGCTGTGGCACGGCCAGCACACTCTGAGGCTCTTGGCTCTCGGCCCAGGTCCCCTCCTCACTTCCTCCCACTCTGTCACCCAGGCAGCTCAGTGGGACCACTGGACAACCCCATGGGGTCTGCGGGGCCTCCTTTAGAGATGGCCAGGCTGGGCCGAGCGGAGGGCTGCACGGGGCAAGCAGAGCATGGGGCCCCTCTCACTCTCCCTGACCGTGGCGGAGCTGCTGTGTGGCTCTCCGTGCCCCTTCCCAGTGACGGGTCTGGCTGGGACAGGGAAGCTTGCCTCGCCTGGGTCTCAGACTTTCAGCGCTGAAGAAGACAAGGGCAGTGTAAGGAGAGTGGAAGGCCCCTAACTCATGCTGGGGAGTCAGGACAGGCTTCTTGGGGGAAGAAGGAACATTGAGATAGTCCTGGTGGATGAGGCAGGGTGGGGGCTGGGCCCGGAGGGGCTGCACCTGGGGCCGGAGGGAGCCGGGAGAGCCCCGTGAGGGGCACTGAGTGGGGGAGGGGTGGGGTGCCGTCTAGAGAAGCCTCCGGGTGTGGAGGGGAGTAGAGGTGGCAAGGAGCTGAGCACGGGGCTGGGCCAAGGAGCGGCCACGAGGTGGAGGGGAGACTAAGTCAGGCAGGTCCTGCGAGACTTCAGGTCGGGGTGGAAGGGGATGATGTTGAAGGGAAGAGGGGCGTGGCCCCTCGGCCAGAGCTGGAAGTTGTGCCGAGACCCGGAACCTGAAATGGAAGAGGCCTGCCGGGTGCCCTCTGTCGCTGCCTTCTCCCCGCGGTGCCCGCCCCAGCCCCAGCCCCAGCCCTGGACCAGCGGACTATGGCTGTTTACGAGGCTGCAGTGTCCCCTGCCAGACAGCAGTGTATTTCTCGTCAGTGCCACGAAGCCATGTGACTTTGAAGCGGATGAAATGTGCGCTTTCCCCAAGCGTGACCCAGAGGATGTGAAGTTCATGCCGGAGGCAGTTCTAAAATTGGACGGGTAACTGCTGCTTCTGCTTCCTGTGATGGTTTTTGTAAGATCACACCACACTCACTCCTTCACAGAAAACAACCAGAAAATCTGTACAGAGTGCAAACAGGAGCCTCGTGAGGGTACTGAGGAGCAAACGGCGCAGAAGAGAACGCTCCTTTCCACCTCCAGCTGGGCCACGTGCAGGGGCCACATGCAGTTGGGCCGTGCGGGAGCCAGTCTGAGGGGAAAGCCGGTCTTGGTGGCCTGGAGAATGAGATCAACACGGCTGACGGAGCTTGGCCACTGCGGTTTGGGGAAGAAATGTACAGGGAATCTGCACCCCTGCCTGCCCACCTTCCCGACTGACCGGACCGCATGCAGACAGCATTCCGGAAGCAACCGGGCAAGGACAAGACCTGAACGGAGGCTGGAGCTGCGGCCCCAGGGACCTGGGTTAGCGCAGCTGACATCACCACCCGCTGAACCAAATGAGACACAGCACTGGCAAAAAATAACAGAATCCAGAACCGCCTCCAGACCACATTCACAATGTGGACACGATTCAAAATCGCCACCCGACATGCAAAAGACTAAGTCAGTGGGACATATTCCTCAGAGAAAGGAACGTGAACGAAGAGAGAGCCCAGGGTGCCCCAGGGTGAGGACAGCAGGTGGGGCTTGTACTTCATGCACCACGACTCTCGGCGGCTAGCTGCAGAGACATTGGCCTTATGTCCCCTTGACAGGTGACACTGTAGGACTTGCACCGGGACCTTCTTTGTCCCTGGGTCAGAAATCTATTTCATCTCATAATAACACAGCTACTACAGCTCTTTCAGTTAGCGTTAGTGGTAGGGTTCTCCAATCTCTTTTAATTTTTTTAATATTTATTGATTTGAGGGAGGGGCAGAGAGAGAGAGAGAGGGAGAGAGAGAGACTCCCAAGCAGGCTCCACACTGAGTGTGGAGTCCAACACGGGGCTCGATCCCACAACCCTGCGATCATGACCTGAGCTGAAATCAAGAGTCAGACTCTTAACCGACTGAGCCACCAGGAGCCCCTTATTTGTGTCTTTCTATTTAAAGTGGATATGGGGCAGGCAGAACATAGCTGAGTCCTGCTTTCTTACTCAGTCTCACAAATTATGCCTTTCGATTGGGGTTTGTAGAGCATTTTCATCTAATGCTACTGTTGAGTAGAGTCGGCCTTAAATCTATGATCTTGCTATTTTTTGTTATTGTCCATCTGGTTTTCATTTCCCTTTTCCTCTTAATCTGCCTTCTTTTGAATAACTTGAGCATTTTTTATGATTCCATTTAATCATATCTTTCCTGGTTCCCTGTAATTGTGTGTCTGTGTGTGTGTGTGTGTGTGTGTGTGTGTGCGCGCGCTCACACGCGTGCTTCAGGGTTTGTAATGCACAGCTTTAACTTATCACTGCCCATTTTCACGTAATATCACTCCCCCTTGATGACAGTTTGGTAACCTCACAGCGCCACAGCTCCCTCCCTTGCCTGTGGCCTCAGTGGTGCTATCCCCGTGCATTTTGTCCTTCCTGTGTTAGACGCCCCCCAAGAATGCACCTCTTTCTTCACATCAGGTCTCTGTGCAGCATCATCTTCTTTCTGCCTGGAGGACTTTCTTTTTTTTTTTTTTATGTTTTATTTATTTTTGAGAGAGACAGAGACAGATCAGTGCGCAAGCCAGGGAGGAGAAGAGAGAGAGGGAGACACAGAATCCGAAGCAGGCTCCAGGCTCTGAGCTGTCAGCACAAAGCCCAATGCGGGTCTCGAACTCATGAATCGTGAGATCGTGACCTGAGCCGAAGTTGGATGCTTAACCGACTGAGCCACCCATGCGCCCCTGAAGGACTTTCTTTAACATCTTTTAATGTTGATATGCTGGTGATGATGAATTGTTGTAGATTCTGTAGGTCTGAGAAAGTTGTTTTACCTTCTTCACACCATTTGTTGCTGGGCATAGAATCATGAATCAACACTTTTCTCTCAGTGCTTTGCGGGCCTTGGTCCCCTCCCCCTGTTGCCCCATTTCCAATAAGGAATCTGCCTCACCTTTCCCTCCTTCTCCTGTGGGTAGCATGTGTCTTTATCTGATCTTAAGATTATCTTGTTATAATCCTCTATAAGCAATTTAATTATGATGTGCCTCCTTCAGACCTCTTCGACTCAGGGTTCATTAAGCATCTTGGACATGCAGGTTTACAGTTTTTTAAAAATCAAATATGGGAGATTTTCAGTCATTATTTCTTCAAATATTTTGTCCTGTTGTCTTCTTTTCTTTCTCTTTCTGGGACTCTGATGACATGTATTTTAGGCCATTTGAAGACATCCCCCAGTTAACTTTCTGCTCATTTTCTCTGGTCTGTTTTCTCTCCGTATTTCATTTTGGATGGTTTCTATTAAATGTATTCAAGTCCATTAACTTTCTCTTTCTCAGTGCCTGATCTGCTCTTAATCTCATCTGGTGAATTTTCTTCACAGACCCTGTAGGATTCGTCCCTCAAAGTCTGACTTAGGTCTTTTTCATTTCTTCCCTGTCTCCGCTGAGCATCATCCATGTTCTCATAGCTTCTGGAGCACAGGATACGGTGACAGTAATGACATTCCGTCTTTGTCCCTGAGTTACTTCATCTGCCATTTGTGTGTCGGTTTCAACCAATGACTTTTCTCATCACGTGATGTGTTTGCCTGCTGTTTTCTGTACCAGGTGATTTCCCTTTGTCTGATAGACATTGCATATTTTCTTTGTTGGCTCCTGGACAGTTTTGTATTCCTGAAACCATTCTTGAGCTTATTCCTGGGATAGAGTTGTGTGACTTTGAACAACTTGTACATTTATGTTTGATTTTAAGCACTGTGAGATGGGATCGGAGTGACCTCAGTCTCAGGCTGATCACGCTCCTCTCCTGGGGTAACGCCATTCTGAATACTCCACACGGTCTCCTCTGCGTTACGAGGCCTTCCTGAGCCACAGGTTACCTGGTTGGAACACAAAGCCATTCTTGGTTCCGCGTGAGCTTCACGGGTTATTCCCTCTCATTCTCGTTTGGTATTTTATTCTGTACCATTGGGCAGTTCCCTTACATTTGCACACAGTTCAGTATTCAGCTGAAGACTCAAGGGGACCCACTGAGAATCTGCAAAGCTCTCTCCCTCCTGCCACAGTTCTTTCTTCTCTCGTGGTCCTCCAGGCAAGCATGAGTCACCTACCCTTCCCGGACTCCCAGGGCCATCCCTTCACACGGGGAGATCACCGGCTTCTCCACCCTGCACTGAAGCCGGAACTCTTTCTCTGCAGACAGCAGTCCCAATACAGGGCTCACCTTGTCAGCTGCACGTACCAGTGGTTTCTGTCTGGTACTGCCTGAGGCCCACTTGCTAAAAACAACTATTCAATATATCTCTCCCTCCACCACAATCCTTAGTTTTATAGTAAGAAGGGTGAATTTATTCCTTGTTAACTTTGTCTTGGCTGACAGGGGAAGTATGAAAGATTTTAAAGCCGTTGTCATAAATATCTTCAGTGAAGACAAATAACTATGCTTGTAAAAAATGAAAAAGTCAGAAATGTTGGCAGAAAAATCTGAACAATTGAAAAAATCTAGAATTCAACAATACGATATCAGAAATAGCAAATTCATGACATGGACTTGACAGCTACGCGGAGGTGACAGAGTAGATAATGAATAGAGCAGCAGAAATGGTCTAATGTGAGAAAGAGCAGCGAAAAGGGTAGGGAGATAACAGAGTCGCAGGCACCCTTAGTAAGATCAGACTCCAATGTGCATGCAGTGGCTTCAGAGGAGGAGAGAAGAGGGAGGACGACAGACCAAAATATTGGAAGGAATCGTGGCTGGACCCATCCACGTGTGGGAAGACAGATCGTGCCAAGCAGAATAAGGACACTGCCACAGACACAGCAGGATCAAACAGATGGTCAGCAAAGCCCAAAAACAAATATTGAAAGCAAAAGAGGAAAAGTGGCACTTTACATAGAGGGAAATAATGCTTTGATCAACAGCCAACCTCTTATTAGACTCTATGGGGATCAGAAGAGAATGACAAATGAGAGTTGAGGTGCAGAAAACAAACAAAAAGACCTTTCAATCTAGAACCCTGTATCTTCTATTTTCCCGGTATGTCCCATATGTCCCCCTATATCTCCTATGTCCCCTGTGTCCCCTGTATCCCATATGTCCCTCTATATCTCCTAACATTCCCCTATGTGCCCCTATGTCCCCTTAAATCTCCTGTGTCCCCTATATCCCCCTATGTTCCCCATATCTCCTACATTCCCCTATGTCCCCCTGTATCCCCTGTCACCCTGTATTCCTGTCACCCTATACCCCTATGTCCCCCTATTTCTATGTCTCCCTATATCTCTTATATCCCCTGTATCCCATATGTCTCCCTATATCCCCCTACATGCCCCTATGTTCCCCTATGTCCCCTGTCACCCTATACCCCTATGTCCCCCCATATCCCCTATGTCCCCCTATATCCCCTGTCACCCTATACCCCTATGTCCTCCTATTTCTATGTCTCCCTATATCTCTTATATCCCCTGTATACCATATGTCTCCCTATATCCCCCTACATGCCCCTATGTTCCCCTATGTCCCCTGTCACCCTATACCCCTATGTCCCCCCATATCCCCTATGTCCCCCCATATCCCCTATGTCCCCCTATACTATGTACCCCTATTTCTCCTATGTCCCCCATATCTACTATGTGCCCTATGTCCCCTGTGTCCCCCTCTGTCCCCTGTCACCCTATACTCCTATGTCCCCCGTATCTCCTATGTCATCCTATATCTACTACGTGCCCCTATTTCTCCTATGTCACCCTGTATCTACTGTGTGCCCCTATATTTGCTATGTTCCCCATATCTCCTATGTCCCTTATGTCCCCTTATACCCTTTGTGTCCTCGATGTTTCCCCATATCCTTTATATTCTTCTGTATCTCCCTTATATCAAGTAAAAATATCCTTAAAGAGTGACTGTTGAAATAGAACTTTTTCAGATTTTAAAAAACATAGAGAAATTATCACCAAAAAAAACCTCACAGTTAAAGGAAGTTCTTTAGGATAAAGGAAATTATACCAGAAAAAGGAAACTTAGATCCTCAGAATAGAATAAATAGCCTCAGAAATTATAAACATATAGGTAAATGTAAAAGGCTACTCATTTTATTTTGCTTCTTCCTCCTAACTTCTGTAAAGTAAAACCTATGATATCATTGGGGGTGTGGAGGGAGGAACACGTGAAGCTCGGGATCTCCGGGGCAGGGAAACTGCTCTGTGTGGTGCTATAACCATGGACGCCTGCGTGTTGTACGTTTGTCCAAACTCAGAGAACATACAGCACCGAGAGTAAACCGTGAACTGTGGGTGAGTGTGATATGTGAGGACAGGTACCTCTCTGGCGGGGGATGCTCATAACAGAGGAGGCTGTGAGTGTGTGGGGGCAGGGGGCATATGAGAAGTCTCAGTACCTTCCTCTGAATTTTGCTGTAAATCCCAAACTGCTCTAGAAAAATTAAGTCTTCAGATAAAACTGTAATATTTCTCCTGAGCTTTATAAGGTGTGTAGATGTATTATTGCACGCTGCAGCATGAAGGGGGGGAGGTGTGGCCAAGATGGCCGCAATATGTCTACATCTCACCGGAAACGGTAAAATGTTAATTGTAAGCGGCATCTGAAAAGTTAAAGATGGATATTGTGAACTCTGGAGAAACGACTAAGAATAGAAGCCAGTGGGACAAAAAATAAAATAATGCAATCCACTTCCATTATATTGGCAGGTTAAAAAAAAAAAAACGTGGCACATAGAAAACACATTCAAAAAAATTCTACATCTATTCATAATAAAACAAAGTCCAGAGAAGTAGAAATAGAATTTCTTTAAAATGATATAGGCATCTGCAAAAAACCAACGGCTAACATCAATAGCAAAAGATTAAATGCCTTCTTTGTGAATCAGGACCAAGGCGAAGATATCCATTCTCATTTCTCCATCCAACATCGTGCTGCAGTTCTTAGCAAGTGTGAAATAGCAAGACAAATAAATAAAAGGGGAACGGATTGAAAAGGAAGAAATAAGACTTTTTCCGTCGACGGCATGATATCTAGTATAAAGTACTAAAAAATACAAACAACTAAAAAGGCTACTAGAACTCATAAATGAGTGTAACAAGGTCATAGGATACAAAGTCAACATATAGAAATCATTTGTTTCTCTATACACTACCAATAAATGATTAGAAATTGACATTTCTAAACTCTAAATTTCTAAATCATAACATACTTAGGAATAAATCATATATAAACAGGATCTATATGCTGAAGACCACAAAAACTGATGGAAAAAATAAACTGAGTGGGGAATTTGTCTTAGTCCATTTGGGCTGCTATAACAAAATGCCACAGACTGGGTGACTTCGAAAGAACAGCAGTTTGTTTCCCACAGTTCTGGAGGCTGGAAGGCCAAGATCAAGATGCCAACATGGTCATGTTCTGATGAAGGCCCCTTCTTAGTTCATGGCCAGCACCTTTTCTGTGTCCTCCCATGGTGACCAGGACCAGAGATCTCTCTGGAGCCTCTTCTGAAAAGGCACCGATCCACTCATGAAGACTCCAACCCTATGATCTAATCACCCCAAAGGTGTTTGGGCCTGTTGTTAATTTCTTGAGGAACCTCCATACTGTTTTCTGGAGTGGCTGCACCAGTTTGCATTCCCACCAACAGTGCATGAGGGTTCCCTTCTCTACATCCTCGCTGATACCTGCTATCTTGAGTGTTGTTTTTTTTTTTTTCAATAATAATCATTCTAACGTATGCGAGGTGACATTATGGTTTGGTTTGCATTTCCCTGAGGATTAGTGATATTGAGCATCTTTTCATATATCTGTTGACCATCTGCATGTCTTCTTTTGAGAAATGTCTCTTTGCATCCTTTGTTTATTTTTAATCGAGTTGTTTATTTCTTGCTATTGAGTTGTATGAGTTCCTTATATTTTCAATATTAGCCTCTTACCAGATGTACAATTTGCAAATATTCTCTCCCCATCTGTAGGCTGTCTCTGCACTTGTCGATGGTTTCCTGTGCTGTGAGGTAGGTTTTCAGTTTGACTGAATTCTATTTGTCTATTTTTGCTTTTGGCGCCTGTAATTTTGGGGTCATAGCCAAGAAGCACTGTACAGGGCAATCTCAAGAAGCTTTTCCTCTATATTTTCTCATAATGATTTTATGGTTCCAGGTCTTAAATTTAGGTTTTTAATCCATTTTGAGTTGATTTTTTTTTAAATTTTTTGTTTTAACATTTATTTATTCTTGAGACAGAGAGAGACAGAGCATGAATGGGGGAGGGGCAGAGAGAGAGGGAGACACAGAATCGGAAGCAGGCTCCAGGCTCTGAGCCATCAGCCCAGAGCCTGACGCGGGGCTCGAACTCACGGACCGTGAGATCGTGACCTGAGCCGAAGTCGGACGCTCAACCGACTGAGCCACCCAGGCGCCCCCATTTTGAGTTGATTTTTACATGGGGAGTGAATTAAGGATCCAATTTCATCCTTCTGTGTGTGGAAAACCAGTTTTCCAAACACTATTTGTTGAAGAGAGTTTCCCCGTTGTGTGTTCCCGGCACCTTTGTCAAAGGTCAATTTACCATAAATGTGGGGAGTTATTTCTGAGCCCTCTATTCTGTTCTGTTGCTCCAAATGTCTGTCTTATGCCAGTACTATGGTGTTCTGATTCCTATAGCTTTCTAGTACATGTGAAATCAGGTAGTGGGAAGCCTCCCACTTTACTGCCTGAACAACCTGTGCTGGTAACTTCTGTACTGCCATCTGGGTTCATATTTATTGTAGGCGTTTGTGGGTCAAGGTTAAGGTTAGAAGGCAGTGATTGTCAGGATGGATACAAAAATAAGAGCCAAGTATATGCTGTCTACGAAAGCTGCACTTTAAATACAAAGACACGGATAGTTTGAAATAAAATCAAAATCAAAATCATAAAAATTGGGAAGGGAGAAGTAAATCGCCTCTTTACACCTCTTTGTGCACATATCATAAATACATCTGTATCCAGAATCATACATAAAGAAATTTTTTTAAGTTTCTTTATTCATTTTGAGAGAGAGAGAGAGAGAGAGCCAGCGAGCTTGGGAGCGGGGCAGAGAGAGAGGGAAAGAGAGAATCCCAAGCAGGCTCCATGCTGTCAGCACAGAGACCGATGCAGGGCTTGAACTCAGGAACCGTGAAATCATGACCTGAGCCGAAATCAAGAGTCAGACACAACCGACTGAGCCACCCAGGCGCCCCAGGAAAAAATCTTAAAAAAACTTGCAAACACTTACTACAGGTGAGGGGACAACTGGATACCCACATACAAAAGAATGAAGTTGAACCCTTATCTCACCCCATAAAAAAATGAACTCAAAATATATCAAAGGCCTATGTGTAAGAGCAAAATTATAAAATTTGCAGAAGAAAACATAGGCATAACCCTCCATGACCTTGGATTTGGCAGTGACTTTTTTGTTTTTTTCCATTTCATTGAGTTTTTATTCAAGTTTTTAATTATTTTTAAACATTTAAATCCAAGTTAGTTAACATATAGCGTAATAATAATTTCAGGAATAGAATCTTACACACAACACCCAGTGCTCTTCCAACAAGTGCCCCCTGTAGTGCCCCTCCCCCCTTTAGCCCATCCCCGCACCCAACACCCTGCCAGAAACCGTCAGTTAGTTCTCTGTATTTAAGAGTCTCCCTCTCTGGTTTTATATTGTTTTTGCTTCCCTTCCTCTAGGTTCATCTGTTTTGTTTCTTAAATTCCACATATGAGTGAAACCATATGATATTTGTCTTTCTCTGACTGACTTCACTCAGCATAATATACTCTAATTCCATCCATGTTGGTGCACATGGCAAGATTTCATTCTTTTTGATCACCGAGTACTACTCCATTGTATATATGAACCACATCTTCTTTATCCATTCATCAGTCGATGGACATTTGGGCTTTTTCCATAATTAGGCTATTGTTGAAAGTTCTGCTATAAACATTGGGGTGCACGTGCCCCTTCGAATCAGCATTTTTGTATCATTTGGATAAATACCTAGTATTGCAATTACTGGGTCGTAGGGTAGTTCTGTTTTTATTTTTTGGAGGAACCTCCACACTGTTTTCCAGAGCGGCTGCACCAGTTTGCCTTCCCACCAGCAGTGCAAAAGAGATCCTCTTTCTCTGCATCCTCGCCAGCATCTGTTGTTTGCTGAGTTGTTAACGTGAGCCACTCTGACAGGTGTGAGGTGGTATCTCAGTGTGGTTTTGATTTGTATTTCCCTGATGATGAGTGATGTGGAGCAGTTTTTCATGTGTCGGTTGGCCACCTGGATGTCTTCTTTGGAAAAGTGTCTCTTCATGTCTTCTGCCCATCTCTTCACTGGATTATTTGTGTTTTGGGTGTCGAGTTTGATAAGATTTTGGATACTGACCCTTTATCTGATATGTCATTTGCAAATATCTTCTCCCATTCCGTCGGCTGCCTTTTAGTTTTGCTGATTGATTCGTTCGCTGTGCAGAAGCTTTTTATCTTGATGAGGTCCCCGTAGTTCATTTTGCTTTTGTCTCCCTGGATTTGGCAGTGATTTCTTAGGTATGATATCAAAGCTCCAGGAACATAAGAAAAACAGATAATTTTTCTCCCTTAAAGTGAGAAACTTTAGTGCATAAAGGAAAAGATTAAGAAAGGAAAAGGATAATTCACAATCCACAGCCCAGAATGGCAGAAAATATTTGTGAAGCATGCATCTGCCGAGCCGTCTGTGGTCCGGGGGCCGCCCCGTCACCCTTCCTGCTCCCCTCGGAATCTGGCGAGTGGGCCCTGGTCATCTTCAGCGTGGTTAAGGAGTGAGTGCTGGATTGTCGTAATCCAGAAACAGTGATTGAGCTCGGAGTCATTTCCACTATCACCCTCAAAGGCCGATTGCCTCGGTGTGCTTCCTGAAGAACACACAGTATTTGCAAATCTCTGAGAACCACGAAACTGTCTTCACTTTTCTGAGAAGTGTGTCTTCTTGTTTACATTAGTGACCCTTTTCAAGCTGTGTTTGATGGTGCCGCCACCCCCCCCCCCACTCTGGTTTCTTTCTCTGCAAGTGGCCGTGGCGGCTTGGCTGGTGGCTCCGTCTGCCCTACGCTGTGTGTCAGGGCCAACCACTCTGACTCCTGGTGGTGTTTACTTTCTCTGGAGATTTGGAGATGAGCTCAGACGCTCAGCCTGCGACTGAAAGTGACCGCCGGCTTCTCCTTATCACCACTTCCCACCTCCCGCCCCCTCTTTTCTTCTGGCCTGTCTCGGAGGTACAGAGATTTCTCTTTGAAGAGAAGGTTCTGGAGAAATCAGACCGATACAGAAAGAATGCCACCAATCCCTGCCTTATGCTGATGGCCAGGAGGACGGACGCATGGTGGTGAGTGGTTTTCCTCAGTAGAATGTTAAAAACCCTTTCAGTAATAGATCATTTTGTAGTGTCCCGTGTTTCCTCGCTCTGCTAAGAATCTGAATGATGTTAAGGAGGGAGATTCTTTGTCTCCTAACAATGTCGAGAGGGAGACCCATTTTAAACGATGTTATCAAGGTAACTTCCGGCTCACGATGAATGAGGACCCAGCCCCGTGCCCCATGAGGTCTTCTGCCAGGAGCACGGGATCCCGGCAGGCAGCTGTCTGGAGATACAGGGAGAGCAAAAACAGCTCACCTACCGTGGGCCAAGCCCGAGGCATAGCCTTGGGAGCCTGGAGTGCTCCAGCAGGACCTCATAGATTGGCACACCTCACCACGGGCTCCTGTAGGAAATCATGAGGGAAAGAGGAGGAGCTGTGCAGTGGGGAACACGACCCTGAGCATAGCTTCTGCTCTCACCCTGGCCACAGGTTCCTTGATGGGTTTCCAATAAGCCCCTCCTCTTCCTTGGCCCTGCTGTCCTCGCTTCTGGAAAATCGAACTGGACGCATCCACATCATGCGAGAGGTGCCTATGTGTTGGTGGTGTGCACTTGTCTTCCCTGGCATCAGTGCACCTGTAAGACCCCAGCCCCATGGGTCCTCCCCTGCCCAACTCCCCTCTAGGAGGAGCTTCAGCAGCACACCTAGTGGTTTGAGGTCCTTCGCTGGTGCCATGTTATAGGGCCCCCAGCATTTCCTGAGGACAGGTGGGAGGGAGGCTAGTTGGTTACAGCGAGAGGCGGCACCACACTGGGAAGGCCAGGCTTGTTCACTTTCACTTGGTTCCCTCACATTCATCAGTGGGGGGCTGAGTGTGGCTTGTTCTTCCCAATCATGTGCGAAGTGTATAATTTATCCCAAAGGGATTTTATTTTAATGAGAGGCTAGATCGTAGGAGAGAGTCATTATTTAGATAATATGCACATATCAGGTTAATTTTAAATCAGCTTTTAGGTCAATCTATCTTAATTATTCAATTAACTGTTTTTGACTAGGAATTCCAATAATTATATTAGCATAACACTTGGCAATGTGATTGCCTTTTGGATTCTGTTCCTTGCGATGCCAGAGTCAGCTCCTCGGCTCTCACCCTGTGCGTATGTTCAGTGTGTGTGTGCATGCAGGTGCTCCCGGTGCATATGTAAAGTGTGTGTGTGTGTGTAGGTGCTCCCTGTGCATATGTTAAGTGTGTGTGAACGTAGGTTGCCCCCTGTGCGTATGTTAAGTGTGTGTGTGCATGTAGGTGCTCCCTGGGCGTATGTTAAGTGTGTGTGTGCATGCCGGTGCATTGAGGGTGTTTTTCCTGGTCATTAATGAATGCATTTTCATGGCACATATTGATATCAGAGAGCCCTGCCTTTATTTAAAAAATTGTTTTTAATACAATTTTAATTTTTGACTATTTTTAGATTTAGAGAAAATCCTGACAATAATTTCTCATATACTTCACCTCCAGGCTCCTCTATTATTAATGTCTTACTTTAGTATGGCCCATTTGTCACAATTAATTAACTAATATCGGTATATTATTATTAACTAAAATAACACATTACGTCAGGTTTCCTTGCCTTTTTCCTTCACGTACTCGATCTGTACCCAGAATCCCATCCAAAATACCACTTTCCAGTTAGTTATCATGTCCCCTTAGAAGTCTCTTGGCTGTGACAGATTCTCAGACTTCTCCCATTTTGTGGTGATTTTGGCAGTTTTAAGGAGGAAGGTCCCTCAGTCAGGACTTTTCTGTGCTCTTCTCAGGATTACACTGGGGTGGCATTTGGGACACAGACCACAGAAGGGAAGCGGCACCCTCACCACACCCTGTAGGGTTCATGCTGTCAAAAACAACTCGTCACTCTGGATGTGACCTGGGTCACTTGACTGAGGTTGTGTCTGTCAGATTTCTCCACCGTGAAGGTACTGATTCCCCTCCTCTTACACTGTACTCTTTGGAGAGCAGTCATTATGCGTGCAATGTCTTTATTTCTTAAGCTGCTTTATTGAGATATGTGGAGGGACAATCGTGTGCCCCCAAATGTCAGTCTGGGGAGGCTGTGCATGCCGTTGGTTACTTGAGCTTGAATTTGGGAGGTCACGGGAAGCAACTTCCCGCAGAGGCCTGGGTGCTCTGAAAGCAGAGAGCATCAAAGCAGCCTGCTACTTTGCCAGGAGGACGTGATAGGGGTGTGGGAGATGGGGGTGGGGGACAAGCTAAGGAGCCCCTCTTACTCACTAATGCCTGAAGATCCTACACTGAGCCAGAGCCACCACCCTGATTTCCTGGCGGAGTTGAGGCCTCAGGCAGGTGGCCGTCCCCCTTCCCCACGCCCCAGGGAGGAGCTGTCTTCCTGGAAAGGGAGGCCATGTCACCACCATGGAGCCTCAGGCAACATCATCCACCGTCCTGGCTTCCTGGCAGGACTGGGAGAGAAGGCAGGGGCACCTACTGAGCCTGGCCCCGCCCACAGGAATCGACTCTGTGGACAGATTCCCTACCCAGCATATTTAGGAGAGAAAAGAGGTCCGCTACAGACCAAATGTTTGCGTCCCTCTAAATGCACACACCGAGACTGAACCCTCCGTGTAATGCTGTTAGATGCTGAGGCCTTTGGGGTGCTTAGGTCATGGGTTGGAGCTTAGCGCCCTTGTAAAGCAGGCCCCTCACCCCTCCCACCGAGCCTGCACACACACGAGGAGACGCCGTCTGTGAACCTCACCAGACACCAGATCCGCTGGTTCCTTGATCTTGGACCTTCTGCCCGCAGACTGGTGGATAATCGTCCGCTCTTCCTAAGCCACTCAGGCTGAGTGATCTGTGACGGCAGCTCGAGGGGACTCGCTGTTCGGTGGTAAAAACACACAACATAAGATTTTCTATATTAGCCTTTTTAAACCAATCGTTCAAGGATAGTCAGCCTATTCGCACTATTGTGTAGGCATCCCCACGGTCCATCTCCAGAATGTTCCATCTCCCCACACTGAGACACTGGCCCTGTTACACACAGACCCCCACCTGCTCCCCCAGCCCCGGCTCCACTGTCTGCTCGGTGTCTGTGAATCTAACGACTCTGGGACCTCGTGTGAGTGGATCCTAGTGTGTGTCCTTCTGTGTCCGTGAGTCTGATGACTCTGGGACCTCATGCGAGCAGGTCCTAGTGTGTGTCCTTCTCTGTGTGGCTTCTTTCACTCAGCACAATGTCCTCAAGTTTCACCCATGTGGTAGCACATCACAGGATGTCCTCCTTTCTAAAGCCTCAGTAATATCCCATTGTGTGCCTGTGTTGCTTATCCATTCATCCATCGCCGATGTCTTGAGTTGCTTCCAGTTATCAGCTGTGTGAATAGTGTTGCTGTGAACATGGCTGTACAAATATCTCTCCTTTTTTTTAATTTTTAGAGTTTATTTATTTTTAAGAGAGAGACAGAGCATGGGCAGGGGAGGGACAGAGAGAGAGGGAGACACAGAATCCGAAACAGGCTCCAGGCTCTGAGCTGTCAGCACAGAGCCCGACGTGGGGCTTGAACTCGGCATCACAAACGGCGAGATCATGACCTGAGCAGAAGTCGGACGCTTAATCAACCGAGCCACCCAGGCGCCCCTACAAATATCTCTTCAAGACCCTATTGCCAGTGCTTTTGGGGATAGACCGGAAGTGGGACTGCTGGATCACATGATGATCTATTGTTAGCTTTTTGGAAAAACAAAAACAAAAACAACCTTACTGTTTTCCATGGCAGCTGTACCATTTCACAACTTCCACCAACAGTGCACAAGGGTCCCCATTTCTCCATGCAGGTTGCCAGCACTGGTTGTTTCCTGTGCTTTTTGTTTTTCTGATAGTGGCCTCCCTAATGGGTACGAGGTAATGAGGGGCTTGGTTGCCTCCCTCCCTCCCTCCCTCCCTCTCTCTCTCTCTCTCTCTCTCTCTTTCCTTTCCTTTCTTTCTTTCTTTCTTTCTTTCTTTCTTTCTTTCTTTCTTTCTTTCTTTTTTGTTACTTGTGTGACATTCTTTTGACTTTAAACACAGTCTATGCTCAGTACAGAAACCCTAGAATGTAACGTTATGAACATCAACACTAAAATACTCAGAGGAACTGACCATGTTTTGGCAGCCACATCCTGGTCTTAGAACCCAGAGAACTGGCCTGAAACATTGCCTGCGCTCATTAGGTTTTGAAGCGAACGTGTGTCCATGACGACTGCTTGGGCGTCACTGTTGCAGTTCATGGTGGTGGACTGCTCAACACGTTTGCCTCCAGCATATCTACACTCAAAGTGTAATTATTGATGCATATAAAGAAATGTCCACGGCATCAAAAAAACCAGGGTTCCAGTAGAGACAGAAGTTATGAGCAAACTAGAGATCTCAACAGATTTTAGAAAAGAAAGATGTGTTCAGGATATGTTCATGCAGAAAATCGATGGAGAGACCCCACACAAAATATGCTCATTTCAAGAAGAGATGCCCGGGCTGGGCTGTGACGTACGCCACCCGGTCCACTGTGAAGAGGTGAGAACACGACCTGTCTCCCGGGCCAGTTGAGTCCAAAGAGCCACAAAGCTACGACATCATTTGTCTTCAGATTTCCTGGATCATCCACAAATCTGCTTATTCTCGTGCCCAAGTCCACACAGGCAAACACTCAACTGGTCTTGTGACTTGAAGCCTTGGTGTCTTCAGATTCCAAAGATTAATTAATCGGGGTGTCCAGTCGGTTTCCTTCTCCTGGGACCACATATGGGCTGTCCTGTCAGGTGGCCAGAGGCGTCCCTTGCCCGGGGGTTTATCAGTGAGAAACTCCTAAATGAAATGAATTTCCTTTTTGTACAGACTAAACTCTTTAGCCCAGCACCTTCCGTCTGCACTGGCCAAAGATGAGCATTGAAGATCCTCATCTGTAATGAATTGCTTGGTCTACCCATTTTGGTCACAGCTCTGTTGGGTTTTATAAGTAAAACTCTGGACTGTGCAAACTACACAAAGCTGCATGCTCTCTCTCCCTTTCTCCAGCGATGAGCCCAGGCAGGCAAGGGAGTTAAAATGCATGACTTAATTTGATTTTCTTAATGTCCTGCTGGCTAACAGAGCTCCCTTCTCTGTATTATTGTTTCAAATGCCAGGTTTGATTCCAAGACCGAGGTTGGAAGTGAAAGGTGTTTGCAGCAAATTGTTCATTAAGAAGCATTTCCAGCCTCTGTGTGGAGAGTAGCTTTCTGTGGGAGGGGGTTTCAGTTAACTAGGGACCAGGATTACGCTGTGGGCCCACAACCGTTAACTCAGACATCCCTTCTTTCCTCTGCATTTACTTAGGGGTTTTGCCCAGGACCTGGGGATGTGTGCCTGCATGTCCCCCCGTCCGGGAGACCTGCCCCCAAGGCTACCCTCTGTGGCAGGTGTTATGTGTCCCACCTGAGAGAGGAGGATGAGCTGCTGGGAATGGCAGAGCCAGACGTCAGCCTGAAGCTACCCTGCAGGAGCCCTTCTGGGACATAGAAGGCAGGGCCCACACAAGGGGGAAAGGAAGGGAGAGCACCCTGGATCTTCCCGCCTGAGTGACAGTGGAGGAGGCCCTGAGTGGGTGGACTGGCCCGTGAGGCTGTCCTGGAGGGGAGAGGGTGCCAGGGAGGGAGGGGAGCAGTCGCGTGGACACCCGGACCTCCCGAGGAGCTGGGGAAAAGATGCGTGGGGTAGACATTACACCTGCATGAGACAGGCTGCTCCTTCCCCGGGCCTGGGACTCGCTCCTGCTTCTAAAAGAGAGAAGGTGCTGGGCCCAGGGCGAAGCCCCCAGAGCCGGATTCCTGGCTGGGGAGGTGGGGTTTGCCTCCAAAAGGAAAACCGCGTGGCTCTGGGAGCAGATGCTCCATGTGAGACCCCGGGTCGCCCTCTGACTCCCCACCGCACCCCCTCCCCCGGGCACACAGATGTGGGGGCCGGTGTCTCTACACTCATGGATAAGGGGCCTAACGGGGTCTGGAGCGGAAACCCTTCTGCCATCAGCTCCGTCACAGGGAGACACATACGCACAAACACAGGGTCATGCAACACACACACGCACACGCACACACACAAACACCCATGCATATACAGAAACACACACCTCTCTTCAGCTTGGGGCCCACAGTCCCCTGCTCTGACCTTTACAGTGGAAGGAAACAAAAACCACCAAAGTCTGGCATCCATGGCATTTAGCTGATTGTGAAAACTGCACACTCACCCCCGGAAGAGAGTTTCTCATGTTTATCCTTCGGATAACAGTGGATTGAAATCAATCCAATCCCACACGGAATTCATTCTGGAGAATTTCACGTCTCCCCAGACGTGGGGCCCTGCCCAGGGTGGACATTTGGCCTGGGAGCCCTTTTGTCCTTCTCCAAGGATGTTTTTGGATCTGACTGCCCTTTTCTCCTGCGGGGTTTTCCCTCCGGAAAGAAGAGAGGAATCGCTGAGTGTGGGACAAGAAATAGGACCCTTGCTTCCCAACATACACAGAACCAGCCACACCTGGACCCATGGCATAAATTCAGGGGTGCTCTCAAAAACTTTGCCTGGAATGTGTCAGTGAGTTATTCGCGACGTTGGAGTAAGCATTTCTTAAATACACTGTGAAGAGCTCTAACTATAAAATAAGAGACTAATACTTTGGAATACATTAAAAACCCAGTCAATGAAAATCACCTTAAAGAAAGTGAGGGGGGAGTTCAAGATGAGACGCTCACACCAGAAGGAGTGGACACAAAGTGATAGCCGCACTTGCGTCAGCCCCGGGGAGCCACGGTTTACCCCTCTCCTCTCAGCAATCAGGGCGTTGGGCAGAGAGGGTGTTGCAGGCCCCAAGGCGGCAAGGTCCCTGGGCGCAGAGGGACCCTGGGATCCGCCTCCTCACGGCTCCCTCCCATGTCCTCGACTGCCCTTCCCGGGACCCAAGCCAGCTAGACACAAGCAGGTGGGTGAGTCAGGCTGTGGGTCTGCGTTGTGGGTGCCTGTGTTCCCAGCCTTGGGGGCGGGTGGGGGCAGGAGGAAGTGGCTCTGAGTCAGAGGTCCTATGGGGCTCATTTTCCAAGACACTGACCTCCCTGTGGCCCCCAAAGTAGGCCAGACAGAGAAAGGCGTGGGCTGTGGCTTCTGACTGTCCCGTGAGCAAGTAGACACAGACACAGACAGACACACAGGACAGAGACCTAGATACCCACAGACACATACACAGAGATACATGCAGACACAGGCCCTCAGGCAGAGACAGCAGCAGTCACTGCTCGCTCGTGGCCAATGGCACCCTCTGCTGGGTGGGATCCCCAGAACAAGGTGAGAACTGGGCCCTGTGGGCTCCGGGGCAGCAGGAGGGAGCGGTTTCTTGTGCAGCCCCAGAGCTCACGTGTCCAGCTGCCCCTCTCCTCGGGGACTCCTGCCCCCTCTCCAGGCCCTACTCAAACCTCTGCTCCAAAAAAGCCATTCGGGGCTCCTGCTGAAATCGCTGGTGGCCAGGTTTTCATCAGCAATGGAGAGGGGAGCCTCAAAGGGCTAGTCTACAAGATGGTGACCTCAGGGGGACTTTGAGCAGCAGGACAGGGCCTTTGGGAGGCAGCAGAGCCTGCTGTGGGCCCGGACATAGGGCCTGGGTCAGAACCCCCAGGGATGTGGACATTCTGCATCGGCCAGACGGAAAGTTCTCAAGGGGACAGAGGACTCCGAGGGAATCACTGGAGAACAGACTCCGGACCCCTGCCCTCTGCTCCCACAGGTCGTGCAGGGCTGGTGGGGTCTGCCCCTGGTCCCGACAGACCCTCCAGGGTTCAAGTCCGCAGGGCTGGTACTCGGCCACCCTCTGTCAAAACAGCAAAACAGAAGCGCCTCCTTGGTGGCGGGGGGCAGGGGTGGTGCACGAACTCTGCAGCCTGCCCTGTGTGCTGACAGGCCTTCTTCGTGTGTTTGTGTGATACGTAATTGGCAGCATTTGCCTCTTTCATCTCCTAAGACATCAAGTGCCAGCCCATCCCCCAAGGCTTTTGCAAGAAGAGTGATTCCTCAGTCCAGGCTGATGAGAGCCCAGTGGAGCCAGCGGCGCCCAGGGACTGGACCGGTCTCTCATCAGGTCACCTCTCTGCCGCCCTGTGGCCCCGAGGGTCTGTTAACAGGGTGAAGGCTTTGGTGTGGCCCCGCTGGCCTTCTCCGTGGCATCCTGCCTTACTCGCGTGAAGGGAGTGGCAGACAGGACCTGGGCACATCGAAGGTCCGGACGCTTCCCCTGGTGTCCACAGCTCTGTGCCAGCAGGGCAGCGTCGCACGGCTCACGGGGACGAGAAGCAGCTGATGTGCTGACTTGCCAGGTCTCCAGTCTGAGGGCGGCTGCGGTCAGCGGGAAGCAGACCACCCTCCCTCACCCGGGACCAGCCCGGAGGCTAGGGCGCGAGTCTGAGCTGCGAGCCTCGGGCTGAGGGCACAGCCTGTGGACCAGGGAGCAGCTGTCTCAGCCCAGGGCAGTGGGGACATAGCCCTGCCCCTCCTGCCCCGTCCTGCTACGCATCCAGCACCAGGTGAGGGAGGGCCCCCGCTCAGACCCACAGCCCACCCCGCCTGGGCTTCAGATGCTGAGAGCCACCAGCTTCCCTCATCGGGGACGAGGCAGAGACACCTGAACCCCACCCCGGGACAGAGCCACCAGCTTCCCTCATCGGGGACGAAGTGAAGCCACCTGAACCCCACCCCGGGACAGAGTTACCAGCTTCCCTCATCGGGGACGAGGCAGAGACACCTGAATCCTATCCCGGGACAGAGCCACCAGCTTCCCTCATCGGGGACGAGGCAGAGACACCTGAATCCTATCCCGGGACAGAGCCACCAGCTTCCATCATCGGGGACGAAGTGCAGCCATCTGAACCCCACCCCGGGACAGAGCCACCAGCTTCCCTCATCGGGGACGAGGCAGAGACACCTGAACCCCACCCCGGGACAGAGCCACCAGCTTCCCTCATCGGGGACGAGGTGCAGCCACCTGAACCCCACCCCGGGACAGAGTTACCAGCTTCCCTCATCGGGGATGAGGCAGAGACACCTGAATCCTATCCCAGGACAGAGCCACCAGCTTCCCTCATCGGGGACGAGGCAGAGACACCTGAATCCCATCCTGGGAAATGTGAGAACCAAGTATGTGCCAATCAGAAGGGAAGAGAGCAGCAGCCTGACAATCGATTGTGGGTCAGATACAGTGTAAGCTCCAGGCAAGGGTGCAGGGCTTTGAGATTTAATGTGAGTTTCCCCCTCCTCTCCCACCAGGCGCTGCTCACACCCTTTGCCCTTCCTTCTTCACAAGCAGGTGGCCTGGGCGCCTCGGGAAACAAATACATAAGCAGAAAGCAAGGACAGAGGAGTAGCTTCTTGGAATTTGATGTAAAATTTCAGGCCTTAAGTTGGGTAAAATCAGTGAGAAGGATTTGGGAGGAAACATGCTAAGTGAGAGCCAGGCCCTTCTGCTTCTGTTCCTTGGGGTGCCGAACGCAGCCAGCTGAGAACTTTGCATGGGCCTCTCCAGAGGGCTGCTCCAGGACCAGAGCTGGGAGACTGGTTACGCTGCAGGAGAACCCATTCAGGTATGTTCAAAACTCGGGCTTGCTCTCTCCCCAGTGAAGGCCTTTGCTCTGTGGGCCGACAAGGATGACTGGGGCTCCACCCTCCAGCTGGGAAGACCACCAAACCCCCTGGGGGCCGCTTCGCTTCTAATGGTCACCCACAGGGGCCTGTTGGGAGGCACCCGTTGCTTCCCATGCTGCCTGTCAGCAGTCTTGACCTTTCACAGGCTGTGGGACGGTGGACGTGTGATCCTCTTGTGGGTGGGGCCAGGTCCCCCTGAGCAGGGGTGTCTGGTGACGGCTGGGTTCCCACTTTGAGTGCAGTGCTGGGCGGTCCGGGATCTACTGAGGCCTTCTTAGGGCCTCAAGGGGAGTCCGCAGCCTAGGGCGGCAGCAGGACTCTGGGAGACTTGGGGGTTTGACCACGAACCCTGCATGATCTTCGAGTCTGGTGTAGACAAATACGCTGAATGAACAAATAGGGAATTGAGGAACGTGTGAGCCAGCGCACGTCTCCTGGAAACCAAACTTGGAACAGGTGATTTTCACTACACTTCCCAGGGTCCCTAACAGACCCGATCCGCTGATTCCCCATCCGTCCCTGCTGTAGGCCCAGATCTGGCTCACCTGGCTCTGGGTAGGGGTGGGGAAGGCTTGAGAGGGAGGCTTCCAGGTGACCACCAGTCTTGCTGCACTGCGGGGTCTATTGGGGCCCTCTCGGCTGGCACCACTGGTGGGTGGCAGGTCATTGGGGTGCAGGAGCTGGTGCTCACACCCGGCCTGCCCGTGGTGAGCTCGGGGGCCCTCATGCAGAGGTCCCCCGGGTCAGAGGGTAGACACAAGGCTCTTCTAACGGCACTGGAATAAGTTAGGTCATTGCCTAATTCAGGCTCTTCCCTCATTGTCGTGTGGCCATGAGAGCGCCTTTGTCCAGGTTAGGCTTCGCCCCTGCAGACGACCCTCTTGACGTGTTTCCCAGCATGTGTGGTTGAAGGAGATGACCACATGGCCTCAGGAACCTGTGGGGGCAGCTCGGACGGGAAGCCCCTCGTGGCTCAGCCACTAGCCACTGGAGCCCGAGTCTTTGGGGCACCATCTCCGCTGGCCGCTCTCCCTCTCGGCGCCTCTGAGGGCCGGTGATGTCGCTGCTCGCTGAGCATTAGACTCCAGACAAGCAGCGGTTTTCATGAAGTCCTAGCGGGTTGGTATCAGCAGTGCCACCTGCACAGAGTGGTGCAGCTGGGGACCCCGTGGTGGGTGAGCGGTGGAGCTGGGACCCCCAGCCTCTGGTCTTGACCACTCGACAGGCTTCTGCAGCCTCCCAGGAGCATGTGGCCTTGCTCTGGGCTGGATCCTGCTCTGTCTGAATGGAGCCGTGTGTCTGACCATGCGGGCGCCGTGATTCCCACGAGTCTCCGGGGCCCGGCATGGCATTTGCACACGAGAGAGCCACTTACTGAGCCACTGTGGCGTGACTGACCGAATGCAGGTACACATGTAGGGGAAGCAAGGAACAGAGACACTTCCCCCCACGACCAAACCCAACGGAGTATAGGAGTGGAAATGAACATCTCCCCCACTTTCTGCTTCATGCCGTCAGCAGAAACGTGGCTGTTCAAGCACCACGCTGGAAGCAGCTGCCATATGCTCACCCGGCCATCCAGCGCCGTTCAGCAGTGCTCCCTGTCAGAAGAAATGGTGACAGGTGCTGGTGGACCGGGCATCTCTCTGCAGGGAGGAGATGCCACTGAAAGCCAACTCTGATTTGCTCTGTGATACAGAACTTCTACAGAAGCGTAAAAAGTAACTAGCTCAGCTCTTTAAAAACCGGTTTCTTGGCGATCACAGCAGCTAGAATTTGAAATGGGCTACATGAGGCAGGGCGCCTTCGAGGGGTTCAGCTGGACCAGTCTCCCTCGTGGAGCAGAGGGGGTGCGTGCTGCCCTCCCCTCAGTCTCACCTACACGGCCCATTCGCCCCAGGGCAATGTCCAGCCACAGGCCTGGATGACGAGGGGCAGAGAATGCTGGTGGAAAAAGAAGGTAATGAGCTCCTGCGGGGAAGGAGGCAGGTGCGTAAGCAGTGCCAGGACACCCAGGTGGCCTGGACTGCCAACCCAACCCTCACCTGTGGCGGGTTCTATTCGGGCCTGTGAGCCGGGCCCGGGCTGTGCCCAGTGCCCATGCGGGCAGACCCAGAAGCGTGGGATGGAGCATGTGGGCCTGAATGTGATGTGAATGTGGCGTGTTTCTGCATGTGGGCGTGTGTGAGTGTGTGTGAGTGTGCACACGTGTGAATGTGCTGAAGGCAACCATAGCATTGGTCTTGGGTTTTATTCTAGGCTGACCGTATGCCCTCACTTCCTTGGTTCCTCATCTGTCCCAGACATCATGGGGAGAAGGCAAAGGATGGGTGGGGCGGTGCCTGGCCATGTGCCAAGCCACCCAGAGATCATGCCCGGGGCAGATGTCACCCCGGCACAAGGAGCAGCCTCCACAAGGCCTCGTCTACGCCGGGCCCCAGGGGCTGTAATCACAGCCCTGTGCTTCCTGTCATGCTTCAGCTTCCCTGTGGTCTCTCTGGATAGCACAGCCACACCCACACCCACACCCACGTCCACCCCCCTCTGGCTGCAGCCTCCAGCCCCGTGGTTCATGCTTCTCTGAGCCCAGCCTGACTCTGGTTCCCTCTTAGGACTGCTTCTCCTTCGCCAGCATTTTCTCCTTTTCTCTTCCTGACACGCTTTGCTACATCGTCATGCAGAATTAAGTCCAAGACGATTTCAGGCAGGTACTCCCAACCCTGAGACAGGTTTTAAAATAGCGACAGGATTAACATCCCACTTCCCAGCTGAGTGCTGTAAAGACTCCGGCGGTTGCGAATGCATTTTCCGTTTGCAAACTTGCTAACGTAAATCCCACAGGGAAAAGGAAATTGCTGATCTATTTTGGAGTGCAAGTATTTCCTCTGATGGGTTTGCTTCCTTTAGAAGGGTCCAAATAAAGCTCTGCACAGATCCCTGCTTGTTTCTGCCCTTTTGTGAAAATTGAACGTATGAATCTCCTCCGTGGCCTTTATTGATCAAGGCCAAATCACAAAGATCAATTACCACTGTGGAAAGCGAGACAGAGTCGTGAAGCATGGGAGAAGGAGATCACGCCGTGGTCAGCAGTGCATCTGATTGGGAGACTGTCTGGTCAGGGGGAAGTTGGGCTCTTCAGGGTTCTCATGGATACCTTTCGTCTGCTCACTTCCTGCCAGGTCCTGCTTTGCCCCAACAGCAAAGGCAGGCAACGTGCCGCTCACTGTGTTCACGGAAGCTGGTGTTTGTCTCTTCGGCTGTGATGCCCTTTCTTGCCCAGGCTTCCTGAATCCCCTCATCTCATCTCCGTGGACATCTTTGTCCTCACACATCTTTGGTTCCCGTGTGGTTAGTCCCAGATAGGTAGGAAACAAGGTGGAAAAGGACACAGGACCTGACACTTCCCTGCAGTCTCTCGGTATGGAGCTGCCAGGGGATCCTGTGGCTTTTAGGTGGGAGAGCCGCTATGGGCACACACACAGGGCACGGTCCATGAGAGCCCCTGGGGTGGCCCCAGGGCATGTGTAGTTTTTGGAGATTTGTCTGTGCAAATGCTCAGCCAAGGGGCAGATTGGAGGGCCCGCTGAGCAGCTGCTTGGAGTGTGGAAGCTGAGGGAATGAGACAAAGAGTGTGGCACAGGTGGGATTGGGCCACGAGCCCCATGGCACCAGAGAAGGGACAGTCGCGTGTGAACCGTTGGGCTGACATCCCTGCATCGAGGGTGCCAGCAAGGCCTCTGCACGTGGGCCTCAGACTCCGCCCGTCCCGCTCGCCCCATCTTCGCGTCTTCCTGCTTCATCCGTGTTGAGTCTAGTCCCAGCAGGACAGACGCTCCAGGAAGCCCCGCCTGAAACTGGTCTCTCATCTTCTTGGGAGAAGGGACTCCTCCCACTCACCTCCACCAGGAGGCTTGCTGTACCAGACCCTTGTGAGCATGTGCGTTCACTGTGTCCTCTTCCACCCTCGATCCCTCCTGAGAAAGTATAGCATGGATTCCCTCCACAGGACGATATTTACCCGCCCTTTATCAGAAGGGAGGGCAAGGCCTCAGGTGGTCAGGAGCTCCGACAGAGGTGGGGTGGGCTCCAGCCCAGCCTCCGCCTCAGTCGGCCGCAAACCTGCCATGCACCTTCGTGAAGGTGTCTTCTTCACTGATTAAGGAGGCGCCTCAGCTCCCCTTGGCCCTGGCCTCATCCTTCGAGCCCGTTCCCAGGGTGCATGGATGGGGGAGGTTCCGTTCTACCGGGAGAACCCCAGGTTCCAGCCACCCTGTCTGGCGCAGTTCAGGGAGCATCCCGTCCAGCCTCAGATTCTCCCTTCTCTTCTCTTAGCATTCTTTCTGACGACACTTTGGATTACTTCTGTAATTCTTCTAGATTTTAAGCCCCTTGGGGCAGGGACCCAGTCTCTATCACTTGGATTCAAACTCTAATATCTTCATCATGTTAAGTGATTACTGGGCTTAGCTGTGTGCGCCCTGGAGGGCCTGACGCTTCTGGCTCATCCTCGTATGACGGCGTGCGTCAAACCCAAGGCTTGTCTCTTGGTGGGCCCTGCAAGTCCGGAGGGCCAACACCCATCCCTGGACCCCACATCAGAGGTAGGTCAGGCCTCGGTGAGTCACTTCAGCTCTCAGCACGCCAGACTCTTCGTCTGCTTGAAGTACAACAGCACCTGCTTGACGAGGCTGGCAAGAAGGACAGATTATATTATAGTCATTGGTAGAGAGTTACAAAGCAATGAGTTCATTGTGAGTACTCAAGAAACGGTACTAAATAAATGTCATCCATTTGTGTTCTTGAACGGAGTTGGATTGCGGTCATGGCCCTCTGGTTCTGGAATGGATGAACACATTGGTGTTTTCGCGTTTTTTCTTTGCCAGATGAGGGACCCGTCTTTTGGAGCCTCCACATTCTCTCTGCCATCTAAGCCACCGATCAGGCTCTCTGCAAGCCTCGGAGCAGTTCAGAGGTGAGACGATGAGATGAGACCTGCAGTTTCCCCAGGACGCAGAGGAAGGAGCTGGACACCCAGGACGAGCCTCGCTGGGCTGGGGCAGCCTCAGGTGGAGGGCACCAAAGGCAACCCCAGCTATGGAAGTGGGGTGGCCACCGGGGTGGAGCAGGGGGAATGCCACACCTGTCCCCGGGGCTGTGGGTTTGCACCCAGTCCGGACAGCACACTCCTGGGAGACGAGTGAGCTCCCAGGAGCCACCCAGGGCTCTCAAAAGGTCCCCTCCAGTCCTCAAGAGTGACCTTCCATTCCAGTGCCAGCAGCTCAGACATGACATCTCGGGGAGTTGGTCTCTACTGGGCTATCTCATTGGCTTAGAGGTCCTCTGTCCCCAACAGGCTCCTGGTGACATGGCCCCTGGGTCTGTGCTAGCTGTGTGTGCACATGTGCCCGTACCTAAGCCGTGAATGAGCGCGAGCCGTGAGTGCGGGTGTGCGATCTCACTCTTCTGGGCCTGGTGATCTCCATCAGGGTGGGGTGTCCAGGGATGCCTCGCTGGCCGCTGGCTGCGCCCCAGAGCCCAGAACAAACCCAGCAGTGTCTCCGTCCACACTTCTGATGGATGGATGGTGTTGTCAACATTAGCATTCCCCCTGGAAGCCGTTTGATGCCCTAGTGTCTGTGAATCCGCCAATCAGTCCTTTTCTGCTGTTTCTGATCATACTTAGCTTCAGATTAGCCCTTGGCGATTTGGAACCTGTAGGTGCCAGTGGCTGTGTGTCTGATTGCCGCCGGCGTGTGTAGTCATGGGAAGTGTGGCCAGACGTGGGAGCTGAGAATCACAGTGCAGTCAGCTGCCCAGCTCTGCCTTGCATGGCCTGGGGTGTGCAGGTCTCTGGGCATGCTGTCTGTCACACCAGCCTCCCAGTGGGGGCCAAGGAGGGCAGATAGGAGTGGGGCTGTCTTATGTCCTCTCTTACAGGGAAGATGGCTCTTCAGAATCCCTTCCACTCACAGCTGTCCCTCAACCTCTGGGTGCACAGTGCACTCACCCTGGACCATCAGCGTCTGAGGTGTCACCTGGGGGGCCAGGGACCCAACACTGCCCATCACAGACCACTAGTTCTGGCCACGCTGAGAGGCTGGAGGGTGCCCACGGCAAAGTCCACTGAGCCCGGAAGCAGCTCTCAGCTCTGCCTCCCCTCCTGCTCCTGGCTGTGCTGGGCACGGGCCACCGCATCGCCAAGCACAGAGGGCAGCATCACACGGTGCCCACCACGGAGGGTGCCCCCAGAACTGGGCAAGGCGGAGGTCCCACCTCCCCGGGAATTGTGCTGCCCAGAGCGCTGCGCAGCCACACCCACCTGTCTGTCAGCTCACCTGGTGTCTGCACCACAGCAGAGCTGAGGGAGGGGGGCTCTCCTCTAAAGCAGATGCCGTGACCCCATCAGGGCTGCAGGGGGCAAGGGAAAGGGCTCCTCATCACTAGTGGTGTTCGAGCCGAGATGTAGGCGGTGTGGGGCAGGGGTAACAGCGAACGTGGGTTCAGATCCTGAGGCCACCACTTGTTAACCGAGGGTCAATGGGAAAATCATTTGACCTTCGTCATCCCCACTTCCCTCCTCTGTAAAACAGGGTCGCTGTTGTGCCTCCTTACGGGGAAGTCATATGAGAAGGTCTTTGTTAAGTACTCAGGACAGTCCCAGGTCATGGTGAGCTCCCCATCCACACTGGAAAGCAACTGCTCTGTTTTCATTGCTGCAAAATTGTCGTCAACGCTGTGCAGATGCTGACGTCAGGTGCTGACATCAGGCTTACAGCGTCTGGCATGATCCCCCCCGACCTGGGGGTTGCACTCCATGCCTCCCCTGCCCCACCTGGTCTCCTTCTGCAGCCACACAGCTCTCCTTGCTGCTCTTCGGGTTCACCATACAATTCCCACCTCAGGACATTTGCATGTGCTGTGCCTCTAGTGGGTGCTCCTTCCCCAGGTCTGCACTTGGCCGGTTCCTTCCCATCAACCAAGTGACCCCTCCTCACACAGCCTGACCTCAACCACGCCCACTCAAGAGCTAGAGCCCCTCCTGCACCCGCCCCAGCAGCTTTACAACCTGCCTTGCATTTGTTATCTTACCTTACAGGGCTAATTTAAGTTTCCCCACCAGAACATGAGCTGCAGGAAGGCCATCACTGATTATGTTTTGCCATAATGCAGGGTATGTGGTGGGTACTTGGTTCGTCTGTGCTGGGTACACGGAGTGAACTCAGTGAATGAAGAAATCATTATTATTTGAAGATCTTGACTATGTTCTTGTTCAGGCACAGCCCCCCCCCCCCCCCCCAGCCACCCGTCCTCACAGCTCAGCGTCAGTTCTCTGCTCCAGAACACATACCCTTCAGAGTCTCAGTGGGGACCTAGTTAGCTTTTACTTGGACTCCGATTTTAAGCAAACCAGTGAGTGTACCCTTTAAAGGTGACCCGAAAGCAGTTCTATTCTAATGGGCATTTGTGTCCACAAATTATAGAGTTCAGCTATAACTGCACAGCTGCACTCAGAACTTAGTGCTTAAAAATGGCTTATCCACACATGTCCTTTGCTGGGCGGAAATAGCCTCTCAAAGTCACAGGGTCAAACAGTGTCAATGTGCAGGGGACCTCGTTGTGTGTCGAGGACAGAGGGAGTCTGCATGCGCTCAAAGCCCCTTCCCTGAGCAGCAGGTCTAGCAGGGGTGTGTCATCGGCCCTAGCAGCGCCCCTGCACGAACCTGGGGTGTTGCTCAGGTCGTCTGTAGAAGTCAGGGACCCACAGACAGGGGGCTGTAATAGATACAAAGAGGTAACTGATAAATTTAAGTTTAATCCCTGCTCTGGCCACCTGGGTGGCTCAGTTGGTTAAGCATCTGACTCTTGGTTTTGGCTCAGGTCACGGTGTCACCGTTCGTGGGTTTGAGCCCTGCATCGGGCTCCTGCTTCGGATTCTTTCTCCCTCTCTCTGCCCCTGCCCCACTGGTGCACTCTCTCTCTCTCTCTCACAAAAATGAATAAATAAACGTGAAAAGCAAATTAAATCCCTGCTCCCAAACAATCCCTATCGGAGCAATTGATACTTAGATACCTAAGGTTACAACTTCTAGATTATTAAAATTCCTGGGAGGGGTGTTGCTGCCATCGTTTCTGTTTAGTAGCTGTCATACATTTGCTCTCGAGGAGTGTGGCTATAACAGGCACCTGCATCTGTCGTGGTCCTCACACAGAGCCCCGAGAGGGAAGTTCTGGCCACCGTGGGTCCCATGGTGCCCTCCAGAGACAAATTAATCACTAGTTCCTGCCTCCTGAGGGGTTGGGTGGGGAGCGGCCGAACCCAGACCCTCTCTCCTGGCCACTGCGTTCGTTCCCTATTGCAGTGGCACAGTTGCAAAAAGACGGCGGCTCAAAGAAGCACAGAATTGTTTCCTTGAAGTTCCAGGACCCAAAGTCCGCATGTGCTTCACAGGGCTAGCGTCAAGGTGCCAGCAGGCTGGTCCCCCTGGGGCTCCAGGGGAGGCCGTCCTGTCCCTTCGTCCGTAATCAAAACCATGTTCTGCCTCTGCTCCTGCTGTCACATCACCTGCTCCTCTGTCCTGATATGCTTGCCTCCCCTTGTGAGGACGCTCCCGGATCATTCAGAGGCTCACGTTCATCGTAGCTACAGATGCCTCTTGCTGTAAGTTTACCTTGTCACAAGTGCTTGTGGTTAGAGATGTGGACACCTCCAGGGGCCCTGATTCAGCCTACCACACCCATGTTCTGACGTGAACCCACCCTACAGGTACTCTTGCTTGGACACAGGCTAGAGCCCAAGCCAAAGGTCCCAGAGCCTGGAGCCGAGCCCTCTCCCCCACGTTCCCAAAAGAGATGGGCCCTCGCTCTTAAGAAGGGCCTTCTCTTGAGTGGTTTTTAGCCGATGACCAGTCACAATCCTCCTTAACCCTCCCAATCCCGGCTGCAATCCTCCCTAACCCCAAGCAACCATGAGTGGAAGCAAGATTGTGTCCTTGCTCCTTCCTGACGGGGAGACTAAAACGAGTCCTTGAAACTTTCCCCACTTCCCAGGGTCACTCCACCCACGCTCATCATCCCTGACCTTGTCATCTTTGTCAAAGATGTATGACAATATATTCAAAGATAGTTAATTTTCTTTCTACTGACTTCTCGAGCTCCTAGCATGGCCTACAGGGTAGTGGTCACTAATGCTGGGAGAAATTCTTCATCTTTCAACATATCTCAGGTGGCCTTGAAACTTAGTTTAAGATGTGGGCCTATCTGATGCCTATATAATAATGTTGCTACATCTTATGACTCATTTTAATCTTAGTGTTACATTTGATAAATCTACGTGTCAAATAACAAAGAGTAACATTTTTCTATGAAAAAGAAAATAAAGTGGCCTGCCCACTTCACTCTAAAACTTGACAAAGAGCTAACTTTGCATTCTGTGACTAGGATGCTGGGACTTTGAAGTTTCACCCTACTAAACATGACAAGCTGTGATAGAGCTCTCGCTGGGTTGATTTAGCTAGTCACCGAGGGGGACCTGTCAGCAGCATTGATGGCAGGCAGCAGGGAGATGAAGGGGAACACAGCATCATTTATGCAAAAGCAGAATGAGATATTACCCCTCACAGATGGCTTCTGGCATTTTCCTTGCTGAATCTCATGTTAGCCACCTCGGCCGACACTTCTGAACAGCAAGACGGAACAAGAATCTTTGATTCTTCATAAAAAATATTGTCATAGAAATATTTAATGGAAAGTAGTTTTAGACTGTCCGTATTTAGGAGGAACCTCTAGGTCTAAGCTGAGCTCCTGCTCCTGCTTTTACTCCTCTGGGTACTTAGCCTGGAAAGCTGGGGTTTAAAAACTGTTTTTAATAAAATTTGTATGTATTCAAGGTGTACAATGCAATGATTTGATATACGTATATAGTGAAGTGATTACTACAGTCGAATTAACGTACCATTTGCTCACACAGTTAATTGTGTGTGTGTGTGTGTGTGCACACGTGCGTGTAGAACACCCAAAATTTACTCTTTTAGAAGATTTCCAGCTTGCAGCATGGTGTTATTAACTGTATCCATTCTGCTGTGCATCAGACCTCTATGCTTATTCGTGTTACGTAGGTGCAGCTTTGTGTCTTTATGCAGCATCTGTCCACTTCCTCCAACCACCGACCTCGCCCCTACTCACCACTGTTGTAAACTCTGCTTCTGTGAATTTGACTTTTTTCAGACCCCACATATAAATGATGTTATATAGTATTTGTCTTTATCTATCTGATGTATTCCACTTAGCCTAATGTTTTCCAGATTCATCCGTATGGCCTCAAATTGCAGAATTTCCTTCTTTTGTATAATTGAATAATATTCCCTCTGTGTGTGTGTGTGTGTGTGTGTGTGTGTGCATCTCACATTGTCTTTATCCGTTGTTTATCTTGTTTCTATGTCTTGGCTATTGTAGATAATGCTGGAAGGAACACAGCTGTACAGATATGCCTTTGTACTGTCTTTGCTCCTTTACCAAAGATTAATTGACTGTATTTATGGGGTTCCATTTCAGGACTCTCTACTCTGTTCCAATTACCTGTTCGTCTGTTCTGTCACCAATACCACGCTGTACCTTTGGAGTAAGTCTTACAGTCAGGTGCTGTCAGTGCTCCAAATGTGTTCTTGTTTTCTAGTATCGTGTTGGCTATTCTGCATCTTTTGCCTTTCCATGTAAACTTCAGAATCACATTGTCAGTATCCAGAAAATAACTTGCTGGAGTTTTGTTTGGGGATTGCACTGAATATATAGATTAAGTTGGGAAGAATTGGCATTTTGACAATAATGAGTCTTTCTAAATGTGAACATGGAGGAACCTTATTTAGTTTGTGTTTAAATTATTTCCTTTGTCAGAGTGCTGTAGCTTTCCACATACATATATTGCACAAATTTTGTTAGACTTATGCCTAAATATTTCTTTTTTTTGAGTGCTAATGTAAATGGTATTGTTTTTAATTTTAAAATCTGTTTATTCATTGCTGGCGTATAGGAAAGTGGTTGACTTTATATATTAACTTTATATCCTGCAGCCTTGCTATAATCACTTATTAATTTCAGGATTATTTTGTCTACACTTTTAGATTTTCTACATGGACTGTCATGTCACCTGTGAACAAAGACCAAGTTTATAGGTCTTCCTTCCCAATTTGTATGTCTTTTGCTTCCTTTTCTCGCTGTATTTCATTAGCAAGGACTTCCAGTATGAAGTTAAAAAGGAGTAGTAAGAAAGGACATCCCTGCCTTGTTCCTGATTCTAGTGGGAAAGATTATAGTTTCTTGCCAGTGACTATGTAAGCTGTAGGTTTCATATACATATCGTCTCTATCAAGTTGAGGGATTTTCTCACTATTCCTAGGTTACTGAGAGTTTTTATCATGAATGGGTGTTGGATTTTTCTGCATCTATTGATTTTTACCATATGATTTTTCTTCTTTAATCTGTTGATGTGATGGATTATGTCAATTGCAGCCTTGCGATACCTGGGATAAATTCCACTTGGTTGTCACATATAATTCTTTTCATACTTTTTTTCACTTGATTTGCTAATACTTTGTTGAGGATTTTTGTACCTCTGTCCATGAGAGATATTAGTCTGTAGTTTTGTTTGGTTTTGTTTTTCCTTGTCATGTTTTGTCTGGTTTTGGTTATGAGGGCGATGTTACTTTTATAGAATGAGTTAGGAAGTATTCTTGAGGGTGATTTTTGATGAGTAAATTTTAACTTCGATAAAGTTCAATTTATCAATCTCCCCTCACGTCCTTGGTTTTTTAAAAATTTAATTTCTAAATATTAGAATAGTTTCAGGTTTGTAGAATTATGGGCAGAGAAGGTTTCCATGGACTTCACATGCAGTTTCCCTATTATTAACACGTTAATAGTACGGTACACTTGTCAGAATGAATGAACAAATATTAATATATAATTATTAACTAAGTTCCATAGTTTATTCAGATACCCTTAGCTCTTACCAAGTGGCATTTTTCTGTTGTAGGATTCCAGCCAAGATACCCCATGGCATTTAGTCCTCATGTCTCATTAGGCTCCTCGTGGCTGAGACAGTTTCTCAAGCTTTCTCTTCTTTTTATGATGTTGACAGTTTTGAAGATTAGTACCCATGTATTTTGGAGATACCTCTCAACAGGTTCGTATGATGTCTTTCTCATGATCACACTGGGGTTAGGGGCTCTTGGGGCGCTCACACGGTAAAACACCATTCTCATCACATCACATCAAGGGTGCCTTTTATACTCATCACTCTTGGGGCGCCTGGGTGGCGCAGTCGGTTGGGCGTCCGACTTCAGCCAGGTCACGATCTCGCGGTCTGTGAGTTCGAGCCCCGCGTCAGGCTCTGGGCTGATGGCTCGGAGCCTGGAGCCTGTTTCCGATTCTGTGTCTCCCTCTCTCTCTGCCCCTCCCCCGTTCATGCTCTGTCTCTCTCTGTCCCAAAAATAAATTAAAAAATAAATAAATAAATAAATAAATAAAATATACTCATCACTCTTAATGGTGACCTTGATCACCTGGGTGGAGGTAGTGTTCGTCAGGTTTCTCTGCAAAGTCACTCTTTTCACCCTTTCTGCGCTGTACTATAATTTACCGAACTTCTGTTTTATGCTTTGCGCGTTTTGTGTCTTCGTTACGGAGTCTTTTCCTCACTCTTGAGTTGAGAAGAAGGGAGAAGGAGGAGGGTCAAGGCCCTCTTCATTACCTTTTCGTGCGGGTCCAGTTTTCCCGGCGCCATTTTCCCTGCTGAATTGGCTGGGCTGCCTTGTCGAGAATCATTTGGTGGCATCTGTCAGCCGACTTCTGTCCTCTGCACTGCTCTGTCATCTGTAATTGTGCTGATGCAGGCCTGTCACAAATCCTGCAGTTACAGTCAATCTTGGTAAGTCTCCTGACTTTGTTATTTTAAAAAGATTGCTTTGGTGATTCCTATACCTTTGCCTTCCTTACGAAATGTAAAATTATCTTGCCAATTTGGAAAAAAAGTTTTCTATTGGGATTTTATGGAATAAATAAGTCAATTTGGGAGAAGCGGTGTGCTAATAACATAAACCCTTTAATCAAAAACATGAAATATCTCTCTCTCTCGATTTCTTTCGTGGCTGTTTTATAGTTTTTAGTGTAGAGGTTTTGCGCAGATTTTGTTAAATGTATCTACAAGTATTTGATGTTTTCGACATTACTGTAAATGGCATTTTACATTTTATTTTCAACTCTTCAGCATTTGTGTCTAGAAATGCAATTGATTTTTATGTATTGGCTTGGTATACTGTAATGTTGCAAAATTCTAGTTTTTTTTTTTTTTTTCGGGTATATTCCTTAGGGTTTTGTCTTTGGTTAATCACATCACTTGCAAATAAGGCTAGTTTCGTGACTTCCTTCCTGTTTATACTTTTATTTCTTTTCCACGTCTCTTTGCACTGGCCAGAACTCCCAGTCCACTAGAATAGAAGACGTAAGAGCAGAAAAAGAAATCCTTCCCTTTGTCTCCATTTTGGGCGCAGTTATCCAGGTTTCCCCAACAGTTACAATGTTTGCTGTAGAAGAAAAGTCTGTTTTAACAGTACCAGCTGCTCAGGAGAGCAAATTCCTGCCCTTGTCTGACAGCGGACCTTTCCAGAGGCCTCCATGAGTTCTGAATGACTTCCTGGTGGCTAGGTTGATTGCCTCATGGATGCCTACAAATGGTAGAGGCAGGGACGTTCCTGGGCCACACAAGCTTTTGTCTGGTGTCTCTTTTATTTATTTATTTATTTATTTATTTAAAAAAAAATTTTTTTTAACGTTTATTTATTTTTGGGACAGAGAGAGACAGAGCATGAACAGGGGAGGGGCAGAGAGAGAGGGAGACACAGAATCGGAAGCAGGCTCCAGGCTCTGAACCATCAGCCCAGAGCCCAACGCGGGGCTCGAACTCACGAACCGCGAGATCGTGACCTGAGCCGAAGTCGGACGCTCAACCGACTGAGCCACCCAGGCGCCCCTGTCTGGTGTCTCTTTTGAGCCACATGCAGTGAGAGGAGGAAGCAGCACCCTGGGGCCCAGTGTCCCAGACTCTCTCAGCTCCAGGCAGGGGTGCAACGAGCATCCAGCAATGGTCCCTATGTTGCTCCGATTCCCCCAAGTCCAGGCAGTCTCCTGCTTCATAGCTTAGTCCTAGCTAACAAGGAAACATTTCCCCGAGGCAAAGATGGACCAGAGAGCTGGCGGGTGTGCACTGAATAGACACGTGTTGATCTCAGCTCCCAGCCTCATCTCTCCATCCCCTGTGGGCCTGAAGCCTGCCTGTGGCTGGAAAGCAGATGGCTGGACTGACAAGGGCAGAGGACTGCTGGTCCTGTGGACAGAAAAGGGTCATGCGTCATTTGCAGACACACAGAGCCGCACAGGGGAGACCCAGCTGGGCCAGGCAAGATGTGCCTCTGAATGCATTTCACATGCCCCTCCTCTGCCTCCCCCTCACTTCTCGACTCTGCCGTTGTGGTTGTTCTGCTGAACTACGGGAGAGACCCACAAGAGAACCATTCCATTCCATTGAGTAAACCAGTTTACAGCTCTGCTTGAGGAAGCCTGCATGTAGGCGAGGGCCATCAGGCTTTGATGTAGAGATGGCCTTGGGCACAGCCTTCCAGGGGCCGGATGGGGGACATCGGGAAGCCTCAGACCTATTTCATCTTAGGCCAAGGTGAAGGTCCTCTTGTTCATTCTCTGCCAGACTGGGAGGCAAATGCTCATGAAATGAAAGAATTTTGGAAGTTATAAATTTCTCTCTGTTTCCCCTGTGATAAGATGCATAAGAACACAATGTACAAATATTATATGCACGTTACAGGCTGAGGACAGTAAACAGGGAGCCGAAGTACACAGCAAACACCAGCCGAGCACGGCTGTTTTCACCCTCAGAACTGTGGGGCTCTTCTGGATAAAAGACCCCACATTTCTCTCCCTTGCGCTAGCCAAGTGACATGAGCTGACGTTAGGAATGATGAAAACTATACTGATTAATAGACCTCCTGACTGGTCAAGTCTGACCAGGAAACAAACACAAGGAGGGGAACAGGTGCAAACACTGGCAAAGACAGGACACATTTCAGCAGAGCGTGGGCAGAACTCTAGGTCCCAGCCGTGGACAGCTGGCTGGGCATTTTGCCACCTCCTCTGAACCTGGCTCTTCTCACCCACACAAAGGTAGAAGAATACCCTCCTCGTGGGGTGGCTTTTAGGTGGAATTACTTAACGTGTGCTGTGTTCTTTGCAGGGCTGCGGTGCAGGGTCGGTGGGAGTGAGTCCCTTGCAGGGCTGCGGTGAAGGGTTAGTGGGAGTGAGGTCTCTCCTGTTGTCCACTGACGGTAGCCTGAGCATCTTTGCATGTGAGAAGCCACAGGCTCTCGATGGAGTCACCACTGTGTGCCAGTTCTGCTGGATTTCATGGGTTCTGGACGCTGGGCTTTTCCAAACTGGTGGATTATAAGGTGATAGAAAGGTTGTTGGCTGGTGGTGGTGTGGCCAGTGGCTGCTTACACGTGCAAGATAATCTCCCAGGGAAATCTTATCTATGCGAAGGTTCTGAACCTGCTTGGAGCCCTGGCTAGGAGCCGCCCTGAGAAACTTCCCAGTGATGTCCCAGAAATGTCAACAGACAATTGTAAGTCTGGGGGCATCCCATCTGCCAGGTGTCCTTCTGGGAGTGAGTGCACAGGTCCTCTCAGGGCACGGGATGCAGCCAGGTCTGTGGCTCTAGAGAGGCAGGAGCATGTGCTTGTGTGGGGAGATAAGTCTACCTGGAAATGAGGCACGGGTCCCCCCCGCTCCTCATAAGGATGGGCCAGAAGTCTCTTCTGACAGGATATTTTATTGTGGGCATGTGACCCACCTGGTGGTCAAGTCCAAACGTTTATTGCCACCTGCCTTCCAAATGGTGGCTCTAATGGGAGCACAGCAGAAGGCATTGTGGCGTAAGCCTCGGAAGCGGCTCGCACATGTCAGCCATTCAGAAATCGTTCGGAAATACTTGCTGAGCATCTCATATGCCCAGGCAGTGTGTTAGGTTCTGGGGGTGCAGAGCCAGGGAGGGTGTAATGGATAATTTTATGTGGGCCAACGATGCCCAGATTGCTGGCAAAAAATTATCTCTTGGTGTGTCAGGGAGGGTGTTTCTGGAAGTGACTAGCATTTGAAGCATTAGATTGGGGGAAGAAGATCATCCTCCCCAGTGTGGACTGGCCTCATGGAAGCCACTGATGGTGTGAATAGAACAAAAAGGGGGAAAGAGGGCAAATTCACTCCTTCTGCTTGAGCTGGGATGTCCTGCTCTTCTATTGTCATGACAGAATATAGTATCAAATACTTTGTGATGTGATGCATTTGTTCGTGATGAGTTACTTTTATGTTGCTCACTTGAAGGGGGGCAGAACATACCACCCCAAAATATGCCATTTTGGTATATGAATTATGTTGAGTGCATACATACTTACATTATTTTATCCTTTTAAAGAATTGGCCTTTTTATCATTATACCGTAAACTTCTTTGCTTCTTGTTAAGGGTTTTGACCTAAAGTCTAATTTGGTTTTGTGAGTTCAAGTCCCGTGTCGGGCTCTGTGCTGGCAGTGAGTCTGCTTGGGATTCTCTGTCTCCCTCTCCCTCTGCCCTTCCCCCACTCATGCTATCCTTCTCTCAGGATAAATAAACAAAAAAATTTTTTTACAGTTATCATTTATAGGCAAGGACTTATTAATAGCATCTTATTAATTTTTTTTGTGGTTGTTTTGTACTGTCCTTGTTCCTTTGTTCTTCTGCTGCTGTATTCTTTTGTCGGTTGATTTTCCCATAGTGGGTTGCTTTGATTTCCTTCTCTTTTTTTTTTTTTTCTAATTTTTTTTTTTAACGTTTATTTATTTTTGAGACAGAGAGAGACACAGCATGAACGGGGGACGGGCAGAGAGAGAGGGAGACACAGAATCGGAAGCAGGCTCCAGGCTCTGGGCCATCAGCCCAGAGCCCGACGCGGGGCTCGAACTCGCGGACCGTGAGATCGTGACCTGAGCCGAAGTTGGACGCTTAACCGACTAAGCCACCCAGGCGCCCCTGATTTCCTTCTCTTTATCACTTATGCGTGTTCTGTAGCTGTTTGCTTTGTGGCTACCATGGAACTTATGTAAAACATCTTATAGATGTAGTAGTCTATTTTATAGTGATAACTTTGATTTTATTTAAAAAAAGCTCTGTCCTTTCAGTCCCCTCCACACAGAGTTCATGCTTTTGATGTCATACTTTACCTCTTGCAACACAGTGTATACATTAATGAGTTATTGTAGCTATAGCTATTTTTTAATAGTTTTGCTCCAATAGTGTCTGGAACTTCTCCACGGGAAGCCTGGATTTCCATAAGGCTCATTTGTCCCACGGTGATTCTCTAAGTTGATGTTCTTTGGGGGGAGATGGTAGAAAACTCTTAATTCTACCATGTTGATTTGAAGCAATTGCCGTCTGCTTGTTTCCTTCATTGATCATAAGAATGAAACCTTTATTGCCTGCTCCTTTTTTTGTGTGTCTGTGTGAGTATCACGATATGGCCCTTTCCTCAAAATTGTTATCTTTTAAATACACACACAGAGTTGTCTTACTTTTTTGCTGTAGTGTGGGGTATGAAAAAAATGACTGTGCAGCCTGAGGCCAGCAAAGCGATTTTGATAATCACTGGGAGAAATTATGATTGTTTGTGGCCATTAAACATTTTTCTTGTCAAAACATTGAGAACTCTTACTCTCAGTTATAAATGTATTAAAAATGAAAAGAATAGTAAAAGTAATATTTATTGAGCATGTTGTAATTTCAAATTAGAAACATTGCACGTTACGTTATTTTAGTTCATTTTTCAAAGCTTAATTAGTAGTTGGAACAGTGCTTGGCTTCTCATATAATTGAATATATGCGGTAGGCGTCTTTTCTACACCTTGGAGGATTGTCATATTCTTTTCAAAGTTTGTATCCACGTCCAACACTTTATCCTTTGCTTTCAATGTCGTGAAATATCTCCAAGAGTCCTGACAAAGATTCTTTGCTTGACTAGACTCTTTAGTTAGGCTCCTGAATCTTCTGGGCCCATCTGTGCCTTTCCTTGTAAAGCGCAGTTTTAGCAAGAACTCTGCTAAAGTTAGTTTAACCAGAACCTCTCATCCTTGATATGTGGTCACCTTGGATATCTGGTCACCCTCCTCATTCAGCCCCCTACCCAGGTGATGTCTAAGCACCTTGTCCTGTCCTCAGCAAGAATCCTGCTTGGTCCATTTAGTCAGAACCACCACCAGCTGCTGTTTCCTACGGGTAACTCTCCACCCACTGGCCTTGCCTGCTCCCTGGATGTATCTGGAGCCGAGCCCCATCTCTCCCCCTGTAAACTGCCACTGCAGTGGTCCCGCTAAGTCCATCGGTGGCCCTGAATAGGGCCTCCCGTGCCATCTCTGACAGGTGTCACTGAATCCTTTTCCTCCGACACTTCCTCTCGAGTGAAGGCTTTTGCTGGCATCACATCCCCTGCAACGTTGGCATCGTTGTGCCCAAACCACTTTTGTCATTTACACGGGTGAGTTGCCTTTACCCAGATCCTTTGGGTGCTAGTCCTTCCGGCAGGAAAACACCCACAGCCCCACGGCCAGCTTTGCTCCGTGACCCCTTTCCACTCCACCTGAACTTTCTTTCTGCACTGCTGCATTTCCTGTCTTTGCTCCATGTTCTTTTTCTCTGGCAAGTTCCCTCCTTCCGTTATTCATTTTTGTGAAATGCCACATGGATTTATCCTTGGAGACGGAGAGGCAGCATGCTTGCCCCCTGTGTTGTCTGTGTCAGCCTGTACAGCGGATGCAGAGGGGGCGGCTGAGCCGTTGCAGGCTGAGTGTCCACAATTGAACCCTCTTGCCAGAGACTATTTGAGAGTGTCGTCCACGAAACAGAGGAAGAAGAAATAGGGAAAAATAGGAAGAAACGAGATCCAGATTTAGTGCAGCTAAGCCCAAAGAACCCTGCTAGGCTGATACACCCGGATCGCAGCCTAGAGGGGGACTATTCTAATTCCACGAGGGTGGCTCCGGGGCAGGAAAGGAGAGCGATCTGTGCTTGCAGGGAGGGGCAGTGCTGGTCTACTGAAGAGATCTGAGGTGAGTTAGTGAGAGATTTAAGCCAGTGAAAAGCAAAGTGATTATTAAAGGTGGGAAAAACAAAATACTATTTAAAAAAGAATATAACTAGAGGATATCCAGGTGCAATAATATTTGCACATAGCCATGTGAATAATAAATAATGATTTATTCAGAAATGGTGCCGTAATTATATCAGGATATATGCCAGGGGAGTGGTGGGGCCGTGGTGCCATGTTTTCTATTGATAATCAAAAGTTGTTATTCTGAGTCAACAGAATGGTTCATTCAGGAAGAATTTCTAGTCAATGGTAAGATTGAAGAATGTAGAAAAAAGTGCAAACAGCTCATTACCTCAATAATTAGTTTACAGTAGCTTAAAAGTGACGTTAGCTGTCCATTTGAGAGCTGATAATGCATAACCACATGATGACAAGTCAGCTGGTGTGACGTCGATGGCAGTAAAACCACGAGCAGGTCAGGGGTGCATCGGGTCTGCCTGAAAGGGGTAAGGTGCTCAGCACAGGTCCTCTGAGGTCACCCAGGCATTCTGCTCCTGCCACTGCCCCAGTGAAGCCTCTTCCTGCAGAGCAGACCCTCTGCTGCCGGCTCCCAGGGAGCACCCTCTTCCTGCCAGGGACTTCCTGTGGCATCAACGGGCACCAGCCTGGAGTGGCTGCCATTCTTCTCCCTGAGGGGGCCCCGTGGAGGCGACCTCCACACTCCCACCTCCACTGCCCTCAAATGACATCCCAGTCTGGAGTGGCTGCGCAGGGAGCTCCTCTCAGGGTAGGGACAAAAGGATCCTCTGTGCGGGGTGGACGGTTCACCTTCCGGCTGAGTGATACCTGGGGGAGTGGCCCTTGTGCCACTCCCACCCCCGCAATCTGAAGAAGTTCCAAAACAGAAGTCACATGGATAACACTCTCAAGCCAAACAGCAATAAAGATAGAGTCAATTATCTGTTCAACCAAAGTAAAACCAAATACATCTTGGTGACCAGTAAATGTTTAAAAAAATTTTTTTAATGTTCATTTATTTTTGAAAAGAGAGGCAGAGCACTAGTGGGGGAGGGAGAGAGAAGGACACACGGCATCTGAAGCAGGCTCCAGGCCCTGAGGTGTCGGCACAGAGCCCGACGTGGGGCTCAAACCCACGAACCACGAGATCGTGACCTGAGCTGAATTCAGCTGCTTAACCAACTGAGCCACCCAGGTGCCCCTTGGTCACAAGAAATCTAATTGAACGCCCTAAGTGATGATTGACTCAGAGAGGAAGAGACCATTTTCCAGTGACAGAGTATTTTAAAATGAAAATTAGAAACCAGATTTTGAGGTTTGCAATGGCTTTGCACAAAACTGTACTCAGAAATTAATATAGTTCTCAAAATTATTCATTGGCAGACATGAAATTAAATGCAGAGTCCATGAAAATTCAACTCAAGAACCAGGAGAAGTGCCTGTCAAGACCAGAGCTGGGACAGGCGCACGGTGCAGCAGTGGGCTGGCTGTGGCCTAGACCAGGCCGAGCTGGAGTGAGGCAGCCCAGAGGAAATCAGGCAGGCAGGGAGGACAGAGGCAGTGGCCACAGTGCTTCAGCCGCGGCTCATGGAGAACTTGGGGTGCCCTCACGGTGGGGAAGGTGGAGGGGTGGACACAGAATGCCAGTTTCGTGTCAGCAGATGTGGGACAGAGTCGGACGGCACAGAACAGAACAGAAAGGCTCGAGTGAAGGTGCTGGGGCTGGAGGTCTAGCAGAGACAGGGCTCAGCATGGCTGTTTCCTGGGCCTGTCCTTGAGCCCTGCGCCCCACCTCAGGCTCCTCCAGAGGGAGGCTTGAATGTCACTTCTCCAGGGAGCCACTGCCCCACAGCCCAGACCCAGCCTGACTCCCGCAGGAGTCTTGACCCTTGGCTCTTCTCCCTTCCCCCAGATGTAACTGTACCTTTACTTGGGGATCATCCCAAAACACATTCCTGAGAGTAAGGGTGTGCCTGGCTTAGCTCCCTGATGTGTTCCCAGAGACAAAGCATCTGACACGTAATGGGAACTCAGCCTATGTGTGTGTAACAGACCTTGTTGAGCTTTGACCAGTCAGGTAGGAACAATGATGCCCCTTGAGATGTCCGTGTCCCAATCCTCAAAGCCAGTGGATGTGTTATCTTACATGGCAAAGGGGAGTTAAGGTGGCAGGTGGAGTTAAGCCTGTCAATTAGCTGACCTTGAACTACGGATAACATCCTGGGTATTCCAGGTTGGGAAAGGCAGGACAGCTGAGTGTCTCGTAGAGCCTCCAGAGGGAATGCAGGCCTGCCCAACGCCTTAATTTCAGACCGGTGGACACTTGGTGGCTTCCTGCTGTCCACAAGTGTAAGATAATTAACTCTATGAGCCCCTAAGTGTGCTGCAATTTGTGATGCTAATGATAGGAAGCCCGTACAAACAGGCACAGTAATGTGGAGACAGGCCTCCACGATGCACTCAGAGCAGGGCTGCCTCCACGTTGGGCAGCGGGTCCAGCGCCTAAGGCCCACCACCTTTCAGGATGAAAATATTAAATTTCTAACGTTTTCTTATGGAAGAAGATGCTTGAGAAGGAAAAGTACGCAGGCATCTGGAAGTCAGGCTTAGAGGTGCCAGTGGATGGCTTAACTGAGCAGGGGTGAGATTACCTGAACCCCTCAAGGGTGGGACACCAACTGAGAGGCTTTTCAGCAGCCAGAGCCCCATTTCGTGGGTCAGGAGAGCAGACACTTGGGGAGAAGGGGAACATGGAGTGACAGGCCCCTTACTTTCTCACTGTTCCTTTCCCCAAAGAAAACTGGGAACAGATGGCCCCCGTGAGCCACTTCCCTCTGATGGGTGTTAGCACCTGTATGCCTGGTTCAGAGCCCTAGGGAGCCCTGCGGCCCCAGACCTGCCCGTCTAGAGACCTCAGCTTGCGTTTCCAGAAGGCTACTTGTAGGATGGACTGGAAGCTGGGGGCTGGCTGGCTGGGCACTCACATAAATGCGTGGGGCACCCGTACATGCACTGACTCACATATCTTCTTTTCAATGTCAGGGATCTAAACTCAAGGCCCCTTAGCCCTGCTGGTCAGGAACCTTATTACTGGAATCCCGGGAATGTGCATGTTTCAGGTGATACCCTGCACTGGCCTTCCTGCCCACCACTCACTGCCCCTGGAGAGAGGATCCAACCAGGCCTCGGGCACGAGGGTATGGGTTGGATGGGGAAAGAGAGGGGTAAGAAAGACAGGGGCTTCTCTTCTCTCTGGCTTTGTCACGTGCAAATACACAAGTCCTTTCTCCTCCAGTCCTCATCAGGATCCCGGGACCTGCCTGCCCCTTCACAGCCCCTTGCTGTGTCTGATAGAACTAACCAGCCAGGTTAGTTCCCGGAGGTAAAGGAAAAGTAACTGTGCCCTCTAGTGGACAGTTGCTGGTTTATGTATTTGGACTGGATCCTGAAAACTGCGGTGATCACTTTGAACGGGACAGGTACCTTTCTGGAGGCTCTGAAAAAAACAAGTTATTGCCAGCGACTCTGTTGCTTCTTCGACAGAAACTCATAAGAAGCTCTCTCCAGCAGCTTTGAAGAAAGAGAGAAAACCCCACCTCAGCACTTCAGCTGCCCTCCAGGGAAGGGGGAGGGGCAGTATTTAAAAAGGAAGATGTCTACAAAGCCCCTCTTGCCTAGAAGTCCCATTCAAATCCGAATGGTTGGCTTGAAGTGTTGGGGTTGGCTGGTCCGCGGCTCTGCAGGTGCTCTGGGAGAAGCAACTGGGTGAGGCCTCTGCAGACTGTGCTTTCTCTGCCTTCCCCTCAGCTTTGTCTCAAGATGGTTCTCAGGGGCAGAGAACTGCCAAGATTATAATGTTTGAGAGCATGGACAAACACACTGGTCAGATGAGGGATGTTTCGAGCAATGGGGGACCGGAGCCTGGGCGGATGGGCAGAGTCTGGGATGCCCTCCGATGTTGCCCTTCTCCACATCTGGCTTCCCAACACCCTTGGCTCTCATCTGCCGTTTTGGCCACGCCAAGAACAAGGATGCCGGGGTGTATGGATCACGTATGTGTGGATGTCCGTATGCGCACCAGCCAGGGAACAGGAGAGCACCCTCATACCCCACCCCAGCCCCCCACGTCCACCAAAAAGTGGTCTAGGAAATGAGAAGAATGAGGAGTGCCTGTGTAGCTGACCCTGGGCTGCCCAGCTCAGCTTGGGCGTCTTCTCTGAGGACCCACCCCAGCCCCAGGGTCTGCATCGTCTGACCTGCCTCTGTGTACATGTGGGCGTGGATGCTTCTCCAGGGCCCGGAGAGTGCCTGGGACAGGTCCTGCCAAAGGTGTGACCGACATTCTGCTCCACCTCCAGGCGAGAATTGTGGCCCAGAGGCTCTGATGGGCACAGCTGGACCCAGCCAGTGGGATGTGGCAGGGAGGGGGTCACGAGGCACAGTGGGCTCCAGGAAGCCACTGCCCGTTGGGTTAGCACTTACCATCTACCAACCCCTTCTTAGAGGCCTACCCTATGTTCCAGGGTACCTGCGTCTCTTCGGGGAATGCTTGACCCAGTGGTAGAAATTGTTTCCAGAGTAGGAAGCAGAGAGGGCATGAGGTCACCAGCGCCACCAAGAGTTTGCAGAGAACATACACACGGGCTCCCTCAGGTTCCTGATCTAGGCCACACGGTCACTGTACATGTAGGGGTTCCCCTCCCGTTGGGGAGCTTTTCGCCCTTGGAACAGACACAGTTTTCCTCAAGGAGCATCAGACGCTCACCCTCATGGTCAGCTTGGCCTCTGTCTTAGCCTGGAGACTACCTCCTGGTGTCCCGGCCTCAGAACACCTATTGTTGCTTTGTGCAAAACAGCAGAGTCCTCTCCATTACATGAAGAATGGAATTGTTTTTGCTGACCTTCCAGAAATAGCGAGTGCACATACATCACTGTCATTGTCAAGGACGGGCCCTTCTCTTTTCCCCGACTGACTGCGGGTGGGCACGGCCTGGCAGCTCCAACTTGCTGTGTTCCATGTATCTAGGACAAGAATGTTCTGAAGTCCTTTCTTCACTAATGCACATCTGAGACAGCAGGGTGTCCCTAAATCCATCATTCTGAGCTTCCCCCACCCCCGCCCTCAAAGGCCCCGGGGGCACGATATTAGCCCTGTTGGGTGATGAGTGTTCTATGTAACAAGGGTGGCATCCTGGCCGGTGTGGGTCTTGCAGCAGCATCACCTCTTTATTTGTTCCTTTGAAGAGCATCTATCTGCCCTGAGCCCTGGGACCCAGGGAGGAGCTGGGAGGGTCCCTGCCTTCAGAGAACAGCTGGCCTGCAGGGGGAGGAAGGAGCATGCACCTGCTGGTAGGAGGCCTGGGGTTCCATTCTACTCACAAGCCCCTCCGGAGACACCCTCCGAGGCTCAGTGGGAGGTAGACCTGGAGACAGGGGAAGAGTCCCTCCACCCTTTCCTCAAAGAAGTGGGAGCTCAGAGGGGGTCCGGAGAGGAATGTCCAGGAGCTGGAGCTCAGTGAGATGGAGTTGAAACCGGAGGACAGAGGGCTCAGGGAGAGGGCATTCTGGGGCCCCCAGGCTCCAGGCTGTGCTCCAGGAGGGGTGGCGTCGGGGGTGGGTCTGGTCCTGGGCCCGTGTAAGCAGAGCCCTGTTGCAGGGACCGCAGTGAGAATCCTGGGTGGGGATTTTAGGCCCTTTGGTCTTGGCTGCGGCACCCCTCCAGTCTGCTCCCCGGGGTCGAAGGTCTACAAAGCCTGTGTGCCTCTGTGTAGGATCACCTGGGGCTGACCAGACCCAGGCCCTGCAGCCTCTGTGGGGCCAATCCTTGTACAAAGGGGTCTCATCTATCTGTGGAGATGCCCCTTCCATCACCAAGAAGAGACACAGACCCTCCACTTACAAGAGACACAGAGACAGCATTCCTCTGAGTCAGAAAAGCCTTTAATTGCCGGGCTCTCTTCATGCATAAACCGCTGTGAGAATTACATCCCGTCATCAAGCCTTTTTCATTTAAAAAGCCCCATTCCATAATTAAGGTTACAAAAAGTGGCAGAAAAGTCTATGGAAGCTAGTCCTGCAAGAGCAGCAATCTTGGAAGAAAGACAAGCTCCCCAAAGTTCTGAAATGGCAGCAGAGCACCCCTGCTATGCCCCGAGGAGTGTGTGATGGGCAGTGGGGCTGCACGGGGCTGATCCCAGGTGAGGGCAGGCACTGTCTGTGGACGTGTTCCGGGGTCGGCCAAGGAGAAGAGCTTCCACCTGCCCCAGGCAGGGCCAAGGAAGCACGTTGGCACCAACCATGGGGGTGAGACTTCCCACCCCAGGGAGAAGGAAAGCCACACATGAGGCTTGGAAACCCACAGAATGGGGCGTCGTCCCAAAGCTAATTGAGGATTTTTACTCCAGTGGTGAATGTGGTGATGGCCTAGGTGACCCTGAGCTTATCGGCAGGTCCCAGATAAACCCACCCCGGAGAGGGCAGTGGGAGGTAGAGGAGGGACGTTGACGGTCAGAAAAGGGAACTGGCCACCAGCGTCTGGACCCAAGGAGGCCACCCTGGTCTGTCTCTGCCCTCTGCTATCTCCCTTTCATCCTTCATTTCTCTCCGTCTTGGCTGCTTGATCACCCAACAAGACTAGGACCCCTTGGACCCTGCCACGGGACTTGGCCTTAGCATTTTCTGGGAGGTGGGAGAAGCTTGTGACTTGGTTTACTCGCTGGTTAAGCACGAACGATAGTGTCAGACTTCAGATGACTATGGAATGTATTATGATCCAGCCAGACAAAGAACAGTGCTAAGGGTTACTTAACAGAAATGGTGTCATTCCAAGGGCTGGGATTATTTAAAGTCTCCCAGAAAAATAATTCGAAGGGAAAAAAACCAACAACCTCCTTAAAAAGTAACTTCACTTGTGACATTGCCCTCCTCGTGGTCAGTGGACATAGAGGGCATCCATCTACCTGCCTACCTTGCCCTCTGGTGCCTGTGTGGGCCAGCCTGTGGCAGCGCCCTGGGTGGTTTGGTCAGACATTTACTCTGAGCAAGGAAACTGCCATGGACATCTCGGAGTTGCTCTGCTCCTTTGGGACTCCAAAAACATTTCGCATTGCCAGAACAAGGAACCCAGATTGATTCTGACCCCATAAATTAGATTCCGCACCTGTGTAGATGAGAACAGACTATTTGTTGACCTCCATTCTTGCGTGACATTTGCATAATGCTCTCATGTAAATAATGAGAGAAGGAGGTCAGAAAATAAGAAGGTGAAAGATGGGTGGGGTATGGCTGCCCCGCCTGAGTGCCCCTAGCATCAAGGAGCCCAGGAACAGAGCCGTCCCCACCCGACAAGATGAGTTCCACTTCTCTGAGATAACGTGGCAAATGGCGTTTTCTGAGGTGCAGGAGACATGACACTCACTGCCTGGCTTCTGCTCGTGGGGATCCAGAGACATGTCCCTGGGTGCAGGCTGCATGCTCACAACTGAAGCAGAAGGCAAGGGCCAGTGTGAGGGCTGGACTGCTCCCCCCAGACCCCCAGATTCCTTCAAGCTGTTTTAATCATGTGTTTCACTTTTTGCATTTTATCCAATATTTCCCTGCCCTAAAGCACCCAGGGCCAGGTACTGGCTAAGAACCAGCCACCCTACAGTCCAGAGCCCACCAAGATTCTTCAAACTACCCAACCCTAAACTGCCCCGCCTCATCCATTCCTTCCCCTGAAAACCACAGAAAGGCTCCAGGCCGTACTCCACCCATCGCTCTTTCTGACTCTTGACCAACCCATGCTTCCTTCTGTGACCCTGTGTGGTGAAGTGGCATGCCCCCTTTTTTTGTGAGAATTGTAAATGATGAACTCTTCTTTCAAGGAATTCCCTCCATGTCTGTCATTTTACCATACCTGATTAAAACAAATCCCTGCACATCTTTAAACACAAGCCCATATCACACCGTCCGCCTGGAACAAATAGGAGATGCCTTACAGGTGTCCAAGCATTGGGTCAGTACAGCAAGTGATGGGGTGGCCAGGGAGAACACTCTGAAGGTAACAGCCCAAAGGACAGGCTGCAGGAGGCTCGGGGAAAGGGAGGCATGTTGTAGGATCCTCCTGGGCAGGGAGTAGAGTCCCTGTTGCTAACACCATCTCCCAAAACTGCCTGTGTGTCTAGGTAGTGTTCCACATGCAGACAGCTGTTCTATTTGCAGACTGTTCCATATGTAGATAAAGTGGCCTCGTTGTAGATAAGTTGGCCTGTCTGTGCATAAGCTGGGCCATCTACAGAAAGGCTGGCCCATGTGCCGATCCGCTCACCGCTGCAAAGACGTGGTGCAAAGACGTCCTGTAAACATGGTGCTTAGTGTTGGCTTGGGCAGATATAATTTGCAGAGCTAACATCAAAGCAGCTGCCCTGGAACTGGGCTCCGTGGGATACCTGTATTGATTCTTGGCCTTGGTTGGAAAGTAGGCAGAGAAGGCATCAGGGACTGATCCCACTTCTCCTGGGCCTGTCTGTATGGTTCAGCACCATTAGATCCCATGGCCCTAAGGCAGTTGGGCGCCCCCGCCTGCCATGAGCCCCCCACCCCCAGTGCTTCAGTCTACACACATGACATTTATCATCCCAGAGTATAAGCGACTCTCTAAATACCCAGCTTTACTCAGTTGCATGGTCTGGGGGGAGGAATCCTGCCTGACCCCCCCAGTAGTATCCCCAGGGTCTGGCATGAGGCTGACCTCAAGGAATGCTGGTGGGTGAAGGGAAGATTGGCCTTGCCAGGTCAGCAGGTGACCGTGGGCACTCCCAGCTAAGCAGGGCTCAGCCACAATGTGACACATTTTCATGCATGTTGCGGTTACCCTCTGCCCATCCTTGGAAAGCTGGAGTGCAAGACAGAAACAACTGTTAGCTGTCTTGCCTGTCTGTAGAGACCCCTAGGCTGAGCCTGAGGCTCCTGGTTCTCATTCCATAGTGATGTGCAATATATGTGGTGTGCATCTAGGCTTCCACCGAGCTTCCTTCAGGATGGCAGTGTGGAAAGCAGCACTTTGCTTTTATTTCTGAAATGTTTCTGCTAAACCCTTTGCCCACCGGCAGATAAACTGGTCCTGGTAAGAAGCTTTCAGCTTCTGAATGGGAATGGGGGTTGCCTGTAATGCAGTAATTTGCATTAGTTATAAGGTATGGCACTTAGATAAGTGCTAGTTATGAGAAATCAGACTGAAACCTCTCAGATCAGCAATGATTGGGAGCCAGAGTTGATGTTTCAGAGGTTTATGCCTCTGAAGCTTTTGGCCTTCGAGTGGCCCTGTCTGCCATGCAGTGCACTTATCACGGGTGATACCATGTGTCCTGGGACATTAACACAGATCCTAATGAAGGAGACTCCAGATGGTGGCTGAAAGGGCGGGCCTACGCCCGCGGACTCCATCTTCTTCCGTGTCCTTCACCTTGACCACGCCTCCTCCCCTTGAGTAACGCCCAGCGACCTGCGTAACAGGACTCCAACCCTTCCCCAGCCAATCAGCTGAACCCACAGCCATTACCTCACCAACTGCCCCTAGACCCCAGTAAAACCTTTGTGCTTTTGAAACTCGCTTTCTCTCCCCGGTATCTCACCGCTGTGTCGGTGCAGGTAGGGGATTGAGCTCGAGCTAGCTCGAATAAAGGCTCTTTTGCTTTTGCATCAGACTCGGCTCCCTGGTGGTCTTTGGGGATCACGAATTCTGGGCATAACAGTGGCAACACAACACACCCTCCTGGCTAAGGTCCCTGCTGTGCAGGGGGTCAGCATGGAGGTAATGGCATTTGGGGAAACCCTAGGTAAAGCCATTAATGGTTCCTTGGCAGCCCCATCACCCATCCAAAGAAGTGTGGGTGATGAGGTTTTTGGGTGACAGTGGGGTGTATGAGGTCCAGAGCCGATGACCAAGAAAGAATTCCTGAAGACATCTTTGGGGCAAAAAAGGTGATTTTCTTGAAGCAAGGGGACAGGACCCACGGGCAGGAAGAGCTCCCCCAGGACCACGAAGAGAGACTGGTTGTATACTATGGAAGAGAGACTGGTTGTATACTATGGAGTCGGGGCAGGGGGAGGTAAAGTCCAGGGGAAGTTTCCAGTGAGATTTTTCATATGCTAAAGAAGATTCACAGGATACTGGAGGCCTAGCTGTTTTCAAGCTAAGGTTGTTTTTCCCTCCTTGCAAAGCATTAGCATTAAGACAGTAGGGAGTTCCTGGAGAAACATTTTACTCTGCCTGCCTCAAGTATTTGCCCATGGGCTGCAGGTTACAAGGAAATTGAATTTTATCTGCCATTTTCTTCTGCCTTTCCCACATCATTCCCACCTGAGCAATTTTGACCCTTAAAATCTTTGAGGTTGCTGAGGGTGGAAGGTCTCATCTTCTGTAAGTCCTTCCTGCTGAGTAGGGGCCTAGAGACGTCCCTACCTATGGGTCAACATTGGCCAGTTGGGGAAGGTATTTACTTATAGGAGTTACCACAGGCAGAGGCAGCCAATCCAAGGTAGACAACGTATATGAACCTCCTTGAGTAGAAAGGATCATCTGTCTTCTAGAAGTTATGGCTGAGAAGGATTCTCGGTATCAGGGAGGAAAAGACAACAAAATAAGGTTCATATTATAAGACAGAGAAACCTAAAAATAAACAAACCCTGGGTAATTTTCCTTCAGTGCATTACCGTCATTTGAAGGCAGATTCGAGGTCTTCCACTGGTTCACAGGAATTATAACGCGTGTCAGCTTGCTTACTAGATTCCTTTGAGGAAGGTCTAGGTTTAATTCTTGATAGGTGAGTCCATGACCAATGGCCTTCTAATTTTACTATAGTGGGAGTGCATAATACTACCCAGTAAAGGGACCTTCCATTTTGGAGTTAAAGCCCTTGCTGTATTAGATTTCCAATCCTTTAAGTACATCTTGTGTCCTGGGTTTATATAGGGTGGGTTTCTGGTAACTGTCAGATCAGGTTCAGGAAGGCTATGACCTATATATTCATTTAGAGATGTATCAATTAACCTGGGCTTAAATGAATAATTAAGTCAAGCACAGTGAGGAAAGACTCTCCGTATACAATTATGGGAGGAGTCCATCCCATTTTTAGTTGTTTAAACAATCATATGTCCATGGGGTTCTGTTACTATATGCACAGAATAACAAGCAAGAAGTTTGTCCATACCTCTGCTATTGTGACAAATATTTTCAAGTTTATCTCAAGTTATCCAGCTTTGGCAAACAACATTTATAGACTATCAGAACTAGAATTTAACATCCACAAAGGTGCATTATTGAAACATAACTTTTCTCTCTAAAAACTCTCATTTCCAGAGGTAGCCAAATCAAAACTAACTTGTTTGTAAAACAAGTCCGTTTTTTAACAAACTTGGCCTAATTATTTACATAAGCTCAGCAAGACCAGAGATTACCATTAGATCTTTTCAAGTTTGCTTTTCTGGAACGTTTCATAAGGAACCTCTAGATTGAAATTTTAGTAGCCTCTCTAGGCCAGAAGCCAAGCCAAGTACTTGCTGTCAGACTTGCCTGCAATATTTGTAGATTTGGGCAGATTCCTCTTCATGAGGTCCCCAAAGTATCCTGAGGTTCCTGCACCTGCCAGGAAGTGACATTCTTTACTCACCTGGTAAGGGTGCTGGGAACTCTGTAAGCAAGGTATCAGGCTAACATTTCCAAGGGGCTTTATTGGCATCATGCTTCATAGTCAATCTTAGTTCCTTAAAGATGTTACCATTCTGGCCAGGGTACTAACTTCCAGCCGTCAGAAAGGCTTTCTCCTCCCCCATAGAGTAGAGTAGCCAGGGGCGAGAGGATCACAGCCTGAGTGATTGACATGAGAGTGTTCCAATAAGACCATACTTCTCAAAAGACCCTGAAATGAGGGTAAAGGAAGTAAAGAGTACTCATCAAGTTTGCAGGAGCTCAGAGTCCAGATGAAAAGACTCATCGCTCCACATGATGGGTGACATATAAACGATGAGGTTTTTGGGGTGATAGTGGGGTTCGAGGGATCCGGAGCCCATGCCCAGAAAGGAATCTTGAAAACATCTTTGGTGCAAAAAGGTGATTTTATGAAAGCACAAGGACAGGACCCGTGGGCAGGAAGAGTTGCCCCTTGTGTTTGCGTTTTAAATTTTTCTACAGGGGCGCCTGGGTGGCTCGGTCGGGTAAGCGTCCGACTTCGGCTCAGGTCACAATCTCGTGGTATGTGGGTTCGAGCCCCGCGTCGGGCTCTGTGCTGACAGCTCAGAGCCTGGAGCCTGTTCCAGATTCTGTGTCTCCCTCTCTCTGTGGCCCTCCCCCATTCATGCTCTGTCTTTCTCTGTCCCAAAAATAAATAAACGTTAAAAAAAAAATTAAATTTTTCTACAGTTTCCAGTGAATTTTGGTGTAGGTTGTAAAGTTTGTGTGTACATTTCATTGCATATGGTTTCCAATGAATTGTTCCTTAAGTATTTTTGGCGAAGGTGGGGGGAGAGTGGGCTCCGCTTCAGTTTCGATTTCCAAAATGTCATGGATTCAGCGGGCGGCCAGGAGGGGGCGCTGCCTCCACGGACCTGCGAGCCCAGGGTGTCCCGCACTACACCTCCACCGCCTGCAGGGGGCGCCCGAGCCCCGCTGCCTGACGCCGGCGCGCGCGCGCGCATTCAGCGCTCCTCCTGCGTGACAGGAGCTCCGCTTCCCCAGGACCCGCTGTGGGGGATTCAGGAGGAGGTGGAGCCGCGTCCTCAGGGACAAGAACCCGGTCTCCTCAGGACCCACCGCGGGAGGGAGGAGCAGGTGAGGAGAAAGCGAGGCCGGGGGAGGAGGAGCTTCGCAGCGGGGATGCGGAGGGGGGCGTTGTTCAGGGGACCCGGCGCGGGAAGGGCCCGGCATGGCCTCTTGCGCGGTGACTCTGTGTCCCCCGCGGGGCTCCGCGCGCAGCCGGCGGGTCTTCCCGCTCCGGGCTCCGGGGCCGCGGGGCCGCGCGTGCGTGTTCCTGAACGGCGCCGACTCGGTTCCCGCCGCGTGCTCCCGCTGTTCGCGGTCCGGGAGCAGGTGTCGCGGCTCGGGGTGTCGGCCCTGTGTCTGCGACGGCGTCATGGGGAGTTCGGTGCGACGGCCCCGGGTCTGCAGATCGCTCCGGGCAGGACGGACGTGTTCGTGGTCACAGTGTCGGTGCCTCTACGTCCAGGAGGCCCCGCCCCCGCCGCACGTCGCTCCTTCTGATGCGATTATAAATGGGACCGTCTCTTCACTTCTCTTTCCGACGGGTCGCCGGAAGTGTGTCGATGTGCACGTGGTGTTTGTGCGTTGATCTCGTGTCCTGCGGGTGCGCTTACTTATTAGTTCCGTTTACCTTAAATAGAACGCCGCCGGTTCCCACCAGCAAAAATGGGTTGATTTGGGAAGAAGAGAGCATTTACCCCCCCGTGACTGGCGTGTTTCCCTCGGCACCACGACTGCAAGGTTCAGTCCGTGTCGTGGCAGGTGTCAGAATTCCCGCCCTTGGCGAGGCCGAGGCTATTCCGTCGGTAGAGACCGCATCGTGTTTCTTTATTCGTCTGGCCGCGGGCGCTCGGGTTGCTTCCTCTTCACAAAGAGGCTGCTATGAACACGGAACAGGAATGGCGGCTCAGGGCTTCGCTTTCAGTTTCCGGGCGTGTGTGCAGAGGTGGAGTCTGTGTTAGTTTCCCGAGGAGCCACGTACTGTTCTCTGCGGCCGCGCCATGTTGCTTCATTCCTTTCTAGGACAGAATAATGCTGTTCGTGGGTCTGCCCCAGTTTGTCTGTCCCTTCGCCCCCAAGGGTCACTTGCATAGTTTCTACCGTTCGGCTACTGTGAGCAGTGCTGCTGTGTGTGTTTGTGCACCTGCTCTTTTTTCAAACTACTGTTTTCAATTCATCCGGATACACATCTAGGAGTAGAGTTGTTGAGTCATGGGGTAATTCTGCGTCTTTATCTTTTTGAGGAAATGCCAAACTATTTTACACATAGGCTTCACCAGGTTACGTTTCCACAAGTTCGGTTTAAGGGTTCCGATTTGTCAGCATCTTTGCCAACATTTGTTATTCTGTAGTTTTCCTGATTATAGCAATTTTAGTGTGTGTAAAAGGGTAACTGTGGTTTAAATCTCCATTTCCATAAGGATTAATGATGTTTAACATCTTTCCATGTCTAATCACTAGTCCTATGATCTCCCTGGGGAAAGGTATACCCAAGTGCTTTGTCCATTTTAAAAATTGGGTGTTTTGTTGTGGTTGATGACGATGAGTTGTACAAACTATTTACGTATCCTATAAAACAGACTCTTACCAGACAAATAATGTGCATGTATTTTCTTCCATTCTAGACATGGTCTTTTCACTTTTGGGATAGCACCTTTTGCTGTCCAGAGGTTTTTAATTTTGGGGAAAATTAAATTCATCTATTTTTCTTTCCTTGATTGTGCTTTGGTGTCAGCTCTAAGAGCATTGTTAAAGTCAATGGTCATGAACATGTATCTCCATTTATTTCTCCCAGAGTTTATGTAAGTTTACCTCTTACATTTAAGCTTTTGGTCCATTTTGAGTTAATGTTTTTGTGTGGTGTGAGGGTAAGGGTCCAATTTCATTCCTCTGCACATGGATAGCCAGTTGTCTAGCACCCTTTGATGCAAAGACCATTGTTTCCCCAACATCATGTTGTCCACCCTTGTCAAAATTCGGTTGATGATTGATGAAAGGGTATATTTCTGGGTTTTCATTTAAATCCCACTGATCTGTATGTATATCTTTATGACAGTATCACATTGTTTATTTATTGTTGCTTTGTTTTGAAGATCTGAAATGGGGAAGTATGCGCTTCTACCTTTGATTTTTTCGATTAGAGTTAGGGTTTTAGGGTTTAAGGATTAGGGGTTAGGGGTTAGGGTGAGCGGTTAGGGTTTGGGGTTTGGGGTTCAGGGTTAGGGTGTTAGGGTGTTAAGGTTTGGGGTTTGGGTTCGGGTTCAGTGTTTGGGGTTCGGGTTTCGGGTTTGGGTTCGGGGTTCGGGTTTGGGTTGGGATCAGGTTTGGGTTTAGGGTTTAGGGTTAGAGTTTAGTGTTAGGGTTAGGGTTAAGGTTAGGGTTTAGAGTTAGGGTTTAGGTTTCGGGTTCCAGTTTAGGATTCGGGTTAGGGTAAGAGTTTCGGGTTAGGGTTAGGGTTTAGGTTTAGGGTTAGGGATTAGGGTTAGGTTTAGGTTAGGGTTTAGGTTTAGGGTTAGGGTTATGGTTAGAGCGTTAGGGTTGGAGGGTTAGGGTTAGTGATAGGTGTTATGGTTAGAAGGTTATTGTTAGCGGGTTCGGGGTTAGGGTTCGGGTCAGGATTTAGGGTTAGGGTTAGGGGTAGGTTTAATTTCAGGGTTTAGGTGATTTTCTGAATCAGGGGTCTCGGGTTAGGGTAAGGGGTCATTGTTAAGTGTTAAGATTACGTGTTAGTGTTATGGTTAGTGTTATGTTAGGGTGATCTTTCGGATTAGGGATTAGGGGTTAGTGTTAGCGTTTATGGTTTAGGTTTTAGGGTGTAGCATTATGTTAGAGGTTAAGGTTAGTGATACCTCCCCTGAGGTTCTCGGTCCTGAATCCACACCAGTGCTGTTGTCTCCCCAAAGGGCTGAGTGGAGTTTACATGGCATGTTGTAGGTCATGATTAGTCTTTTGATTGCAAGTGAGGACAAATATATGGGACACTGTGTGGTAGCTCCCAGGAATTCTCTCGGGCAGTTGTAGGATGGCCTGAGAAATGACATAGTGATGTTCCAGGTTCCATGCTGAGTGACCCTGCACCACTTCTTGACCCCAGGCGCGTGGTGTTGTCAGACTTTGGGATTGGGTCCCCATGGGGAGAGAGCCTTAAATAGGGCTAGTTGTCGTCCCAGGGATGTTACCAGGGTTGAATCGACTCCAGTCTCGTGATCTCCCTCGAGTTCTGAAGTGAGTGTCCATGCTATGGTGCAGGTCAAGTGTAGGGTTAGGGTTCAAGATAGGGTTAGGTTTTGGTTGAGGGTTGTGGTTACTGTTAGGGCTAGGGTTAGGGTTAGTTCCCAGTAGGGTTAGGGTTAGGGTTAGGGTTAGGGGTTAGGGTTAGGGTTAGGGTTAGGGTTAGGGTTAGGGTTAGGGTTAGGGTTAGGTCCCATGAGGCTCCAGGCACTGAGCCCATAGCCGAGCAGTTGTCTCCATGAAGTGCCTGTCAGGCAGGGAGGGTGCCTGTCAGGAGTAGTCTTTGGGTTCCTAGGCCAGACAAACGTATGGGCCACCCTTCAGGTAGGCTTCTGGAATCCTCTCGTGCCGCTGCTGTCGCGCTTCGCAACATACATGATGATGTTCCACGTTCCATGCCAAGTATTCCTGCACTGATTCTTGAACCCATGTGTGTGTTGTTGTCAGACTTTGGAATTGGGTCCTCATGGGGAGAGAGCCTATACTAGGGTTAGGGTTTGGTCCTGGGATTTCGCCAGGGCTAAAGCGACCTCAGTTTCGTGATGTCCCTCGAGGGCGAATTAGGGCCCATGCAAGGGTACGGTTCAAGTGTATGGTTAGGATTAGAGATAGGGTTAGGTGTAGGATGAGGTTTATGGTTACGGTTACGGTTAGGGTTATTGGTCGGTCCCACGATGCTCCCGGCACTGACCCCACAGCAGAACAGTTGTCTCCTTGAAGGGCTAAGTTGACTACAAGAGGAGGGTGCAGGTCAGGGTTAGTCTTTCGGTTCCAAGGCCAGACAAATAAATGGGCCACCCTTTGGGTTAGGGTTAGGTCCCAAGAGGCTCTAGGGACTGAACCCACAACACTGCAGTTGGCTCTCCGAGTGGCTACACCGAGTGCACTAGGGAGGGTGCCAGTTAGGATTAGTCTTTGGGTTCCAAGGAGACACTTTATGGGTCGCTCTTCAGGTAGGCCTGAGAAATCCTCTCTCGTAGCTGCAGTTGCGTTTTGGAAATGACATGGTCATGTTCCAGGTTCCATGGCGAGTATTTCTGCACCGATTCAGGAACCCATTTGCGTGCTGTTGTCAGACTTTGGAATTGGGTCCCCATGGGGAGAGAGCCTTAACCAGGGTTAGGGTTCGGTCCAGTGATGTCACCAGGGCCAAAGTGCCTGCAGTCTCGTGATCTCCCGGGAGTGCTGAGTTTGAGGGTCCAGGCAACGTGCGGGTCAAGTGTAGGGTTAGGGTGAGAGGTAGGGTTAGGTCTAGGTTGAGGGTTATGGTTAGGGTCCGGGTTAGGTCCCAGGAAGCTCCAGGTACTGAACACACAAGAGTGCAGTTGTCTCCACAAATGGCTGTGTCGAGTGCACTAGGGAGGGTGCCAGGTAGGATTACTCTTTGTGTCCAAGCCAGAGAAGTGTATGAGACAGTCTTCGGGTAGGCCTCAGAAATCCGCTTTGTAGCTGAGGTCACGCTTTCGAAATTACATGGTGATGTTCCCGGTTCCATGCCGAGTATTTCTGCACCGATTCTCGAACTCGTGTGCGTGCTGTTGTCAGAGTTTTAAATTGGGTTCCCATGGGTAGAGAGTCTTCACTAGAGTTACAGTTCGGTCCAGGCATATCGCCAGGGCCGAAGCGACACCAGTGTGAAATCCATGGAAGGCTGACGTGAGGGCACATGTGCGGCTGTGGGTCTGGGTTAGTGTGATAGATAGGGTTATGTGTAGGTTGAGGGTTATGGTTATGGTTACGGTTAGGGTTAGGGCTAGGTCCCAGGAGCTCCAGGCACTGAACCCACAGCAGAGCAGTTGTCTCCCCGAAGAGCTGAGTGGAGTACACTAGGGAGGGTGCCGGTCAGGATTAGTCTTTGGGTTCTAAGGCCATACAAATGCATGCGCCACCCTTCGGGTAGGCCTCGGGAATCCTCTCCTGCAACTGCAGTCACGCTTTGGAAATGGCATGGAGATGTCCCATGTTCTGTGCCGAGTATTTCCTCACCGATTCTCGAACCTTGTGAGTGCTGTTGTCAGACTTTGGAATTGGGTCCTCATGGGGAGATAGCCTTAGCTAGGGTTAGGGTTCGGTTCCAGGAAGTCAATAGGGCCAAAGCGACTTCAGATTCGTGATCTCCCTCAGGGGCTGAATTGAGGGCCCATGGGAGAGTGCGGGTCAATTGTAGGGTTAGGTTTAGAGACAGGATTAGGTATACGTTCAGGGTTATGGTTAGGGTTATGGTTAGGTTTAGGTGTAGGTCCCAGGAGGCTCCAGGCACTGAACCCACAACAATGCCGTTGTCTCCACGAAGGGCTGCGTTGAGTGCACTAGGAAGGGGGCCAGTCAGGATTAGTCTTTGGGTTCCAAGGCCAGACAACTTTCTGGTACACTCTTTGGTACACCCAGGCACCCCGGAGAAGAGTAGTCTCTTGAATAACTGGTGCTGGGAAAAATGGATATTCACATGTGTAATGTGTAAAGCTTAGCACCTTATGTTATACCACTCCAAGAATTAACTAGAAATGGATTAAAGATGTAAATGAATGATACAGAAACAAAATTCCTCCTCATCATTTCGGCTCTTACTATGCCAACATGGAGCTGTTGAGGTGGTGAAGGGCTGGGTGGAGAGTAGTCCTGGAAATAGAAGACCGTGTGTGTGGAACAGACTTTCTTTAGCAGTCTGGAGTTATCCCTCTGATCCTTTAAGACTAGCCACTTCCTTCCCTACATTTGCAGACACAGCTAGTACCATGCATGCTCCCAGCAATGCACTGCTTTGTCTCCTCCAACTCCTAAAAGCTCTAGGTGGGGCCCAGTGGGAAGGGTGGAGTTTAGTGGCACCAATGATGCCCTGTTGAAGGCGGATGGAGGGGAAGGAGACAGGTACCATTCTAGCTTCATTTGGGGTTCAGGTATGTTAGTATTGGTGTTGGATTTTTCACCTTTTACCCTAACACATCTCAAAATTTCTGTCCTGCTGGTCCACGTGGTTTCCAGAACATTTCCTCCTTTCCCAGAAGTGCCCTCCATGTCCTACTCCATGGGCTGCCCTTTATCACTATCTGTGGGCTTTGGGCCACCTCCACCTTCTCCAAATTGGGGTCCTCTGGGACCTCACCTTCCACCTCCACCACCTGGAAAGATGATATGACCAGTATGAGTTGACTTATAAAACACGTTTTGTCTTTTACTTGTTATGTGTTTGGAGAAGATGCAGTGATGACACCACAGGGCTTTCAGGCCAGCCTGAGTGAGGATGTTGTAACGTGATTCAGGTTTCTCAGGACATGCATGAAATGGGCAGTCGTTTCCACATAGTGAGCTGGGCAACACGTGTCTCTGATAGAGAAGGAAAGAGGCCTTATACATGCTGACAGACACAGCACTCCCTGTACACACGCTTGTACAGAGACCATGTGCTGGGCTCTCTGAGGGATGAGACACACCCCTAACTTAGTCTCTAGTGAGTTGACACCTGAGCTGTTCACAGCTGCTTGATTAGTTATAAAAACACCTGAACCAGGGTCCTGTGAACCTTCCTCAAGAGACAGGATCAGATCTCTCTCTTGTCCTCAAGGGTCACCGGAGACACCCGAAAAACCCTCTGCCCCTGGTAAGGGACCCGAGAGTGTGAATGAGTTGAATATAATGAAACGTGGCAGATGGTTTCTTTTTCTTCCACACAGTCTATGCAGGTCAGAATCAACCTCCATCTACCTCCATCCTTTATGAGACCTAGGACGTGGTGCAGCTCCCATGGGGAATATCAGTTGTGTCTCTACCAAGGATGCAGAGAAAGACAAGGTAAATTCTGTTGCCCGTTTCAGCTGCAATGATTTCTGGAAACTTTTATCTGGCCTTGTCTGGTTTTCTATGTCCTCTGGTGTCTTTACTGCTTGATCTACCTTCTCACAAGCCTCCAGGCTTCTCCAGTTTAAGATCATCATGTTAGCTAGAGCCTCTGGAAGCCACAAGTGCATGGAGGCTGAGGACCACGTGGCTCTCACTTTGTGTTCGTGGAAATAACTCGAGGAGGATGACACTTCATTGCACCCTCAAGTCTTCTGGAGCGTCTGATTCCTTCAGCACCTTCTTTACATGGGATTATCCTGATTATTTTCATTTTTGCCTATTTTAGTGCAGGCGATGAATTTGTTCAGAATGTCTGCTATGAGCCTCGTGACTGGAATAGATAAAAACTCTTCCCCACATTATATTGTGTGCTTTGTGCAGTGCTGAGGGTTTTTAGAAAAATTTCAGAATTCATTACTGGTCCTTCTGTGTTGGTAAATATACGATAGAGAATTTCTCCAGTTGTCCCTTTTGTGGAAATACTCTGAATTTTCAGAAGCGGCATGTGTAATCAAAAATATATATGGAACTGCAGTCATGAAGGGAGAGAATCAGTGATTACCTGCAGGGCCAGTATCTCACAGAGTTCTTCAGTTGTGTTTATAGGAGCAGGTTCTCTTGTGTCCCGGGAGCAGTTGTAATTGGTACTTTGTCTCATGTTACCTTATGGGAGTTTTGCACCTGAAATTGAGACATGTTTCTGTTCATTCTTTTATTTAGAATTTCTACCTCCCTTTTACAATGGGACAAAATAGCTCTGCAATTCATATTGTATTTAAAAGCTGAATTACCTGTGAATTAAGATAAACATACTGGAGACCAATGAATGTGCATAGGTAATGTGTTTCTGTCAGAAAACACATTTTCAGGCCCCCTGCAGGACTCCAGGAATCCCCATCTCCTCAGAGGTCTCTGTGGCCTTGCACAGAAGATGTCTTTGTCAGGGAGGGAAGCAGAGTGAGGACAGGCATGGGATGGCAGGTTGAGCTTTGACCCTGGGGTGGCCCTGAATCTGTGTGGTGCTGGGCTTTTCTTTCGTTCCTTCATGTTCTGTCTGTTCTCAGTGTGAAAATAAAAAGTCTGCATATCTGGTGGAAGAGGACACCAGAGGGGTCCTGGGCACAGATGCCTGCCTCCTGGAATACGCTCCTTTATTAGACTGGCATTACTGCCATCAGTCTTCTAGAATAGGACTCCTTGGCTTTCTGCATTTGTAGACATGGGCAGTGACGTGTGGCGACAGTAGTTTTTCCTTGTGCTATCTGGTACCTTCAGGTTGTAGGTGGGACCTCGTGGGAGGGTAGGGTTTTCTGGCACTGATGCTCCATTCTGCTAGAACCCGTGAATGAACAAGGGGCCAGGTGCTGACACCTGCTTCATTGTGTTTCAGCTGCTGTGGGCGTTCTGCTTCTGTCTGTCATACCAACATACCTGTCACTTCTGCTCTGTAGGTCCCTATGGATTCAAGAGGACCTCCTCCTTTCCCAGGTCCACTCTGCAGGCCCTTCCCCACAGATCCCCTTTATCACTGTTCAATGGCTCTATGGCCACCTCCAGCTCTCTGGTGTTCTCATGGACAGGACTCACCACTTCCACCTCGACTCTTTGTGAGATGATCTGAACAGTGTGAGTTGACATGTTCAGCTTCTGTGTTGTTGAGTCTTTGAGAAGACGTAGAGATGGCCTCACAGGCTTTGTGATGCAAGGGTGCTGCTGGATGAGGACACTGTTAAGATTCCTCAAATTTCTCAGGACATACACATGTTGGGCTGTGTCATTTTCCATTGCTGAGCTGGGCTATATGTGTCTCTTGTGGAGAAGGAAAGAGTCTTTTAATAGAAAAGCGGGCATATCAGTTCTGCAGATGTGCCTTGTACACAGTCCATGTCCCTGGCTCTGTGAGAGATGAGGCAAACCCTTACCATCAGGGGCTTCAAGTGTCCTAATGGGGAGAGAGTCACATGCGTTAAATGACATGGAGCTTCTGGTCTACAATAGTGGAAGCTCCAGTAATGGGTCCTCAAGTACAAAAGACGGAGACATGAATCTCATGGGAATGAATTGGAGGTTGTGCATGAGAAGGGAGAGCTGAGATGGTGCAGAGGGGAGGGTATTAGACTCAGTGAGATGGAGTTGGAGGCCATTTCTGGCAGGGCCCACAACCTGGGCAGGGAGAGTGAGCTCAGCGTGAGGTCCACACAGAGCTGCTGCATAGGGTCAAGGACAGTTCATGCAGGTATCATCTCTGAAATGTCATTGTGGCCAAAGTGCACCTAGTTCATTATCTAAATAAAGACTGTTGTTTCCCTTGGTTTTCTGAAGGTTCTGGATCCGTGTGAAAGAATGCCCTGGGGAATTGTATTTTAACTTGGTTCTTATGGGATGCTTGTCTGCCTAAGTTTGTGTGCCTCTGTGAGACTAAATGCGACGAAAGGTTGATCAGCTGTGTGGCTTCCTTGGCCTTCAGCCTGAGTCAGACTCTTAGTGGGGAATTCAGGGTTGATCAGGAAACTCCCCTGCTGGACTCTTGTCACCGCACCCCTGAACCTACTGTCCCCACCCTCCATGAAGGTTTGCATCTCTGAAACTTCCCTCACAATTTCCTGAGGCATTGCCTGGGATCCTGCTGTGTCAGCCCTACTGCCACCTCTCAGTGGGGTCATCTCAGAGCCTCAGCTTTGTAATCTGAGAAGCAGGGACAGTGTTGGTCTCTGAGGTCAGTGCGATGAAGAGGTGGTTAAGCACATAAGGAATTTGTAAAGTGTGTGGGATGACTGGGCATTCACCCTTCTCAGGGTGGAAATGAATGTATCTGCACACAGAAGATCATCAACAGATGTTCATTCAGTTTCATGAAACTAAGGGTATAATGCCTAAGGCTGGGAGATTGGCAATTCCTGTTTCAAAAGATACAGCAAAGACCCCTGTGTTTTTTTCTATTAAAATTCAGGTCCTACTTTACCAAGAAGGAAAAGATAAGTATGAGAATGTGTACATTCAGGGATCTACATCTAAGATCTGAGGTAGACACACAAATGCAGCCACACAAATATGTGCTCATTCAAGGCCAAGATGTATTGTAGAAGAAAAATGTATAGAGGAGAAGAGAAGATCCCTTTGCAATAACTCAAAATCACTTTGACAGAGAGGGCAATCAGTTTGAAATTTTTTTTTTTTTAAGTTTTTTTTTTTAACGTTTATTTATTTTTGAGACAGAGAGAGACACAGCACAAACGGGGGGAGGGTCAGAGAGAGAGGGAGTCACAGAATCTGAAACAGGCTCCAGGCTCTGAGCTGTCAGCACAGAGCCCGACGCGGGGCTCAAACTCACGGACTGCAAGATCATGACCTGAGCTGAAGTTAGACACGTAACCGACTGAGCCACCCAGGCGGCCCTGAAATTTGAATAGGACACTGAACCATTACAAACCAGCTGTGGTTATTATATATTTAGAGATGGTATGTAATCTGCCCCTCGGTCTGAATGCTTTCCCTGCCCATCCCGTCCCCTCCACTTTGTCCTTGCTAATGTCCCCTAATATACTTGTCACAGATGTGTTTCTGTGTCAGCGTCTGCTTCCAGGAAAATCGACACTCATTCCCCATCAAGTGTACACTTTGAGGTTCCTATATATGCAGTTAACCAACACATCGTATGTACAGTGTTGGTGGAAGAAGACAGATCATTCTTTGGGGTTGTATTGCCTGGAAGGGACCTATAGTTCCATCTGAGGAGTTAGATACATCCTTTAGGGAGCTCTGATGGTGGTGGTTAATTCTGTAGATAGATACTCATGAGCACACGGCGCGCATACTAGTTGATGGGGTTTGTGCTGATGAGCAGGGCAGGTATCTGTCTCCAGGAAAGGGTCTATTTTGATGGTGAGGAGTGGATTCAGGAGACCAGTAAGGAGGCCCTGCATTAATTCAGCTCTTGTCCCCTTGTGCACCTTACCAGCTGCCCCCAATAGCACCAATCCAGGTGGCCTCCAAGGGGGCAAATGGCGCAACTTTTGTGGTGAGTCACATGATGTCCCACAAAGCTTCCCCTGTTGCCTTATTGAGGGATGGGGAGGGCAGAGGTCCATGGTCTGAGATAGGTTCCTTCGACACCACCCAGGAGAGTTGTGTGTAAGCCTATGGCTCCTTCTACATCGGCCAATCCAATCCACTTTGCCGCAGGGACTCTGAACCTGTGAGCCCCTTTTTCCTCCCAGCTTAGGGAAGCAGCCAGCTCTCCAGCAGCTTTTGGGCCATGGCTGGGCCACCAAGGGTAAATGTCTAGCTGTCCACATGCTGCCAGTATTGCTCTAGCAAATGTCAACGTGAGCAGCTGCTGTACAGGGGATTCTCCTCCATTTTGATCAGGGCCTGGGACAAAACAAGACATGAGAGAGGGAGAGACGGGAGGGCCCTGTGCTCCTGGACAGGGCTGCATGCACAGAGCAGATAGCCTGAAGCCTGGGGAGAGGTGGAGAAAGAGACAGGCAGGGAGAGAGACACTGAATGAGTGATAGGGGAACTGGGCAAGTCCTGGAGAGTGAAAGGAAGAAATAGAGAGAGATGTGGTTAGAGAGAAACAGAGACTAAGAGGAAGTACAAGGAGAAAGTAGAGACCTGGTCCAGGAATGTGGATGGGGTGGGGTGGGCCAGGGGAGAGGGGATGTATGAAGTGTCTCTGAGTGCTGGGGCAGAAATGGCAGGTATCATGGACATCAGCGTTCCGTGACTCCAGACTCCAACATCCCTGGGGCCAAGCTTTGCAGAGGCTATTGCATTTGAAAAGATGGGTATCCCTCATTTCTCCTGGAATTGTGGGGGCACAGCCTCATGTTCTGTCATGGAGAGGGATGTCTTGAGGGAGAGTGTGCTGCTCTTTGGCAGGTAAACTCCAGAGCCCGCCCTGTGGGGAGGGGACCCGGACCCATCTCCCTCACTGCCCCCGGCCCTGTTGGATTTCCCCGCCGCTCCCTACCAGCTGCCCTTCCTCATGTTCTGAACCCAGGCATCAGGCATTGTGTTGCCCCCAGGTCCGGCAGTCTGGACCTGGCAGAGTTGAACTGCTGATAGTGATAAGAAGTATTTGACAAGAAGGTCCATATTCTCCCTCTGGAACTAGCGGTGTGCATCAAGATCGTGGGTTTCTATCCTCCTGTCCACTGCCAAACTGAGGATGCCAGATGGTAAGTGAACCCTTTAAAACACCATAGTCTTCTCTTACATCAAATTCAAAGACATTTTCTTGTCCCAGCTTTAATTCTGAAGAGATGGCAATTAGTAATTGAAGGCATAATGAATGGTCCTATAGGAATTTGACCTATATGACTGATGGACATTATTTCACCCATCTGTATCCCTAAAGCACATTTCATTGGAAATATTAGCCAAGGATAAATACAGTAAATTCATAACAGATGTGTAGCTCCCTGTAAGTTGCATTCCGACCTTGTCACATATGTGTCATCAAAGATATCATTAGTGACTTTTCAGATAAGCTTTCAACATCAAGATGGTGATGTTAGAGAATCTGGTATAAGTGGAATTTCACAGATTCTAAATTAGGAATGATTTTTTAATATATAATGTTTCTGTTTTTCTTTTTTTTGGGAGAACCTGAGCTGGGAAGGGGTGGAGAGAGCAGGAGACACCAAATCTGAGGCAGGCTCCAGGCTCTGAGCTGTCAGTACAGAGCCTGAAGCAGGGCTCAAACTCATGGACTGCAAGATCATGACCTGAGTGGAAGTCGGACGCTTAACTGACTAAGCCACCCAAGCGCCCCGGGAATGATAGTTTATTGTTCACACATTTGTTGTATTAGTTTCAGGCATACATTGTAGTCCTTCCATAGGTCTATAAATTATGTTGTACTTAAGCACAAGTGTAGCTATCATGTAGAAGCATGCAACGGTATTATTACAGGATGGACTCTCTTCCATTGGCTGTCCCTTGTATCCTTAGGACTCATTCGTTCCATAGCTGGAAGCTGGTATCTCTCTGTCAAAGGTGTCAATTCTTTATTTAACCTAAACACTTTGGTGGTAAACACGATTACCTCTTGTTCAGCTAGTGTAAATTGCGGGTCTATTTTTCTGGGAACGTTACATAAAGCATTACAAATGATGTCATTACATTAATAAATTCGGTTTCATTCTTCACGCACAAGAAAGGAGAAGGAAAAGATTTCTTTGTGTCCCAGGCCCTGTCACTAAGACCCTTCCCAATGTGGAGAACAGGCTGGGTTGCCCAGAGCACCTTCCAGCCCTCAGCTGAGCGACCAGGGCTTTCAACATTGCAGGAATTCCCATGGTGGCCAGCAGAGAGAGCTGGAGCCCCACACACCCGGAGGGCGGGTTCCTCCGCCTGGGCAGTGATGGCCAGCAGAGGGCGCACCATCGGCTTTTCTGACCCAGGAAACCTCAGAGCAGGAAGGGTTGCTGTTGCTCCCGGAGGACACAGGGCCTCTGCCGCTGCCTCAGGACAGAGAGCAGAGCTGCGTTTCCAGCGCGTTCTGCCGCCCACCTCAGGGGAGACCTTGGGAGCTTTGCAGCAACTTGGCATCTCCTGAGTCACTGGAGAGAATTTGCCTTTTTGTACTGAGTGGTGAGGTGTGGGCGCTGGGTGGCTTCCCTGGGCAAGCTGGTTGCTGGGCAGCACAGGCCCTTGCATTTTCTGGGCTGTTCCCGTGTTTCATTCCTCCCCTTCCCGGACAGTATTTGAACAAGACGTATTTTACTAAAGGTCTCGTGGATTGCGGGGTCCCACGACATCACCTCATCGATGCAGTCGATGGTTTGTTCCAGATTCAGGCTCGTTTCCGGGAAGAAACCCTGACAGAAGTTCAGAAGCACGGGAGCCGCATTCCGTTAGGACGTGAATACATGAAATGCTCATCTCAGGACCTTCTAGAAGAATGAGCTGGGACCCACTTTCCGAGTCCTGCTGGAACCAGAGACCGAGGTAAGGGCACAAACTGTCCCCAAATCATACATGCTTTTTAAAAAATTTCAGGGTTATTTTTCCAACCTAGTGAAGTGGTTGAAAACTACAGAAAACCTGGTAGGTACCTGTCATTAACCTTATGTTATCTTTTAATTTAAATTCCAGTGAGTAAAAACACAGTGTAATATTAGATTCAGGTGTGCAATATAGAGCAACCCTTCCACACGTCACCCGGAGCTCATCCCAGGTGCACTTCTTAATCCCCAGCAGCTGTTTCACCCATTCCCTCACCTCACTGTGGAAGCCCTCAGTTTGTTTCCTAGTTAAGAGTCTGTTTGTTTGTCACTGTCTCCTTCCCCCCACCCCTTTGTTTTGTTTCATTTCCACGTGTTAGTGAAATCATCTGGTATTTGTCTTTCTCTGACAGGCTTATTTCACCCAGCATAACGTTCTCTCGCTCCATCCACCTCGTGGCCAATGACAAGATTTCCTGTTTTTACGGCTAAATAATATTACATTCCATACACTGCATCTCAGTTTATTCATCAGTTGATGGATGTTTGGGCAGTTTCTGTAATTTGGCTGTTGTAGAAAATGCTGCTGTACACATCAGGGTGCATGTATCCCTTTGAAGGATTATTTTTGTATTCTTTGTGGAAATACTTCGCAGTGAAATTGCTGGATCGTAAGGTAGCTCTATTTCCATTTTTTTTTTTTAAACGAATCTCCATGATGTTTTCCAGAGTGGCTCCACCTGTTTGCATTCCTACCCACAGTGCAACAGGGTTTCTCTTTCCCCTTATCCTTGCAACACCTGCTGTTTCATCATTCATTGATTTTAGTCATTCTGACAGATGTCATGTGTTATCTCATTGTAGTTTTGAATTGTGTTTGCCTGAAGATGAGTAATGTTGAGCATCTTTACATGTGTCTCTTGGCTATGTGTATGTCTTCCTTGGGAAAATGTCCATTCATGTCGTCTGCCCATTTTTAATTGGATTTTTCATTTCTTGGGTGCTGTATAACTTTATATATTTTGGACACTAACCCTTTATCAGATGTCGTTTACAAATATTCTTGTAGGTGTTTTAGTTTTGTTGACTATTTCCTTGGTGACAGACTTTTTATTTTTATGAAGTCCCATTATTTTTGCTTGTGTTTCCCTTACCTCAGGAGACATATCTACAAAGACGTTTGCAGACAAAGTCAAATAAGATACTGCCTATGTTAGGTATCCTCTGGGATTTTTATGGTTTCAGGTTTCACACATAGGTATTTATCCGTGTTGGATTTATTTTTGTGTATGTTGTAAGGAAGTGGTCTGTTGTTGTTGTTTTGTTTTCCAGGTTGCTGTCTAGTTTTTCCAAAACCAAATGTTGAGGAGACTTTTTTAAAGTTTATGTATTTATTTTTGAGAGAGAGAGAGAGAGAGAGAGCATGCAGAAGAGGGGCAGAGAGAAATGGAGAGAGAGAATCCCACGCATGCTCTGCACTGCCCTGAGATCATGATCTGAGCTGAATTCACAATCACATGCTTTGGAGCCATTGATGTGTCCCAAGACTATCTTTTTTTTTTTTTTTTCCCATTGGATATCCTTTCCTGCTTTGTTGAGAATTAATTGACCATATAGGTGTGAATTCATTTCTGGGTTTCCATTCTATTGATCTCTGCGTCTGTATTTTTGTTGTTTTTGTTTGCCGGTACCATACTGTTATATTCAGTACAGCTTTGTAATATAACCTAAAGTCTGGAAGTGTGATGTCTGCAGCTTTAGTTTTCTTCTTCAAGTTTGTTTTGGCTGTTTGGGGTCTTTGTCGTTCCATACAAATTTTGGGATTATTTGTTCTAGTTCTTTGACAAATGTTTTTGTTAGTGTGATAGGTATTTCATTACATGTGCAGATTGTTTTGAGGAGCATAGACATTTTAACAGTGTTTTGTTCTTCCCATCCATGAGCATGAAATGTATTTCCTTTCCTTTGTGTCCTCTTCCATTTCTTTCATCAGCGTTTCATAGCCTTTAGAGTATAGGTCTTTCACTTCTTTGGTTAAGTATATTCCTGCTATCTTGTGGTATTTGTGAACCTGTCAATGGGATTGATCCCTTACTTTCTCTCTGTGTTAATTCATGATTCGTGTATAGAAATGCAATACATTTATGTACATTGATTTCTGAATATTGTGACTTGTCGAATTCATATATCAATTCTAGCAATTGTTAAGGGGGTCTTTCATGTTTTTTATAGAGCACATCATGTCAGTTCCAAATAGCGAAAGTGCTACTTCTTCCTTGCCAATTTGGATGCCTCTTATTTCTTTTTGTTGGCTGATGGCTGTGGCTAGGGTTTGCCGTACTATGTGGAATAACAGTGGTGAGAGGGGTCATCCCTGTCTTGTCCCTGACCTTGGAGGAAAAACTTTCAATTTTTCCCCATTGAGGATGAGATTAGTTGTGGGTTTTTCCTAGATGACCTTTATTATTTGCAGGTAGGTTGAGTCTCAATGTACTTTGCTGAGGGTTTTTATCATGAATGGATGTGACATTTTGTCAAATGGTTTTCCTGCATCTGTTGAAAGCATCATATTGTTCGTATCCTTTCTTCTACTACTGTGGTGCATCATGTTGATTGATCTGTGAATGTGGAACCACCCTTGCAGCCCAGGAATATATCCCTCTTGATTATGGTAAATGATTCTATTAATGTATTGTTGACTTTAATTTGAAGGTATTTTAATGAGAATTTGTGCATACATACTCATCAGGCTATTGGTCTGCAGTTTTATTAAAAAATTTTTTAACATTTTTAAAATGTTTATTTCTTTACTTAGAGTACATAAAAGTGAGGTAGGGGCAGAGAGACAGGGAGAGAGAGAATCCTGGCCATGCCCCACACTGTCATGGCAGGGTCCAATGTGGGACTGGAACCTACACACCGCAAGATAGTGTCCTATTCCAAAATTAAGAGTTGGACAGTAAACCAACTGAGCCACACAGGTGCCGCTGCAGCTTTAAGTTTCAGTGGAGGCTTTATCTGGTTTTGGTATCAGGGTAATGATGGCATCATAAGATGAATTTGTACGTTTTCCTTCTTTTTTATTTTTTGTAATAATTTGAGGAGAATACATATTACCTCTTCCTTAAATGGATGGTAGAATTCATGAGTGAAGCCATCTAGCCCTGAACTCTTGTGTTTGGGAGGAGATTTTTTAAATTACTGATTAGATTTCTTTCTGTTTTCAGATTTTATGTATCTTCCTGTTTCAGTTTTGGTAGTTTGTATGTTTCTAGGAATTTGTCCTTTTTTCTCAGAGTGTCCAATTTGTTGCATATAGTTTTTCATAGTATTGTCTTCTAATTATATTTTTGTCGTGTTGACTCTTATTTCTCCTTTCTCTGTGATTTTATTTACTTGAGTCCTTTCTCTCTTCTTTGTGAAAAGTCTGCCTAGGAGGTTTTCAAGTTGATTACTGCTTGCTAAGAACCAGCCCCTGCTTTCATTGATTTCGTCTAGTGTCTTTTTGGTTTCTATATTCCTTATTTCTGCCTTAATCTCTATTATTTCCTTCCTTCTGCCATTCTTCTTCTCATTCCTTTAGTTGTAAGTTAGGATTGTGATTTTTCTTGCTCTTTAAGGTAGGCTTGTATTGCTATATACTTCCATCGTAGACTGCTTTTGCCGCATTCCAAAGGTTTTTACCAGTGTATTTTCATTTTCATTAGTTTCAGTGTATTTTCTCAGTGATTTCCTGTTTGGCTCATTCATTTAGTAGCATGTTATTTGACCTCCCTTTATTTGTGGCCTTCCCTCCCTCCCCCCCCCCACCCCCTGCCCCTGCTTTTTTGTGGTGGACTTCAAGTTTCCTAGCTCTGTGGTCAGAAAAGATGCTTGGTCTGATCTCTGTCTTTGGGTACCTCTTGAGGCCTGATTTGTGACCTAGAATGGGATCAATTCTGGAGAATGCCCCATGTGTGCTCGAAAAGAATGTATACTCTGCCATTGTAGTATGGCGTGTTCTGAATATATCTGTTAAACCTGTCTGGTCCAGTGTGTCATTCAAAGCCATTGTTTCCTTGTTGATTTTCTGTTTACAGTTTCTGTCCATTGATGTGAGTGATGTGTTAAAGTCCTCTATTATCGTTATATTATTATAAATGAGTTCCTTTATGGTTGTTGTTAAATGTATCATATACTTGGTGATCGCATGTTGGGTGCATCAAAATTTACAATGATTGGATATTCTTGTTTGGCCGTTCCCTTTAGTATGAGATAGTGTCCGTCTTCATCTCTTATTATAGCTTTATTTATTTATTTATTTTTATTTAAGTCTTAGTTGACATACAGCGCATCCTCGGATTCGAGAGTAGAATTCGGTGATTCATCCCTTACATACAACACCTAGTGCTCATCACAAGTGCTCTCCTTAATACTCGTCCCCCATCTAGCCCAGCACTGACCCATCTCCCTCCATCAACCTTCACTTTTTTCTCTATCATTAAGAGACACATGTGGTTTCTTACCACTGTTCTCTTTTCCTGCCCCCTTCCCATGTTTTCATCTGTTTTGTTTCTTAAATTCCATATGAGTGAAATCATATATTTGTCTTCCTCTGATTGACATATTTCACTTAGCATAATACGTTGTAGCTCCATCCACATCGTTGCCAATGGCAAAATTTCATTCTTCTTGAAGCTGAGTTATATTTCATTGTATATACGTATATATGTATATATGAACATAGATATGTGTATACATATGTATACACACACACACACACACACACACACAACATTATACCTTCATCAATTGATGGATACTTGGGCTTTTCCATAGTTTGGCTACTGTTAATGCTGCTATAAATACTGGGTGCATGCAATGTCGCTATTAGGTATTTACCCAAAGGGTACCAAAATAGAGCCTGGTTTTAAAGTTTATTTTTCCTGATATAAGTATTGCTACTGGTTTTCTTTTGACATTATTGGCATAATAAATGTTTCTTTATTCCCTCTCTTTAAATCTGCAGGTGACTTAAGTCCAAATAAGGCTTTGTAGGCAGCATCTAGATAGGTGTTGTTTTTGTTTGTTTGTTTTGTCCATTTTGACGCCCTATCCAATGTCTTTTGATTGGAGCATTTAGTCCATGAACATTCAGAGTGATTATTGATAGGTATATATTTTGTCCCATTCTACTAGTTGTTTTGCCATTGTTTCTTGATGTTTTCTCTGATCCTTTCTTGTAACACTTTTAGTCTTTCATTTCCACTCAAAGAGCCCGATTTAAATATTCCTTTCTTTTGACTGGTAGTACATTTCTTTACTTCTTTTTAATATTTCTTCTTTTTTAAATTTAAGCCCAAGTTAGTTACCTTATAGTCGAATACAGTTTCAGCAGTAGAATTTAGTGATCCTTCAAGTACAAAATATACCCAATACTCATCCCAAGTGTTGCCTGTAATGCCCATCACCCATTTAGCCCATACCCCTATTCAGTAACCCTCCTGAAACCCTGAGTTTCTTCTCTGTATTTAAGAGTCTCTTAGATTGTTTGAATCCCTCTCTGTATCTTATTTTTGCTTTCTTTTCACTACGTTCATCAGTTGTATTATATTCCACAGAAGAGAGAAATCATATGATATGTGTCTTTCTCTGACATATTTTGCTTAGCATAATAAAGTAAGGTTCCATTCACGTTGTTGCAAATAGCAAGATTTCATTGTTTTTGATTGCCGAGTAGTATTCCATTGTATGAATATACCACATCTTCTTTATCCATTCATCTGTCAATGGACATTTGGGCTCTTTGCATAATTTAGCTATTGTTGATAATGCTGCTATAAACATTGGAGTGCATGTGCCACTTTGAGTCAGCGTTAGTGTATCCTTTGGATAAATACCTAGTAGTGCAATTGCTGGGTCCTAGTGTAGTTCTATTTTTAGTTTTTTGATGAATCTCCATACTATTTCCCCAGAGTGGCTACACCACTTTGCATTCCCACCAGCATTGCAAAACCATTCCCTTTCTCTGCATCCTTGCCAACATCTGTCGTTTCCTGAGATGTTAATTTTAGCCATTCTGATAGGTGTGAGGGGATATCTCACTATGGTTTTGATTTGTATTTCAGTGATGACGAGTGAGATTGAGCATCTTTTCATGTGTGACCATTCTGGATGTCATCTTTGTTAAAGTGTCTCTTCATGTCTTTTGCCCATTTCTTCAATGGGTTATTTGGTTTTTGGGTGTTGAGTGTGATAAGTTCTTTTTAGATTTTGGATACTAACCCTTTATCTGATATGTCACCTGCAAATATCTTCTCCCATTTCATTCAGTTGCCTTTTAGTTTTGCTGGTTGTGTCCTCTGCTGTGCAGAAGCTTTTTATCTTGATGTCTCAATAGTTCATTTTGGTTTTTATTGCCCTTGCTTCAGAGACATGACAAACAAGAAGTTGCTGTGGCCAGGATCAAGGAGGTAGATTGCCTCTTTTCTCCTCTAGGATTTTGATGGTCCCTTTCTTACATTTAGATCTTTCATCCATTTTGAGGTGTGTGTGTGTGTGTGTGGTGTGTGTGTCGTTTAAGAACATAGTCCAGGTTCATTCTTCTCACTGTCCAGTTTTCCCAGTACCATTGGCTGAAGAGACTTTTGTTTTTCCATTGGATATTCTTTCTTGTGTTATCAAAGATTACTTGGCCCTATGTTTGAGGGTCCATTTCTGGGTTCCCTATTCTGTTCCATTGATGTCTGTGTCCGTTTTTGTGCACGTACCATACTGTCTTGATGATTGTGGCTTTCTAATACACCATAACGTCCAGAATTGTAATGTCTCCAGCTTTGTTTTCTTTTTCAACATGACTTTGACTATTTGGGGTCTTTACTGGCTCCCTACAAATTTTAGGGCTGTTTGTTCTAGCTCTGTGAAGAATGTTGTTGTTATTTTGATAAGGATTGCATTGAATGTGTCAATTGCTTTGGATAGTATTGATATTTTAACAATATTTGTTCTTCTAATCCATGCGCATGGAATGTTTTTACATTTCTTTGTATTTCTTCAGTTTTTTTCATAGATGTTGTATGGTTTGTTCCTTTATTTTTTTAATGTTTATTTTTGAGACAGAGCAACAGAGAGAAAGAGAGAGCGCATGAGCAGGGGAGGGGCAGAGAGACAGAGAGACACAGACTCGGAAGCAGGCTCCAGGCTCTGAGCTTTCAGCACAGAGCCCATAGCGGGACTCAAACCCACAAGTGAGGGATCATGACCTGAGCTGAAGTCAGGGCCTAACTGACTGAGCAACCCAGGTGCCCCTCTATTGTTTTAAGTGTACTGATCTTTTACCTCTTTGGTTAGGTTTATCCCTGGGTATTTTATGTTTTTCAGTGCAGTTGTAAAGTACATCAATCCTAGATTTCTCTCTGCTGATTCATTATTGGTGTATAGAAATGCAATCAACTTCTGTATATTGATTTTATATCCTGAGACTTTCCTGAATTCCTGTATCAGTCCTAAGAGTTTTTCCATGGAGTCTTTGGATTTCCATGGAAAGTATCATGTCTGCGAAGAGGGGAACTTTGACTCCTACTTGCCAATTTGGACACCTTTTATTTCTTTTTGTTGTCTGATTGCTGAGGCTAGGACATCCAACAGTATGTTGAATAACAGTGGTGAGAGTGGACATCCCAGTCGTGTTCCTGACCTTAGGGGGAAGGCTCTCAGTTTTTCCTCATTGAAGATGGTATTAGCTGTGGGACTTTCATATCTGGACATACTGATGTTGAGGCACGATCCTTTTATCCCTACTTTATGAGGGTTTTTTTTTTTTCATCAAGAAAGGATGCTGCATTTTGTCAAATGCTTTTTCTGCATCTATTGAGAGGATCATGTGGTTGTTATCCTTTCTTTTATCAATGTGATGTATCACATCAGTTGATTTGCGGATATTGAATCGGTTGTGCATCCCAGGAATAAATCCAATTCATTGTGGTGAATAATTATTTGTATGTATTGTTGGATCCGGTTTGCTAATTTTTGTTGAGAATTTTTACATTCAGGTTCATCAGGGAAATTGGTCTGTAGTTTTCCTTTCTGGTGGGGTCTTTGTCCAGTTTGGACTCAAGGCCGTGCTGGCCTCATAGAATGAGTTTGGAAGTGTTCCTTCCATTTCTCTGGCTATGACCTTATCTTGTTCTTTCATTTGGGATGCATTCCTCTTGTCTTGGAATTTTGGCTGAGTATTTGCTTCTCTGTGTTACAAAAGCTCATTATGTTACCTGCCTGTGAGATGAATGGCTTTATGAAGAGGAGGTCATCTAGTGTCCAGGGCCTGACACATCAGGGATTGTCTGTGGTGTGTGTTGCATGCACTGTTTTGTGTTGTTGCTGCACTATTCTTCAGGCCAGTTGTATGGGCAATGTATGGTCCTTGGCCAGAATGTGCTGAGTTTTATCTAGGTCTGCTCCGATCTGCTCGTTAAATGAGACTTGAAACGACTACCACTCGAAGTGAAGCCCTGCGGAACTGTCTGGTCAAGAGAGGTGGTGTGGTCACGGGCTTCCGCTGGTCTTCTGGGGAAGGGGACACCTCCATTGGGACTGAGGCAAGCCTGATTGACCTAGAAGGCCAGTCTCACCAGAGCACAGGAATGTGGGGTTGGTGTAAGCAGCTTAGGCAGCCAGTGTGGGGATGGAACTGTTTCCAGCATATGGCTCTGTGTCAATGCTGTGGGGAAGAGGAGGAAAATAGTCCCACACACCTCCTCTGTCCTAGCTCCTTTGTCCCCTTGCTGTGAACACTGCCTCTCAGGGATGCTCTCCATGATCAGTGTATAATCTCCCCACTGTGTGCACCAGGAAATGCACAGATCACTGTTTCCATGCCATCTGCCTGCAAGTAATTTGCTGCCTTCTCTCAAGGAGTAGGCCAGTGCTCCTAGGGTTGTATCCCAGCCAGGCCTGCTAAATTTTGAAACGCGAAATTCTCGGGGTGTCTGGATGGCTTGGTTAAGTGTCCGAGTCTTGATCCTGGCTCAGATCATGACCTCGTTGTCGTGGAATTCTCTCTCTCCCTCTATTCCTGCCCCTCCCTTGCATGTGGTCTCTTTCTGTCTCTCTCAAAATAAACTTAAAACAAACATGGAATATCTTATTTAGGCAAGATTTCCTCCCTGAGGGGAATGGCAGGGGTCTATCAAATTTCCAGCACTGACTAGGAAATTCTTTGCTGACTGGTTAAAGGTTACATTCCTACAGGAATGAAATTAGGTTTAGTGACATGGGCCCTTAGCATAAGTAACTCCATGATGGGCCTGTGATTTTTCTTAACATTCCAAACCCAAATGTTTACACATCCATTTTTTTATTAAAATATAGCCCTAAATAATATTTTAGCCATTTACTGCCGGCCCGATGATCATATCCTGTAAAACTGTGACCATCTCCTAATCATAGATGAAGATCAACTCTGTGGTTCTAAGATCTTTGTGAGTCTGGGTTATTGCTGGCCTTCTGAAATCTTTGACCCAGGGACCCCCAGCCAGGTTGCTGAGCCATCACTTATGCACAGAAGCACCCTTTCCAAGTCACCTCTTCCTAAAGCATTGTCTTTCCCTCTGGTACTTCTGGGTCTTACCCTTTTGTAGATCACATGCTGTGATGGACATCCCCTCCTGAAAACCTGTCAAAAAGTGGACCAGAGAAAGCTGCTTGCCTGTGACTGCCACTTCATGGTCACATCTTTTCCTTCTGAAACCCCTTGAACTCTGTATCATTCTTCCAGTCTTTGAATATCTCTTTGATTTGGAAATAGTTCATTCTCTTGTATTCCTGCTAAAAATATGCATGAAAATATTAAAGCAAGGATTCTTTGCAAGTAAGCTAGTCACAATGATCCATCTGTCCGTGTGTACATGTTTTTTTTTTTTTTTTGACAATGTTCAGGCATGATGTGAAGTACATCCTGTAAAATCTGAGTATCATTCATTATCTAGGATAACCACCTTTATGGAAAGCCCTTCAATGACATGCTTGTTCAAGATCAGAAAAAACACTTAATTTACATACCACCTAATACAGTGCTGTATACATACATTATCTTAAAATATGTCAAGTAGATGTTTCTATGAGGTGTATATCATGCATTCAGTTTTCTGTGCCATGAATGATATTATTTAAATTACACAATAGTAAGAACAACAAGAATAGGTACATGGCCAACACTAGTAACTAATACTAGAACTATTCATATATTATGTGTTGAAAACATAAAACCATGATTACTAATAATCTTTTCATTCGTGATGGGTTTCTAGTTACCAGAAAAATTGGGAAGACATTATTGAGTCTCCACATACATCAGACTGTTTTCTGACTATTGATGTCTTATGAGTTGATACATGATCACAATCAATATCCCGAAGAGATATGGTAGTATTAACTAAAGTTTATATTTGTATTCAGATTGGTTCGGTTTTAACCTCTTCTGTCCCAGACTCATCCCAGCTGCACATTACAGTCATCCTGTCTCCTTAGGCTCCACTTGACCATGACGATGTTTAGATTTTTCCATATTCTTCATAATCTGCAAAGTTTTGAGGGTACATTTGTAGAATGTATTTTGTAGAATGATCCTTGGTTGGGATATGTCTACCGTTTGTTCAAATGCTTAGGCCAGAGTTACTGTGTTTTGGAGAAGATCCAGAGGCATAATGCCATCCATAATTATCACTTCACATAAAGGTTGTTTACTCTGAAGATTGGGGTCTTTATGGTTCCGTACAAATTTTAGGACTGTTCTAGTTCCATGAAAAATGTTGCTATTTTGATGGCCATTGCATTAATTGTGTCAGTTGCTTTGGGAAGTGTAGACATTTTCATGAAATTTGTACTTCTGATCCATGAGTATGGAATATCCTTCATTTCTTTCATCACTGTTTTACAGTTTTCAGAGTATAGGTCGCTCGCCACTTTGGTTAGATTTATTCATAGATACCTTATTATTTGGTGTACAACTGTAAATGGGACTGTTTTCTTCATTTCTCTTTCTACTGCTTCATTGTTGTTTAGAAATGCAACAGATTTCTGTACAACGATTTTGTATCCTGTGACATTGCTGAATTCATTTATCAGTTCTAGCAGTTATTGGACCGTGAGATCATGACCTGAGCTGAAGTCGGACGTTCAACCGACTAAGCCACCCAGGTGCCCCCATCTTACTTTTAGTAGGCACTTTTCTTTGTTCATAGAATTATTCCAGGTTATGTGCTTTCTCCTTCAGCTGTTTGACTTTTGCTTCCTTTGTGGCTTTCACAGACCTCAATGCATTACACTTGTCTTTCAGGGCCTTTTTATTTTCTGGAAAAAGAAAAAGTGTTTTCTTGATAAATGTGCACATGACCTGAGTCTTGATTTTGGTGAGACAGAAAAAGGGCAAGAACCATGAAGGCATGAAAGTATTCTTTCCCTTACCAATGCAAAGTCATTGCCATCATATGGGGATTTCTCCCCAACAGAAAATATAACATCTAGTTGACAGTTATTGGACCTCAAGGGTCTTAGCTCTACATCCTCGAATTCAACATTTGCATCTTGTGGTTAAGGCAGGTATGAGGAAAGACTTTCATGGAAAACTGATCACACAACAATTTGTACCTCACACGGCAAGATCGTGCATTGCAATGAACAAAGACCTTGAGGCATGAATATAACTAGAAGACAAAGATGGTGGAAAATAGTTCATGTCTAACAACTCATAAATGGCTTTCTTAGTGGTATACATATGTATGTGTGTTTATCCCCCCATTCACATTGAAAACTCACTATTCAGCCTTCAGAGAGAAAGAGACTATGGAGCACCTGGGTGGCTCAGTCATTTGAGCATCAGACTCCATTTTGGGTCAGGTCATGATTGTAGGATCATGTGATCCAGACCTGTATTGGGCTCCACACTGAGCGTGAATCCTGCTTAAGATTCTCTTTTCCTCTGCCCCTCTCCCCCGCTTGCATGCCCCCCTCACTAAAATTAAAAAAAAAATCATAAAGAATAATTTAAACATATTTTTTTTTAAAGGGAAAGGATTATACACTTTGGCTATCACCCTTTCTCTCTCAACTATATTTGGGTATTTTCTACATATCTTGGAGGGCATAGTTGAATGATGTGATAATTACCTAGTTGTGAAAATAAAAGATAACTCATAGTCCCTGAAATAACAAAACTCATTTTGGCGGTCCCAGTAAAATTCCAACTCATTGGTCAGAAAGAGGTTTGGCTCCCAGAGGCCCACTCTCTACTGTGGTAAAGGGCAAGCAAATATGCTATGCTCACTTCACCCAATGAACAAAAAGCCTCCAAAGCCAAATTACGGTAAAACTCAGCAGCCAACCCTTACCACTTCCTGATTCTTCACATTTCTTTCTCTGAGTTTGCAAGGTAGCAAGTGCACTTTGAAGGGTATAATTTAAAATTTCATTAAAGTGGGTGCCTGGGGGCTCAGTCAGTTGAGCATCCAACTTCAGCTCAGGTCATCAATTCGTGGTTTGTGAGTTTGAGCCCTGTGTCAGACTCTGTGCTGACAGCTCAGAGCCTGAGGCCTGCATCGGATTCTGTGTCTCCCTCTCTCTCTGCCCCTCCTCCACTCACGCTCTGTCTAAAATAAATAAACATAAATAATTTTATGTTTCCTTGTACTCAAGTACAAAAAGAGATCATACCATGCATATTTTCAGACCCCAATGCTATGAAACTCAAAATCAACCACAAGAAAAAATTGGGAAAGATAACGAATACTTGTAGACTAAAGAACATCCCACTAAAAATTGAATGGTGGAATGCAAGCTGGTGCAGCCACTCTGGAAAACAGTATAGAGGCGCCTCAAAAAGCTAAAAAGAGAACTACCCTATGACACAGCAATTGCAATACTAGGTATTTATCCGAGGGATACAGGTGTGCTGTTTAGAAGGGACACATGCACCTCCATGATTATAGCATCACTATCAACAATAGCCAGTTGGAATCTCATTGGTCAGAAAGAGGTTTGGCTCCCAGAGGCCCCCTCTCTACTGTGGTAAAGGGCAAGCAAATATGCTGTGCTCACTTCACCCAATGAACAAAAAGTCTCCAAAGCCAAATTACAGTAAAACTCAATATGGAAGAAGCCCAAATGTCCACTGATGGATGAATGGATAAAGAAGATGTGGGGTGTGTGTGTGTGTATAATGGAGTATTACTCAGCAATCAAAAAGAATGAAATCTTGCCATTTGCAACTACATGGATTGAACTGGAGGGTATTATGCTAAGTGAAATTAGTAGTTAGAGAAAGACAAAAATCATATGACTTCACTCATAGGAGGACTTTAAGAGACAAAACAGATGAACATAATGGAAGGGAAACAAAAATAATATAAAAACAGGGAGGGGTACAAAACAGAAGGGTACACATAAATATGGAGAACAAACAGAGGGTTACTGGAGGGTTTGTGGGGGGGAGATGGGCTAAATGGGTAAGGGGCACTAAGGAATCTACTCAAGAAATAACTATTGCACTATATGGTAACTAATTTGGATGTAAATTGTAAATAATAAAAACTAAAAAAAAAATTAATGGGTGAAAAGTTAAAGAGAAAATTAAAAAGTACATGGAAGCCAGTGAAACTGATAACACCACAGCCCAAAACCTCTGGGATGCAGCAAACATAGTCATAAGAGGAAGTTTATAGCAATCCAGGCCTTCCTAAAGAGGGAAGAAAGGTCTCAGATACACAACCTAACCTTATACATTAAAGAGATGGAAAAAAGATCAACAAATAAAAACCAAATCCAGCAGAAGACAAGAAATGATAAAGATTACAGAAAAAATCAATGCTATCGAAGCTGAAAACAAAAACAAAAACAAACAATAACCCCCGCCCCCCAAACACACAAACAGTAGAAGAGATCAATGTAACCAGAAGCTGGTTCTTTGAAATAATTAATAAAATTGATAAACCACCAGCCAGTTGGATCCAAAAGAAAAAGGGAAGGACCCAAATAAATAAAATCAAGAATGAAAGAGGAGAGATCACAACCAACACAGCAGAAATACAAACAATAATAAGAGAATATTATCAGCAATTATATACCAATAAAATGGGCAATGTGAAAGAAATGGACAAATTCCTAGAAATATATAAACTACGAAAACTGAAAGAGGAAGAAAGAAAATTTGAACAGACCCATAACCAGTAAAGAATTAGTAATCAAAAATCTCCCAGAAAAACAGGAGCCCAGGGCCAGATGTCTCTCCAGGGGAATTCTATCAAACATTTAAGGAAGAGTTAATACCTATTCTCTTGAAGCTGTCCCAAAAACAGAAATGGAAGGAAAACTTTCCAAACTCTTCCTATGAATCAGCATTACCTGGATTCCAAAACCAGACAAAGACCCCACTAAAAAGGAGAGTGCAGACCAATTTTCATGATGAACATGGACGCAAAAATCTTCCATAAGATATTAGCCAACCAGCTCCAACAATACATTTAAACTTTATTCACCACGACCAAGTGGGGTTTATATGCCTGGAATGCAAGGCTGGATCCATATCAACAAAACAATCAATGTGATTCATCACATCAATAAAAGAAGGGACAAGAACCACATGATGCACTCAGTAGATGCAGAGAAAGCATTTGACAAAACACAGCATCCCTTCTTGATAAAATGATTCCACCAAAAAACTGCTAGAAATGATCCATGAATTCAGCAAAGTGGCAGGATATAAAATCAATGCACAGAAATTAGTTGCATTCTTGTACACAATGAAGCAAGAGAAAGAGAAATCACAGAATCAATCCCGTCGACAATTGCACTAAAACACCTAGGAATAAATCTAACCAAAGAGGTGAAAAATCTATACTGAAATCTATAGAAAGATTATGAAAAAATTGAAGATGACAAACACACAAAAACGAAAAATATTCCATGCTCCTGGATAGCAAGAACAAATATTGTTAAAATGTCCATAGTACCAAGCAATCTACATATTCAATGCAATACCTCTCAAAATAACACCAGCATTCTTCACAGAGCTACAACAAACAATCTTCCAATTTGTATGGAACCAGAGAAGACCCTCAATAGCCAAAGCAATCTTGAAAAAGAAAACCAAAATAGGAGGTATCACAATCCTGGACTTCAAGCTGTATTACAAAGCTGTAATCATCAAGACAGTACGGTACTGGCACAAGAACAGACACTCAGATCAGTGGAACAGAATAGGAACACAGAATTGGACCCACAGATGTATGGCCAACTAATCTTTGACAAAAAGAAAGAATATCAATGGAATAAAGACAGTCTCCTCTGCAAGTGTGCTGGGAAAACTGGACTGTGATATGCAGAAGAATGAGCCTGGACCACTTTCTCACACAAAAAGACACTCAAAACGGATAAAAGACCTAAATGTAAGATAGGAAGGCATCAAAATCCTCAAGGAGAAAGCAGGCAAAGCCTCTTAATGTTGGCTTCCACAGCTTCTTACACAACACATCTCCAGAGGCAAGGGAAACAAAAGCAAAAATGAATGATTAGGACCTTATCAAAATAAAAAGGCTTCTGCACAGAGAAGGAAACCATCAACAAAACTAAAAGGCAACCAACAGAATGGGAGAAGATATTTGCAAACGACATATGAGATAAAGGATTAGTATTCAAAATCTATAAAGAACATACCAAACTCAACACCCCAAAAAAAGGTTATCCAGTGAAGAAATGGGCAAAGACATAAGCAAACACTTCTCCAAGGAAGACATCCAGATGGCCAACCGACACATGAAAAAATGCTCAACATCACTCATCATCAGGGAAATACAAACTAAACCACAATGAAACACCCCCTCACCCCTGTGAGAATGGCTAACATTAACAACTCAGGCAACAACAGATGTTGGCAAGGAAATGGAGAAAGAGGAACTCTTGAACTGCTGGTGGGAATGCAAACTGGTGCAGCCACTCTGGAAAACAGTATGTAGGTTCCTCAAAAAATGAAAAAGAGGACTATCCTACAACCCAGAAGTTGCACTACTAGGTATTTATCCAAGGGATACAGATATGCTATTTCAAATGGACACGTGAACCCCAAAGTTTATAGGAGTACTATCAACAATAGGTAAAGTATGGAAAAAGCCCTAATCTCCATCGATGGATGAATGGATAAAGATGTGGTATACATAGATACATACATATATATACAAATATACATATATATATACACACACATATACATAGTATAAATATGTAAATGTATATATGTATATATGTATATGTGTGTATAAATATATATGTATATATATATATATATGGCCATCAAAAAGAATAAAATTTGTCCTTTGAAACTACGTGGATGGAGAGCCTCCTGGGACCTAACCCTAAACGTCACCATAACCCTAACCATAAGCCTCACCCTACACCTAACCCTATCTAGCACACTAATACTAAACCAGATCCACAGCCCCGCATGTGCCCTCACTTCAGCCCTACATGGAATTCACAACACTGGTGTCACTTTGGCCTTGGTGACTTCCCTATACCGAACCCTGACCCTAGCTGAGTGTCTATCCCCATGGGGACCCAATTCCAAAGTCTGACAACAGCATGCACACGGGTTCAAGAATTGGTGAATACTCGGCATGGAACGTGGAACATCACCATGTCATTTGAAAAAGCGTTTGCAGCTGCACGACAGGATTCCTGAGGCCTATTCCAAGGGTGGCCCATGTATCTCTCTGGCCTTGGATCCTAAGAACTGATACTGACCGGCACCCTCCCTATGTACTTCACTCAGCCCTTCAGGGAGGCAACTGCACTATTGTGGGTTCAGTGCCTGGAACCTCCTGGGACCTAACACTAACCTTAACCCTAACCATAACCGTCAACTACACCTAACCCTATCTCTAACTGAACCCTATACTTGAACCCCACCCTCGCAAGGGCCCTCACTCAGCCCTCGAGGGAGATCACAAGACTGAAGTTGCTTTGGCCCTGTCGGTGTCGCTTGACTGAACCCTAAGCTTGGCTAAAGCTCTCTTCCCATGGGGACCCAATTCCAAAATCTAACAACAGCACCCACATGGGTTTGAAAGTCGGTGCAACAATACTCAGCATGGAATGTGGAACATCACCATGTCATTTCCAAAGTGCGACTGCAGCTGCACGAGAGGATTCCTGAGGCCTACCGGAAGAGTAACCCATACATTTGTCTGGCCTTGGAACCCAAAGACTAATCCTGACCAGCACCCTCCTTTGTGTCCTCCACTCAGCCCTTCGGGGAGACAATATCTCTACTGTGGGTTCAGTGCCTGGAGCCTTCTGGGACCTGACACTAACCCAAACTGTAACCCAACCGTAAACCTCAACCTACACCTAACCCTATCTCTAATCCGAACACTACACTTGACCCGCACCCTCGCATGGGCACTCAATTCATCCCTCCAGCAAGATCATGAGACTAGAGTCTCTGGCCATGGCGACATCCCTGGAGTGAACCCTAACCCTAGCTAAGGCTCTGACCCCACGGGGACCCAATACCAAAGTCTGTCAACACCACACGCCTGGGCTCCAGAAGCAGTGCAGGAAAACTCGGCATAGAACCTGGAACATCACCATGTCTTTTCCAAAGCGTGACTGCAGCTGCATGAGAGGATTCCTGAGGCCTACCCAAAGGGTGGCCCATACATCTGGTTGGCCTTGGAACCCAAATACTAAGACTGACGGGCACCCTCCCATGTGTACTACACTCAGCTCTTCAGGTTAACACCTGCTCTGTTTGGGGTCAGTGCTTGAAGTCTCGTGGGACCTAACCCTAACAGTAACCCTAACCGTAAAATCACCCTACACCGAACCCTATCTATCTCATTAAGTCTACACCAGACCCACAGCTTCACATGTGCTCTCACTTCAGCCCTCCATGGAATTCACAAGACGGGTGCCGCTAAGGCCCTGGTGACGTCTGTGATCCAAAACTAACCGTGTCTAAGTCTCTCTCCCCATGGGGAACCAAACCCAAAGTTTGACAACAGCATGCACAAGGGTTTGAAAATAGGTGCAGAATTACTTGTCATGGGAACCCAATTCCCAATTTGACAAGAGCAGGCACACTGGTTCGAGAATCGGTGCAGAAATACCCGGCATGTAACATGGAACATCACCATGTCATTTCCAAAGTGCAAGTGCAGTTGCACGAGAGGATTCCTGAGGCCTATGGGAAGGGTGGCCCATACATGTGTCTGGCTTTGGACCCAAAGACTAATCCTGACCGGTACCCTATCTTGTATACTCCAGTCAGCCCTTCAGGGAGACATCTGCTTTGCTGTGGGGTCAATGACTGGAGCCTCCTGGAGGTAAACCTAACCCTAACCTTAATCCTAAACATAATGCTCACCCTACACCTAACCCTATCAATCTCACTAAGCTACACCAGACCCACAGCCCCGCACGTGCCCTCACTTCAGCCCTCCAAGGAATCACAACACTGATGTCGCTTTGGCCCTGGGGACATCCCTGGACTTAAACCAAACCCTATCTGAGGCTCTGTCCCCATGGGGACCCAATTCCAAAGTCTGACAAGAGCACACACATGGTTTTGAGAATTGGTGCAGAAATACTCGGCATGGAACATGGAAATTCACCATGTCATTTGCAAAGTGCGACTGCAGCTTCACAAGAGGATTCCAGAGGCTGACCCGAAGTGTGGCCCGTATATTTGTCTGGCCTAGGAAGACAAAGACTAATTCTGACCGGCAACCTACCTAGTGTAGTCCATTCAGCCCTACGGGGAGACAACTGCTCTGCTGTGAGTTCAGTGCCTGGAGTCTCCTGGGCCCTAACCCAAACCCTAAACGTAACCCTAACCCTAACCCTCACCCTACACCTAACCCTAACCAGAACACTAACTCTACACGAGATCCACAGCTGCCCATGTGCCCTCACTTCAGCCCACCATGGAATTCAAAACACTGGTGTTGCTTCATCCTTGGCGACTTCCCTGGACCAAAGCCTAACCGTAGCTAAGACTCTCTCCCCATGGGGACCCATTTCCAAAGTCTGAAAACAGCATGCACATGGGTTCGAGAATCGGTGCAGAAATACTCGGCATGGAATGTGGAACATCACCATGTCATTTCCAAAGCGCGACTGCAGCTGCACGAGACGAATCCTGAGGCCCACCTGAAGGGTGGCCTATACATTTGTCTAGCCTTGGAACCCAAAGACTAATTCTGACCAGCACCCTTCCTTGTATTCTCCACTCAGGATTCGGGTAGATATCTGCTCTGGTGTGAGTTCAGAGGCTGGAGCCTCCTGGGACCTAACCCTAACCCGAACCTTAACCCTAACCATAACCCTCAACTGAAACCTAACCCTATCATGAACCCTAACCCTATACTTGACCCGCACCCTCACATAGGCCCTGAATTCAGCCCTCCAGGAAGATCATAAAACTGGAGTCCCTTTGGCCCTGGTGACATCCCAGGACCTAACCCTAACCCTAGCTAAGGCTGTCTCCCCAGGGGAACCCAATTCCAAAGTCTGATAACAGCACGGACATGGTTTTGAGAATCGGTGCAGAAATACTCAGCATGGAAAATGGAACACCACCATGTCATTTGCAAAGCGCGATTGCAGCTGCACGAGAGGATTCCTAAGTCCTAAAAAAATGTGGCCCATACATTTTTCTGGCCTTGGAACCCAAAGACTAATCCTGACCGGCACCCTCCCTTGTAAACTTCACTCAGCCCTTTGGGGAGACAACTGCTTTGGTTTGAGTTCAGAACCTGGACCCTCCTGGAACCTAACCCTAAGCCCAATCGTAACCCTAACCATAATTCTCACCCTACACTGAAACCTATGTAGCCCACTTGCTCTACACCAGAGCCACAACTGCACATGTTCCCTCACTTCAGCCCTCCATTTAATTCACAACACTGGTGTCACTTCGGCCCTGGCGACTTCCCTGGAACCAACCCTAACCCTAGCTAAGGCGTTCTCCCCATGGGGACCCAATTCCAATGTCAGACAACAGCACACACACAGGTTAGATAATCGATGCGGAAATACTTGGCATGGAATGTTGAACATCACCATGTCATTTGCAAAGCGTGACTGCAGCTACACGAGAGGACTGCTGAGCCCTACCCTAAGGGTGGTCCATACATTTGTCTGGCCCATACATGTGTCTGGCCTTGGAACCCAAAGACTTACCCTGACTGACACCCTCCCTTGGGGACACCACCTCAGCCCTTCGTGGAGACAACAGCACTGTTGTGGTTTCAGTGCCTAGAGCCCCCTGGGACCTAAACCTAACTAACTGTAAACTTAACTATAACCCTCACCCTACACCTAACCCTATCTAGCACACTAACTCTAAGCAAGATCTACAGCCGCCCATGGGCCCTCACTTCAGTCCTCCATGGAATTCAAAACACTGGTTTTGCTTCAGCCTTGGCGAATGCTCTGTACTGAAACCTGACCCTAGCTAAGTGTCTATCCCCATGGAGACCCAATTCCAAAGTCTAACAGCACACAAACGGGTTCGAGAATTGGAGCAAAAATACTCGGCAAGGAACATGGAACATCGCCATGTCATTTGCAAAGCGCGATTGCACCTGCACAACGGGATTCCTGAGGCCATTTCCAAGGATGGCCCATACATCTCTCTGGCCTTGGATCCTATGAACTGATACTGACCGGTACCCTCCATTGTGTACTCCACTCAGCCATTCAGGGAGAGAACTGCTCTGTGTGTGTTCAGTGCCTGGAGCTTCCTGGGACCCAAACCTGACCCTAACGGTACCCTAAGCATAACCCTCAACCTACACCTAGCCCTATCTCTAAACCTAACCCTACACTTGACACGCACCCTCGCATGGGTCTTCAATTCAGGTCTCGAATAAGATCACGAAACGAGTCGCTTCGGACCTGGTGACTTCCCTGGACTGAACCCTAACCCTATCTAAGACTCTCTCCCCAAGTGGAACAAATTCCAAAGTCGGACAACAGCATTCACACGGGTTTGAGAATTGGTGGAGAAATACTCAGCATGGAACGTGGAAATCACCATGGCATTTGCAAAGCGCAACTGCAGCTGCATGAGATGAATACTGAGGCCTAAACGAACAGTGGCCCAACTTTTATCTAGCCATGGAACCCAAAGACTAACCCTGACCTGCACCCTTCCTTGTGTAGTCCACTAAGCCCTTAGGGGAGACAACAACTCTGCTGTGAGGTCAGTGCCTGGAACCTGCTGGGACCTAAACCTAAACCTAACCCTCAACATAAACCTTACCATAAACCTCACGCTACATCTAAACCTATCTCCAACCCTAACCCTATATTTTACCTGCACCCTCTTATGGGCGCTCAATTCAGGCCTCGAGGAAGATCACAAAACTGGAGTCACTTCGTCCCTGGTGACCTTCGTGGACTGAACCCTAACCCTAGCTAAGGCTCTCTCCCCCTGGGGACCAATTCCAAAGTCTGATAACAGCACACACACAGGTTTCAGAATCGGTGCATACTTGGAATGGAACGTGGAACATCATGTCATTTGAAAAGCACGACTGCAGCTGCATGAGAGGATTCCTGAGTCCCACAAGAAGGGTGGCGCATCCATTGTTCTGGCCTTGGAACCCAAAGACTATTCCTGAACGGCACCCTCCCTTGTAAACTCCACTCACCACGTTGGGTAGACAACTGCTCTGGTGTTGTTCAGAGCCTGGAGACTCCTGGGACCTAACCCTAACTGTAGCCGTAATGGTAACCATAACACTTACCACACATCTAACCCTAACTAGAACACTAACTCTATACTAGACCCGCAGCCGCCCATGTACCCTCACTTCAGCCCTGCATGGAATTCAAAACACTGGTGTTGCTTCATCCCTAGTGACTTCCGTGGACCGAAGCCTAACCGTAGCTAAGGCTCTCTCCCCATGGGGACCGAATTCCAAAGTCTGACAACAGCACGCACACGAGTTCGAGAATCGGTGCAGAAATACTCGGCATGAAATGTGGCTCATCACCATTGGATTTGCAAAGAGCGACTGAAACTGCACGAGACAAATCCTGAGGCCTACCTGAAGGGTGGCCCATACATTTGTTTAGCCTTGGAACCCAAAGACTAACCGTGACCGGCACCCTCCCTTGTGTACTCCACTAAGCCCTTTGGGGAGACAACAAGTCTGCTGTGAGGTCAGTGCCTGGAACCTGCTGGTACCTAACCCTAACCCTAAACTTAAATGTAACCATAAACCTCACGCTACACCTAAACCTGTCTCTAACCCTAACCCTATACTTGTCCCGCATCCTCTCATAGGCCCTCAATTTAGACCTCGAGGAAGATCATGAAACTGGGGTCTTGTCAGCCCTGGGACTTCCCTGGACCAAACCCTAACCCTATCTAAGTGTCTATCCCCATTGGGACCCCATTCCAAAGTCTGACAACAGCACGCACATGGGTTCGAGAATTGGTGCAGAAATATTTGGCATGGAATGTGGAAATTCACCATGTCATTTGAAAAGCGCGACAGCAGGTGCACCAGAGGATTCCTGAGGCCTACCTGAAGGGTGGCCCATACATTTGTCTGGCCTTGGACAAAAAAGACTATTGCTGACTGGCACCCTTTCTTCTACACTGCACTCAGCCCTTCAGGGAGACAAATGCTCTGCTGTGGGTTAGGTGCCTGAAGTCTCCTGGTACCTATCCAAACCCTAAACGTAACCCTAACCATAACCTTCACCCTACACCGAACCCTATGTAGCACATTAATTCCACACCAGAGCCACAGCCACCCATGTACCCTCACTTCAGCCCTCCAAGGAATTCACAACACTGGTGTCACTTCATCCTTGGCGACTTCCTTGGACCAAACCCTAAACGTAGCTAAGACTCTCTGCCCATGGGGACCCAATTCCAAAGTCTGACACCAACACGCACACGGGTTCGAGAATCGGTGCAGAAATACTCGGCATGAAACGTGGAACATCACCATTGCATTTGCAAAACGTGACTGAAACTGCACGAGACGAATCCGGAGGCCTACCTGAAGAAGGGTAGCCCATACATTTGTCTAGCCTTGGAATCCAAACACTAAACGTGACCAGCACCCTCCCTTGTGTACTCAACTAAACCCTTTGGGGAGACAACTGCTCGGCTGTAGGGTCCGTGCCTGGAGCCTGCTGGGACCTAACCCTAACCATAAACCTAATCATAAACCTCATGCTACATCTAAACCTATCGCTAACCCAAACCCTATACTTGACTGGGACCCTCATATGGGCACTCAATACAGCCCTCAAGGAAGATCATGAAACTGGAGTTGCTTTGGCCCTGGTGACTTCCCTGAACCGAACTCTAACCCTAGGTAAGGCTCTCTCCCCATTGGGACCCAATACCAATGTCTGACAACACTACACGCCTGGTGGCCAGAAGCGATGCAAGATCACTCAGCATAAAACCTGGAACATCACCATGTCGTTTTAAAGGCCCGGCTGCAGCTGCCCGAGAGGATTCCTCAGGCCTACCTGAACAGTAACCCAAAGAGTTGTCTGGCCTTGGAACACAAAGAATAATTCTGACCAGCAGCCTCCCTTGTGCCCTCCACTCAGGAGTTGGGGGAAAAAACTGCACTGCTATGGGTTCGCTGCATGGAGTCTCCTGGGATGTAACCTTAACCCTAACTTACCCCTAAGCAGAACCCTCAACTGAAACCCAAACCCCATGTTAACTATAACTCTCCACTTGACCTGCACCATCAAATGGGACCTCCCTTCAGCCTTCTGAGGGACATCATGAGACTGGAGTCTCTTGGGCCATGGCGACATCCCTGGACCGAACCCTAACCCTACTTAAGGTACTCTCCCCATGGGGACCCAATCCCAAAGTCTGACAACACCACACGCCTGGGGTCATGAAGCGGTGCAGGATTACTCAGCATAGAACCTGGAACATCACCATGTTGTTTCCAAGGTGCATCTGCAGCTGCCTGAGAGAATTCCTGAGGCCTACCGGACCAGTGGACCATAGAGTTGTGTAGCATTGGAAAACATTAATCCTGAACAGAACCCTCCCTTGTACCCTCCACTCAACCTTTCAGGGAGACAACTGCACTGCTGTGGGTTAAATGCCTGGAGCCTCCTGGGACCTAACCCTAACCCTAATCTTAATCCTAACTAGAACACTCCACCGAAACTTAACCCTATATGGAACCATAACCCTACATTTGACCCACACCATCGCATGGACCCTCATTTCATACCTCGAGGGAGACAGGAGTCAATTCAGCCCTGGCGACATCCCTGGACCGAACCCTATCCCTAGGTAAAGCTCTCTCCCCATGGGTCCCAATAACAAAGTCTGACAACACCACGGGCCTGGGGTCCAGAAGAGGTGCAGGATCACTCAGCATAGAACCTGGAACATAACCATGTGTTTCCAAGGCCCATCTGCACCTGCCCTTGAGGATACCTAAGGCCTACAAAACCACTGGCCAGTAGAGTTGTCTGGTCTGGGGATCCAACACTAATCCTGACCAGCACACTCCATTGTGCCCTCAACTCAAACCTTCAGGGAGACAACTGCACTCCTGTGATTTCAGCACCTAGAGCCTCCTGGGACTTAACCGTAAACTTACCCTAACACTAAACAGAACCCTCAACCAAAACCTAACCCCATCTCGAAAACTAACCCTACACTTGACCCGCACCTTCAAATGGTCCCTCACTTCAGCCCACAAGGGAGATCACGAGACTGGAGTCGCTTCGGCCCTGGGGACATACCTGTAAGGAACCCTAATCCTAGTTAAAGATGTCTCCCCATGGGGACCCAATACCAAGGGTTGACAACACCACACTCCTGGGGTCATGAAAAGGTGCAGGATCACTCGGCATAGAACCTTGAACAACAACATGTCCTTTCCAAGGCCCAGCTGAAGCTGCCCAAGAGGATTCCTGACCCTACCCGACAATTGCCCAGGGAGATGTCTTGCCTTGGAACCCAAAGGCTAATGGTGACTGGCACCCTACCTCGTTTGCTCCACTCAGCCCTTCGGAGAGACAACTACACTGCTGTGCGTTCAGTGCCTGGAGCCTCCAGGAACATAACCCTAACCAGAACCCTCAACCAAACCCTAACACTATCTCGAAAACTATCCCTAAACTAGACCTGCACCATCGCATGGGCCCTCACTTCAGACCTCGAGGGAGATCACGAGACTGTGTTCACTCGGCCTTGGCGATGTCCCTGGACCGAAATCTAAACCTAGCTAAGGTTCTCTCCCCATGGTGAACCAATACCAAAGTCTGACAACACTACACGCCTGGGGTCACGAAGAGGTGCAGGATCACTCGGATTAGAACCTGGAACTTCACCATGTTCTTTCCAAGGCCCGGCTTCAGCTGCCTGAGAGGGTCCTGAGGCCTGCCCGAAAATTGGCCCATAGATTTGTGTGCCTGGAAACCAAAGACTAATCCTGACCGACACCCTCATATTTGTCCTCCACTCAGCCCTTCGGGAAGACAACTACACTGCTGTGGGTTTAGCGCCTGGAGCCTCCTGGGACCTCACCCTAACCCTAATACTAACCTTAACCCTAACCCTAACCATAACCCTAACCAGAGTCCTCAACCGAATCGTAACCCTATCTCAAAACCCAATCCTAAACTAGGCCCGCACCGTCACATGGGCCCTCACTTGAGGCCTCCAGGGATATCACGAGACTGAAGTCGCAATGGCCTTGGTGAGGTCCCTGGACCAAACCCTAATGCTAGATAAGGTTCTCTCCCCATGGGAACAAATACCAATGTCTGACAACACCACACCCCTTGTGGTCCAGTGCAGGATTACTCGGCATGAACCTGGAACATCACCATGTCGTTTCCAAGGCCCGGCTGCAGCTGCCCGAGAGGATTCCTGAGGCCTACCCGACCAGTGGCTCATATAGTTGGAACCCAAAAACTGATCCTGATTGGCACAATCCATGTACTCTCCACTCAGCCCTTCAGGGAGACAAATGCACTGCTTTGGGTTCAGCGTCTAGAGTCTCATGGGACCTAACACTAAACTTAACCCTAATCAGAACCCTCAACCAAACCCTAACACTATCTCAAAACTTAACCCTACACTTGACCCACAATGTCACATGGGCCCTCACTTAAGCCCTGAGGGACATCACAAGCCTGGTGTCGCTTCAGCCATGGCGATGTCCCTGGACGGAACCCTAACCATAGCTAAGGCTCTCTTCCCAGGCAGACCCAATACCAAAGTCTGACAACCCCACACTCCTGGGGTCCAGAAGCGGTGCAAGATCACTCGGCATAAAACCTGGAACATCACCATATTGTTCCAATGCACGGCTGCAGATGCCCCAGAAGATTCCTGAGGCCGACCCGACCATGGACCATAGAGTTGTGTGGCCTTCAAACCCAAAGGGTAATCCTGACTGGCACCCTCCCTTGTACCCTCCACTCAGCCCTTTGGGGAGAAAACTGCACTGCTGAGGATTCAGGATCAGGAGCCTCTTGGGACTTAACCGTAACCCTACCCTAACCCTACACAGAACCCTCAACCGAAACCTAACCCCATCTCCAATCCTAACCCTACACTTGACCCGCACTTGATCGCATGGGCCCTCACTTCAGCCCTCGAGGGAGATCACGAGACTGGAGTCGCTTCGGCCCTGGCAACGTCCCTGGACCGAATCCTAACCCTAGCTAAGGCTCTCCCCCACGGGGACCCAATACCAAAGTCTGACAACACCACATGCCTGGTGTCATAAATCCATGCAGGATCACTCAGCAAAGAACCTGGAACATCACCATGTCATTTCCAAGGCCGTGCTGCAGCAGCCCAAGAGGATTACTGAGGCCTACCCAACCAGTGGCCCATAGAGTTGTGTGGCCTTGGAACCCAAAGACTAATCTTGACCGGCACCCTCCCTTGTGCCCTCCACTCAGCTCTTTGGGGAGACAAGTGCACTGCTGTGGGTTCAGCCCCTGGGCTCTCCTGGGACCTAACCCTAACCAGATCCCTCAACTGAACCCTAACCCTATCTCAAACCCTAACCCTACACTTGGTGTCCAGAAGAGGAGCAAGATTACTCAGCCTGGAACGTGGAATATCACCATGTAATATCCAAGGACCAGATGTCCTTGCAGAAGGGGGCTGCCTGAGAGGCTTCCTGAGGCCTACCCAAAGGTTGGCCCATATATTTATTTGGCCTTGTAATCCAAAGACTATTGTCAACACTTTAGCACTTTATCTCGTTTGGAAAAGATCTAGATGTCCAATGAATTCAATTTCAATTTTTCATTCTAGCAAAACTTTTACATTTCAGGTTACCATATACTTTGAAAGCTATCTTCACAATTATCCATGAAAATTTTGAGAAAGAATTAACCATCATTTTAAGTTACCTTTTTTTCTAACAAATTGCAACACAGATAACATGAGCATATTTGACCTTTATTAAACCTAGATAAAGTTTTCTATTTAATGCTCATAACTCTACTTTTAATTAAGCCAACAAACTTACGTTTATATACCTAATTAAGTTTCTCTTGCATCCACTTAAAAGACACTCAATTGTTCCCTATTGTCAGATTTTACCTGGGACACTGGTGGGGAGATCTGAATTGGGTGGCCCAAGGGAATGCTCTTCACTCCCTGACATTAGAAGGTGGGAGGCGAAACCAATGGTGCCTGAGGCACTGAGGATGGTCTAGGAGCCAGTTATGCAGGCCTCACCGAAGGTGGTGCAGATACAGGAGGAGGGGGGGAAGGCAGAAGAGGCAAGATTCTGCCTAAAAGCCTGAGGCAGATAAAAGCCTAGAGGGCAGAGAGAGAGGTCTCCTGGTCCTCAAGTCTGTCAACTTGAACAGATGAGCAGATGTCAGGGTTTTTTCCACCAACAAGTGGAATTAGGCAGTCCGTGTAGGGCTAGAGAAGCCCGAGAACTTCCACCGATTAAAAGGAGTTTTGGCAGCGGCTTGGGAATATTCCTGAAAGCCTCCAATCTGAGGTAGACTAACTAGAGACAGTTGGCTCTAATCACCATAGTCATTGACCCAGGAAATGAATGAGCGAGAGGCCCCCACATACAGTTACAGTAACTGGAATCTATTAGGAAAAACAGTGAAAGAGTGTTAGAGTCCTCTTTACTAGGGATGGCCTGTGTCTTTTTCTTCCCCCACACCCTGGGATAGGTTTTGGAAAACTTCTATATATTGATCAGGGTTGTCTGCACCTTTGCTCAGGTCTTTTTATTTGCTTAGGATATTCCAACGAAAATGGAACATTCATGGGATCAAATTCACCATGAAGCATTTTAGTCAACAGATACATTGAATGTGTCTTCCTTTCGAGGGGAAGATTTTTCATCTCTGACAATCCTGGATAAGGAGGGCATGAGGGTCTCACAGGTGGCCTTTCCTGAGAAGAGCCCTCAGAGGGCAAGTCTGCAAGAACTTGCTTTTCTCAGTGCCTTTATGGGCCAGAAGATTGGCACCTAACTTACAACGCTTACATAAGGAAATTTTGACCATTTACCCTCCCTTTAACAATATAGATTGAACTTTAAGATAGTACTGACTGAATGCCTGCCTCAGGAGACCAGGAATCTCCATTCTCCAGAAGGTATTTCAGGCACCTCTTAGCATTGGCAGGTCCAATATCAAGTCCTGACCCAGATAAGACTCCCGAGGAATTCTGACACCGCCTTAAGCCATATTGGTCACCAGAGAACCACGGATTGGGATTCAGCACTCGCTTTAGCCGCCTCATCAGGTTGGAAACTTTCCACTGTCCATCTTATTCACACACAGTCATAGAGTGACTCCAGCCTGTTGCCCGGTGCCCAGAGCCTTAGAGTTGCGGCTTCATTTCTTATTCATTATGGAACTACTCAGGCATCTCTGGGAGGTAATCAGGCTCCCCTTCTGACTCTTAGGGGCAGGTCTACCAAAACGAACCTGGGTTTTTACCAGTCTGACCACTCGCGCTCCTTGAGCTGATTCCTGGGCCTCACCAGGTTCTGTTGTGCATCTGGGGTCCTTGCCCCAGTGGGTCGGGAGGGGCTAGTCTCCTAAGAATCAAGTGGTCTGCTGGCACCAGGCGAGGTCACTTCTCCTGGTGATTCAAGGTTCATACCCCAGCGATAAAGGAGGTGGAAACACACCATCCCCGAGTCCCGGAAGCAAGCCCCCAAGAAATATAGCAGGATTCTCGCACAGAGACAGGACACTGAGGCTTTCTTTGTCCCGGAAGCAATTTTTTGCGTCATGCTTGCCCAGACTCAGTGGGTTCATACTCGAAAAACTGAACCCCGAGTACAGCGGAGTGTAGCCTTTTATGCAATTTCTACTTCTTTGTCTCCCATATGTGCTGACACATATAGTCTGATTGGACCCAGTCCAAGTTACGTCAGAGCTATGCATATGTGTGTGGGAGTTCATGGGGCCATATTGCCTTCCTTTGTTCTGAGAAGTCTTCTACCACATTCCTTAGGGAGGGACTCTACCACATAGCTACCACCTATCTCATTACATCACTATTACAGTATCACATTATTATATAGTATATTATATATTATATTAATATCATAATAAGTATTCCTTATGCTCTGCTTTTTATTCCCATGACTTACTCCATTCACAAATGGAGTCCTGTATCTCCTTCTCCCCTTCTTCCATTTTGGACCCCCCAGCCATCTGGCAACCATCATTTTATTCTTTGTATTTATAGTTCTGATTCTGCTTATTTCCTTGTTCATTATTTTAGATTCCATGTATGAGTAGAATCATATGGTATTTGTCTTTCTCAGCATGACTTATTTCACTCAGTATAATGCCCTGCAGGTCCTTCTATGTTGTCTCAGATGGCATGATCTCATGCTTTTTAAAGGTGTATATTCCATCATGTACGTATGCCATTTTCCCTTATCCTTTTGTCTACTAATGGGCACTAAGGTTGCTTCCATATCTTGGCTATTGTAAATAGTGCTGCAATAAACATAACAGTGTGTATCTTTTCTAGTTAGTGTTTTCCTTTTCCTTGAGTAAAGATCAAGAGGGGTACTATTGGGTCATGTGGTACTTGTGTTATTAATTTTGCGTGTAAATACCATACTGTTTTCCCCAGTGGCTGTAACAACTTAAATTCCCAACAACAGTGCATGAGGTTCTCCTTTCTCCACATCCTCACCAACACTTGTTTTCTGTGTTCTTGATTTTAGGCATTCTAACAGGCTTGAGGTGGTATCAATGCAGTTTTGATTTGCATTTCCCTGCTGATGAATGATATTGAGCATCTGATCTTTTCATGTGTCTGTTGGCCATCAGTATGATTTCTTTGGAAAAATGTCTTTTCAGGTCCTCTGTCCATTTCTTAATTGGATTGCTTTTGGTGTTGAATTGTAGGAGTTCTTTTTATATTTTAGATATTAAATCCTATCACAATATCATTTGCAAATACATTCTCCCATTCAGTAGGTTGTGTTTTGTTTTGATGATGGTATCCTTTGTAGTGCAAAAGTTCTTTATGAGAGGTGAAAGACATGCATTCTGAAAACTGTAAAACACTGATGAAATCACAGATAACACAAATGGAATGATATTCCCTGCTCATGGATTGGAATAATGAGCATTGTTGGGACGTCCATATTACCCAAAGCAATCTACAGATTCAATGCAACCCCTATAAAAATAGCAAAAGGATTTTTGTGCAAAACTAGAATAATCCTAAAATACATATGGGACCACAGAAAACCCCAAGTAGCCAAAGCAATAATGATAAAGAAGAAAGCTGGAGATAGCACAATCCAGATTTGAAGATATACTATAAAGCTGTAGTAATCAAAGAAGGATGGTACTAGGTCAAAAAAAGACACATAGATCAATGGAACAGAATGGTGAACCCAGAAATAAACCCACAGGTAGATGGCCAATCTATGACTAAGGAGACAAGGATATACAATAGGGAAAAGACAGCCTTTTCAATATTTCTGCTGGGGAAACTAGACAGCTACATATAAAATAATTAAACTGGACTACTTTCTAACACCATACACAAAAATAAACTCAAAACTGATTAAAGACATAAATCCATACAAATCCTAGAAGAAAACACAGGCAGTCATTTCTCTGACATCAGTTACAGCAACAATTTTCTAGATACATCTCCTAAGGCAAAGGAATCAAAAGCAAAAATAAGCTATTGGGAACTCATCAAAGTAAACAGACCCCAAGTATTTTATGTGCATAAGACTAAAGCTGAATTTCAAGCCAGAGTTAGAGCATACCCTAAAGTGACTGAAGACCATGATACCTTTGCTGAACAATTTAACATATTCATTCCAACTTACCAACCTGGTTTCTCAGATTTTTATCAGTTGGCTCACATGCTTGTTGCTGAGGGCTAGGCCAAATATTGCATAAAACTCTCCCACTGGTAACATCCTGAACTAGATTTAGAGAAACAGAATCTTCTCGGGGTGGGGCCAAGATGGCAGAGTAGCATGGAAGGTCTCAGCTTCTCTCATCCTTGAAATGCAGCAAGATCAGCACCAAACCATTTTTGCAAACTTAGGAAATTGATCTGAGGATTAACACACCAATGTGCATTATTTGAGCCACAGGACTTGGCAGGTACGTCGTGCAGAGAGGTTATGTGGGGGAGAGAGAAGCCACGGATGGTAAGGAGCTGTTTTGGGGGAGAGAGGACAGAGAAACTGGGGGAGAGTGTGGTGCACTGGGAAAAAACAGGAAAAACACTCCCCTGAAAGCTGCTTGAGAGAAAGAGTGGAAACACCCATAAGGGACTGAACAAGAAATCTGTTCCCAAAACAGAAATCTGCTCCCCATTGATGGGGAGAAAGGAGAGGGTTTCAATACCATTAGGACTCTATAAACAGGGGAGCACAGAGTTGGAAATTCCAGAGCTCAATACCTGGCGGTGCTCTGGTGGGATGGGTGAATACCCAATAGCAGAGAGTGAGGCCCGAGGGGTCTGTGGGCCACATGTGGAGAAGTGGTTCCCCTGCTTGGAGGGCATTTGGTAGAGGCCATACAGGCAAAGGTCCCAGCGGACCCTGGAGAGCAGCCATATTTCCTGGTATTAGAACAAAGATGCCAGAGTGGAGTGAAACCTGGTGCCAGCTATATGTTGTAATTTGCCATAATCTCTGAACCTTTGCCACTACAAGGATCGCATGAACATTTTCTGGGGTAAGCTAGCATCCAGCCATTGCTCAGTGAGAACCTTCCCCAGATGGTCGGAGTGGGTCCAAGCAGCAGAGTTCTCAGAAGTGAGGGGTTTGGAAACACAACCCCATCTGAGATAAAATTCGATAGAGAAAGGTGCCACCTGGCAGGCTGACTGCTTGGACATGAACAGTGTAGAAGCGGGGAGTGGATGGAAGCCAGAGACAAAGGAGGAGTACCTGACTGCGGGTGGGTGAGAGCACAGGGTTCCTGTGCCAGAAACTAGGAAGCTGGGTGATGCCAGTTTCACCTGTCTCATGCATGTGCATGCACGTGCTCACATGCCACAACAATCCAGCCCAGTAAGCAAAGCAGCACCACCTAGTGGAAAATGGAGCCATTATATCAAGCCCTGCTCAACTGTGCCCTCTAAGCACATGCCCTAGAGGATGACCACAAACGTCTCTGCCTGCTTAGAGTATGGATTACAGAGTGCTTCATAGTTGGAGTTCTAGGGGAAACTGAATGTAACTTGATGCAGATTTCATTCTGTCTGCTGGTTCATGTGTTCTATTTTTTTTCCTTTTTCACCTTTTCTTTTTCTTGCATACAGAAAGGAAAAAAATATTTTTATTTTCCTTTTTTTTAAAAAAATTAGTTTTACCATGTTTAAAAAAAATTTTGGTAAATATTTTTATTCTATTTAATTTCTTCATTTAATTTTATTCTATTTTGTTGTATATATTTGTTTTAAATTTTTAAACTTTTTCTTACTTTTTTAAATTTTTTTCACTTATTTCCTTTATTCCTCTATTCTATCAAACTTCTTTCAACCACCAGACTGAAACACACGTAGGATATAGCTACCTTTACTTGATTTTTTTGTGTTTTTAATTTTTTAACTTAATTTTTATTTTATTAATGTTTTTACTTCCTCCAAAATGACAAAGTGAAGGAATTCAAACTAAAAGAAATAACAGGAAGAAATGGCAGCCAGGGGATTATTCAACAAAGATATGGTAAGATGTCTGAACTAGAATTTAGAACCACAATAATAATACTAGCACAGGCTGAGAAAAGCATAGAATCCATTTCCCTTCCTGTGGAGATAAAGGAAGTAAAATCTAGTTAGGATGAAATTAAAACTACTATAACCGAGATGCAATCTTGAATGGATGCCATGGTGGAAAAAGTGGACAAAGCGGAGTAGTGAATCAACATTACAGAAGACAAAATTATGGATAATAATTAAGCACGAAAAAATAGGGAAACAAAGGCAAAAGAGCATAATGCAAGAAGTAGAGAAATCAGTCTTAAAAAAGAAAAAAAGGGATAACATCTGAATCATAGGAGTCCCAGAAGATGAAAAGAGAGAAAAAGGGGCAGAAGGTTTATGTGAGCAAATGGTAGGGGGAAACTTTTCTAATCTGGGATGGACACAGACATCACCATCCAAGGAGCACAGAGAACTCCCATTAGAATCAACAAAAACCGATCATCAAAAAGGCATATCATAGTCAAATTCAGGAAAAGTCAAATTCAAGAAAAAAAGAAATATGAAAGCAGCAAGGGAAAAAAAGTCCTTAATCTACAAGGGAAGACAGGTCAGGTTGACAGCAGACCTGTAAACAGAAACTTGGCAGGCCAGAAAAGAGGGGCAGAATATATTCACCGTGCTGAATCAGAAAAATATGCAGCCAAGAATTCTTTCTCCAGCAAGCCTGTCATTCAAGATAAGGGAGAAATAAAGGGTTTTCCAGACAAACAAAAACTAAAGGAGTTGTGACCACTAAACCAGCCTTGCAAGAAATGTTAAGGGGGCTCTCTGAGGGGAGAAAAGATGAAACAGAAAGACCAAAAGCAACAAAGACTAGAAAGGACCAGAGACCACCACCAGAAACTCCAACTCTACAGGCAACACAATGCAATAAATTTATATCTTTCAGTACTCACTCTAAATGTCAATGGACTAAATGCTCCAATCAAAAGACGTAGGGTATGAGAACAGGTAAGAAAATAAAATCTCTGTATAAGCTGTTTACAAGAGACCCATTTTAGACCTAAAGACACCTTCAGATTGAAAGTAAGGGGATTGAGAACACCTTCAGATAGAAAGTAAGGGGATCTATCATGCTGATGGTCTCCAAAAGAAACAGCAAGTAGCCATACTGATATCAGACAAACTAGATTTTAAAATAAAGACTGTGCAAAGAGATGAAGAAGGGCATTATATCATAATTAAGAGGACTACCCACCAAGAAGAGCTAACAAATGTAAACATTTAAACCCCCAACGTGAGAGCACCCAAATATATAAATCAATTAATCACAAACACAAAGACACTTTTTGATAATAATACCATAATAGTAGGGGACTTCAACTCCCCAGTTACAACAATGGACAGATCATCTAAGTAGAAAATCAACAAGGAAACAATGGCTTTGAATGACACACTGGACCAGATGGACTTAACAGACATATTCAGAACATTTCTTCCTAAAGGAGAAGAATACACATTCTTCTTCAGTGTACATGGAACATTCTCCAGAATGGATTACTTTACTGGGTCACAAATCAACCCTCAACAAGTATAAAAGGATCAAGATCATACCATGCATAGTTTCAGATCACAATGTTATGAATCTCAAAATCAACCATAAGATAAAAGTTGGAAACCCCACAAAAACTTTGAGAGTAAAGAACATCCTACTAAAGAATGAATGGGCTAACCAAGAAATTAAGGAGGAAATTAAAACGTACACGGAAGCCAATGAAAATGATAATACAACAGCCTGAAACCTCTGGGATGCAGCAAAGACAGTCATAAGAGCGAAGTATATAGAAATCCAGGCCTTCCTAAAGAAGGAAGGTCTCAAATACACAATCTAACCTTACACATTAAAGAGTTGGAGAAAGAACAGAAAATAAAGCCCAAAACAGGTAGAAGAAGGGAAAAAATAAAGATTTGAGCAGAAACCAATGATACCAAAGTCAAGAAAACAGAACCGCTCAGTAAAACCAGGAGCTGGTTCCTTGAAAGAAGCAACAAAATTGATAAAAACCTAGCCAGATTGATGACAACAAAAAAAGGAAAGGACCCAAATAAATACAGTTAAGAATGAAAGAGAAGAGATCACAACACTGCAGAAATAAAAAAACAATCTTAAGAGAATATGATGAGTAATTATATGCCATTTAATTGGGAAATCTAGAAGAAATGGAGAAATTCCCAGAAACATATAAGCTACCAAAAGTGAAACAGGAAGAAATAGAACATTTGAATAGACCCATCACCAGTAAAGAAAGTGGATTATTAATCAAAAATCTCCCAAAACCAAGAGTCCAGGGCTGCCGGATGGCTTATCAGGGGAACTCTACCAAACATTTAAAGAAGAGTTAACACCTAATCTTTTATAAAGAAGAGTTAACACCTAAGCTTTCCCAAAAAATAGAAATGGAGGACAAGCTACCAAACTCATTCTCTGAGGCCAGCATTACCTTGATTCCAAAACCAGACAAAGACCCCACTTAAAAGAACTACAGACCAATTTCCCTGATTAACATGGATGCAAAAATTGTCAACAAGATACTAGCCAAGCAGATCCAACAATACATTAAAAGAATTATTCACAACGACAAAGTGGGATTTATGCCTGGGATGCAAGACTGGTTCAATATCTGCAAATCAACCTATATGATACATAACATTAATAAAAGAAAGAAAAAGAACCACTTGATCCTCTCAATAGATGCAGAGAATGAATCTGACAAAATACAGCATCCTCTCTTGATAAAAATCCTCAAGAAAGGAGGCATAGAAGGATCATACCTCAAGATCATAAAAGCTAGATACAAAAGACCCACTTCTAATATCACACTCAATGCGGAAAAACTGAGACCTTTCCCCTTAAGGTCAGGAACCTGACAAGGATGTCCATGCTCACCACTCTTATTCAGCGTAGTGTTGGAAATCCTAGCCTCAGCAATCAGACAACACAAAGAAATAAAAGGCAGCCAAATCGACGAGGAGGAAGTCAAAATTTCAGTCTTTGCAGTTGATAAGATATTCTTTGTGGAAAATCCAAAAGATTCCACCAAAAACACTGCTAGAACTGATCCATGAATTCAGCAAAGTCGCAGAATATAAAATCAATGCACAGAAATCGGTTGGATTCCTATACACCAATAAAGAAGCAGCAGAAAGAGAATCAAGAAATTGATTCCGTTTACAATTGCAGCAAAAACCATAAAATATCTAGGGATAAACCTAACCACAGGGGTGAAAAATCCATACACTGAAAACTATAGAAAGCTTATGAAAGAAATTGGAGAAGACACCAAAAAATGGAAAAATATTCCATTCTCCCGGATTGGAAGAACAAATATTGTTAAAGTGTTGACACTACCCAAAGAAATCTACATATTCAATGTGATCCCTATCAAAATAACTCCAGCATTCTTCATAGAGCTACAACAAAATCCCTAAAATTTATATGGAACCAGAAAAGACCCCAAATAGCCAAAGCAATCCTGACAAAGAAAGGAGAATGGAGGTACCACAAGTCCGGACCTAAGGATGTATCACAAAGCTGTAATCATCAACACAGTATGGTACTGGCACAAAAGCAGATACATAGATCAACGGAAACAAATAGAGAACCCAGAAACGGACACACAAACGTATGGCCAACTAATCTTTGACAAAGCAGGAAAGAAGATCCAATGGAAAAAAGTCTCTCCAGCAAATGGTGCTGGGAAAACTGGAGAGTGACATGCAAAGGATGAAACTGGACCACTTCCTTACACCATCCACAAAAGCAAACTCAGAACGGATGGAAGACCTAAACGTAACGCAGGAAGCCATCACAATCCTAGAGGAGCAAGCTGGCAAAAACCTCTTTGACCTTGGCCACAGCAACTACCAACTTGACATGTCTCTGGAGGCAAGGGAAATAAAAGCAAAAATGAACTATTGGGACCTCAACAAGATAAAGAGCTTAACCGACTGAGCCACCCAGATGCCCCTCCACTGAACAATTTTAACGGCTTTTCCTAAGCCTGAAGGTTGAAAGAAAGTTCAGTCTTATACCAAAAAAGCCTCATGAATCTGTTCACGATTATCACCTTTGACTCTAAATTGTCTTTAACTAACTCTGCTCCTCCTTTAGATCTATGTTTATTAATGTGCTAGTCTGGGACCTTTCCCTTTTAGTTAAAAGGACCAAGAATAGAATGGGAAACTATGTCCACTTCAGGTTTAATTAACCTGGAAAATCACTTTGCTCAGACCCAAGATGAGTCATCTAGTGGAAAGACTGTTAAATTTTCAATGCTCAACTCCAGCAAATAAAGACCCCCCGAAACTAGAAGTCTAGTTCCTGCTGTGACCACAAGAACTAGGACATTGAAAAAAGATGGTTATAAATTTAAGAGCTTCAAGGCCCTGCAGCCCTCTTTCCAACCTTTTCAATGTCCTCCCAATTCCCAAAGATGGGATTCCAAGGAACCACGGAGCCCTTCCCAAGCCTCCGTCTTAATCTCTTTGGAGAAACTACTCTCCCGATTGGGAATGAATGTATCTCTGTCTTTACTGAAGCTGCAACTAACCCGAGTGCTATAAAGCAGCCTTAGCCTCGGGATACAAAAACAGCTCAATTAGGGGGGATCTACTAGATTTCAACATGTTCCTACCTCTGAACCTATTCCCTTTGATCAAGGCCCTTTGAGAGATATACACCCTATTCTCCTTAGTTCTTCGACCCGTATTGATTACCTGGACTGAGATTTCGTAGAAAAATACCATGCTGGAATTTCTTTTGCCCAAAAGGGAAAATAATTCTAGAATTTGACAACAGTAACCAAAATAGCAAAAAGGGATAACAGGATCCTTTGGCACCTTTTCTGTGCCGTGTCTGTGTTGGTACTATAGCTGAGTCTGGAGGTACTGATCATTTATTCCTATTGGATCATCTCCCATCCTCGTTATGGGCAAAATCTTCAACTGATCTTGGCAGAATCCACCGTGTACCCCCCGTCAAGATTCAAATCGATCCTGCAAAACTTCTCCCTAGAATTAATCAATATCCTATAATTTAAGAAGGCCTTCAATGCATCAACACCATAATAGAATGTTACAAGGCTCATGGCCTCATAATCCCCCGCAGTAGTCCATATAACACCTCTATTATACCTGTGAGAAAACCCAAATGCTGAGGATATTATTTTGTCCAAGACCTCGGAGAAATAAATAGCACTGTAATCCCTTGACATCCCCTTCTTCCCAAACTTCACACTCTACCTACATCGACTCGCATTGAAAGCAAAGTTTTCAATGTACTTGACCTATGTGGTGTAGTTTTTAGCATTCCAGTTTATAAGGATAGCCGGTATCTTTTTGCCTTCACTTGCAGGGAATGAATGACAATATATCTGGACTGCAACCTCCCTGGGTTTCACAGAGTGCTTCATGTTTCCCACAAACCTTAAAGGCTGATTTGGATGATGGAAAGTGTTCTGCAGGCTCTACTTTGTTACAATGTGTAGATGATTTGTTTCTCTGCTTCCCTGCTCATGCCTCTTCACATGAAGACAGCACCCCCCTGGGAAAACTTTTTGTTCTACAACTTAAGCCTATAAAGTCTCCAAAGAAAAACTGCAGTTTGCTCAAACTCAGGTTAGGTATTTAGCTCACCTGTTCTCAGAACAAGGCCCACATCTGGACCCAGGCAGACTGAAGGCATCCACAATCTCTCACAACCTAAAACTAAGAGCCAATTACAAGGCTTTCTTGGATGGCTGTCTACTCTCAAAACTGAATTCCAAACTTCTCTCTTAAGGCTCAGCACCTAAATGCTCTACTGAAAAAATGAGAATGCTAATCCTACTATTCGGAAAGAGGGGGATGACACAGCCTCGTAAACGTTATACCTTTAATTTATGTTCTGTGGGCCATTATGTATATAAGAGAGCCTGGTCCTTACCCACGACCGCTTTGCATGTCCTACCCTATGGACCATCCTTCATCACCAGTCATGAGCTATGACCCCACCCCCCACCTCCTCCGTTTGGTAAGATGACCTGAAGTGGATGAGGGACTTGTAAAGCATATTCATCTTTTTCGGGAAAGACTTGGTGGGAATGTCGTAGAGATGGTTGTGAGGGCTTGGCAATTCAATTGCAAACCTTTCTGAGGACAGTGTAACATATCTCAAGCTTCTCAGGATGTATGTACAATGTGCTGTGTCATTTCCATGTAATGAGGTCAGCTATAGGTTTCTCTTGTCAAAAAGAAAGAGGATTTTTACACAAAGGCAGATGTATCGGGCGTACTGGTGCACACTTTACAGACACAATGTTTTGAGTTCTGTGAGGATGAAATGCACCCCTAAGTGCAGGTGCCTCAGGTGTCCTGTGTGAAATGGGGCACATGCATTATATGACACAGACCTTGTGTTCACCACAATGGAAGCACCAGTGAAGGAATGGGGGAAACTTGAATCACACAGGAATAGAAGGGAAGTTGAGGACAGTAAGCAGAGTTTGAGGAAGTGCAGAGGGGAGGGTCCTGGGGTCAGTGAGATGCAGTTGCAGGCCATTCCTGACCACAGCCTGAGCAGGGAGCATGAGTTCCACACGGAGCTGCTATGTGGGATCACTCTCAGTGCACAGTGCAGGGTTCATCTCTGAAGTGTCATTTTTGTCAAAGTGCACCTAGGTGATCATCTAAAAAGGTTGTTGTCTCCCCGTGTTGTCTGAAGGTTCTGGATATTTATGGGTGAGAAAGTGCCCTGGATATATAGGAAATTTAGCTTGGTCTTAAGGAAATCCTTGTCTGCCTAAGTTCACATCCCTCAGTGAGACTAAAAGTGAAGACAGGATTTAGATCAGCTGAGAGCCTGCATTAGCCTTCAGCCTCAGTCAACCTACAATTCAGGGCTGGCCAGATGCCACCCCTGCTGGACCCCTGACATCACCCTAACTACAGCTTTGCATCTATCTCCTTAAACTTTTCTCACAATATCCCGAGGATTTACCTGTGTTTCTGCTGTCTCAGCCAGAATACCAATTCTCACTGGGACCTACACAGAGCCTGAGCTGTATTATCTGTGAAACAGAGGTAATATTTGTTTCTAAGGGCATAATAAAAAGAAGACATTGAACACAGAATGCATCTGCAAAATGTCTGTGAAATGTCCACTCACCCTTCTCACAGTTTCAATTAAGATATCTCCACACAAATGATCATCAAAAACAGATGGTCACAGTCATACTCCTAGGCTTTTTGGACTTGGGTGGTCGCGTTTTGTGCGCTATCCGACTGAAAGAGTGCCGGCACCACTAGGATGAAGCTCGTAAGATTTTTGATGAAATTGAGTCATGAAACCATAACCATTGAATTAAAGAATGGAACACAGGTCCATGGAACAATCACAGATGTAGATGTCAGCATGAATACACATCTTAAAGCAGTGAAAATGACTTTGAAGGATAGAGAACCAGTATAACTGGAAACACTGAGTATTCGAGGAAATAACATTCGATATTTTATACTGCCAGACAGCTTACCTCTGGATACACTACTTGTGGATGTTGAACCGAAGGTGAAATCTAAGAAAAGGGAAGCTATTGCAGGAAGAGGCCGAGGCCGAGGAAGAGGAAGAGGACGTGGTCGGGGTAGAGGAAGAGGGGGTCCTAGGCGATAATGTCTCTCAAGATTACTATTTCAAAGTGATACGTGATTTGGAATATTTTTTGTACAGGCTTTGTTTATGTCAGTTTTTAATAAACATGAATGTAGGACACAGTTGTCTACTGACTGTCAAATTTTAATAGTTCATATAGATTCATGATATTTACATAGTAGGAGCTAAGCATTTCTACTAGGCAATCACAGACTGATTTCATTTTAGATCAGACTTAATTTTTGAACTAAAGTTTTTGTATGAATGTATGTAGAATATGTACCTATTTCACATGCACTGAATATGCATTTTATTGTTTTACTTTGACTCCATTCTGTAGAACCTGCCTACAAGTGAAATAATAAGTTCATTTTGGTACTTCAGGAAAAAAAACCAGATGGTCACGGAAGTTCATTAAACTAAGACTGTTAACACAGCCAAGGGATTGGGAATCGTCATTTTAAACAATAAGACAAAGACATGCTTTTTCTATTAAAATTCAGGCCCTACCAGGCAAAGAAAGAAAACGATAATTACGAGAATGTGTATATCAGAGTTCTACATCTGAGATCTGAAGACAATCATATTCCTTTACGTATAGACTCGCAGATGCATCCACACTCTAAAGTGTTCATCTGAGGCCACAGATTAACTATCGAAGAGGGAATGCAGGTAGAAAAACATAAGACCATAGGGAAATAACCCCAAATCTCATAAATCTCACTGCCTTATATGACAACTATTTTGAAATTTGAAGAGGACTGTGTGAGCTGACAGAGTATGGTGATTATATATCTTAAAAATGTGTCAGATCTGCCTGCATGCTTTCTCTGCCCACATGGTGCTCTCCACTTTGTTTTTCTTAGTATCCCCTAATACTACTTTCACTGTTCTCTCTCTGTTTCAGTGTTTGCTTCTAGGAGGACCTACTCTCACTCCCCATCGAATGCACACAGTACGGTTCCTATACACACAGGTAACAAACCAGCAGAAATTGAGGTGATGGAGGATAGTAGCGAGATCACCCTTTGTGCAGAGGAGCCCGAGAGAGTTTTCTGGGGTGATGGTAATTTCCTATATCTAGATGCATGGGGTCCTTGTGGTCATTTATTTTAGAAATACTCACTGACTCCTGGTGCTTCGGGTCAGATAGACAGGTTCCTGACCCTAGAATATGGCTGATTTGTAATGGTGGGTAAGGATCAGGGACCAGCAGTGACTGTGGGAGATGAGTGAGGAGGCTACACATAGAGATCCTTACCCAGGATGCCATGTCTCCACAGACAGCAACCTTGTGCAGGAGGGCTCTGAGGATCATATATTTCTTGATCAGTCCTGTGAACTCCATAATCCTACTCCAGATTTCTCACTGGGGGATGGACAGGGCAGAGGCCAGCAGCTGGATGACACCCTGATTATGGCTGGAGTGGAGCAGTGGGCCTGGGAGATTGAGTCAGAGAAAAGGAAAGGCAGAAGGTAGTGAAGAGGAGTTTGAGAGATAAAGGGAAGAGGAGAGAAGGCAGTGTTTTCTACTGACTTCACTTACATTTCTGTGTGAACAAAAGGAGATTCTTGTCTTCAAGGGAAGGGAAGAGCGCTGGCAAAAAGACAGAGCGACATTCTCAGCTCAAGTGCTCAGGATATCTGGCTTGCTCTTGAATACCTAACACAGGAAGCCTTCACTTTGTCATAAGTGGAACTGCAGCTCATGCCATTTAGTGAAAATTAAAGTGATGATGAAGGCCTCATCATTAAAGTGGTGCAACAAAAGTATGTGAACATACAGAGAGATACAATAGAAGCAAAAGTCCAAAGGTAGACCGACTGCAATACTTATGGGAATATAGACTATTGGAAAAGGAGGTACCCCAATGCAGGCTTTGAGAGACCTGGGCAATATCTGAAAAAAAAAAAAAAAGTAGTCCTTACTTCAAAAGCAACATTAGCGTTACACACAAAGGGATTGTGATGGAAGGTTTAGGGAGAAACCATATGATTTCATGGTCCTGTACCCATGGTCCTGTACCCTCATGTCTCACCAAATTATACCCTTTAACTTGAGGCTATTTGTTATATGTAAATTATCTTTCATTAAAGAGAGTTTCAAAACATAAAATACTAGAAGCACATGTTGGAAAGTTCCTTTCAAATCCTGAAGTGCATGGGTGATATGAATCTGCCCGCCCATGTCTCAAAAATACAAAATAATAAGATATTTAAAAACTTAATAATAGCAGAGTAAGAGGACCCTGAGCTCACCCTGTGCCATGTGTTCAACTACATAACATCCACATCCAAGTCTATGAACCAGAGAGCGATCCAAAGACTGGCAGAACAAACTCCACACCTAAATAGAGAGAAGCTGCATCAGAAAGGTAGGAAGGTCAGAAAGGTGGAGGCTGGCTGCCTGCAGAGAGGGCAGAGAAAGTGAGCCCTCACACCCGGGAGCTCACACAGAGAAGACTAATCTCCATAACATTTGGCATTAAAACCCAGAGCAGCTGAATTTCCTTGAGTTTAGATCCAGGAGATTTGGAGGTGAGCTGACCCAGCACTGGGTGATCCAGGAGGATGAGTGCTAGCCAGGTCCCTGCCTGTGTATAGAGGCAATGTAAACGTGGCAGTTTACACAATGCTGAGGCAACAGGAGACAGATGTATTCATGCTGATTCCTGAGTGTGTTGGAGGACTTCAACAATGAGGGAGCTCACAGGCACCATTCTTCTCCCCCAGCCTCCCAGAATAAGCATAGAAGCACCCACCAGAGGCCAAGGCTGCACAGACACTTGCTACCTAACTCGTTAGCAGTGCGCCAGTCCCAGGGGTTCACTGGGGGACTCACAACACCAAGCCTCCTGATCTCAGGGCAAATATTCTTAGAACCACAATGGCACCCTGTCCGACAAGCATGCATAGCTGCCACAGTACGCTGTGCACATCTGCACCTCACCCAGCTGTGCACATCCAGGCACCCTCATCTGTCTCACCCAGCCACATGTCCCCAGGCACAGACATGCTCTGTGCATATCCTCAAGCCCCTAGCTTCCACCGCTGGTCCACAGCCCCCAGCCACCAAAGGATATTGGGAAATCTGGCATAGGACTAGTAGCCTTGTGCAATTTTGCTAACACTCCTGCCCTGCTCCCAAGTTACCCAGTGGGCATACACCCCCACCGCTGGCCTGCCTGGGTCCCACTAATACCACTGAGAGCAAGCACAGCCCCAAACAGGCATGCAATCAGTGCAGACACCTGCACTGAAAGGAAAAGTAACCCAGACACAACAGCAGGGAGTGAGCAATACCCATATGATATCCTCCTGAAGGTCCAGGTCCTATAAATGGAGACGTGCACAACTGAGGACTCCAGGAACTCTTCTTCATATAGTCATTAATTTCAAGATCAGAAGGCACTGCTGACTTTCTTAACACAGAGAAATAGAGCCAGAGAGAAGACATACTGGACACACTGAGATGTTTATCCACAATGAAAGACCTAGTCAAAGCCACAGCCAGAGATTTAAGCCAAAGAGATATAAGTAATATACCTGATACAGAATTTAAAGCAATGATCATAAGGATACTCATTGGAGTTGTGAAATGAGTAGGAGAGTGAGACCCTGACATAGAGATAGATATAACACAGTAGACACTGAGGACACAATAAAGGAGAAACATGCTTGCTGGAATGAACAGAGGGATGGAAGAAGCAGAGGAACAAACCAGTGACCTCGAAGACTGAGTAATGGAAATTAATCACACTGAACCAAAGAGAGAGAACAGAATTATGCAACATGAGATGAGACTAAGGGAACTCAGTGACTACAGCAAACGTAATAATATTCATATTGGAGGAGTCCCAGAAGGAAGAGAGAATGGGGCCGAAAATTTATTTGAGGAAATAATAGGTGAAAACTTCCCTAATTGGGGGAGGGAAACAAACATCCACATCCCAGAGACTAGAGAACTCCCATCAAAATCAACAAAATGAGGCCAACACCCAGACATATTGTAAGCAAACTTGCAAATTACAATGACAATAAAGAAAAATTCTTAAGAGGAGCAAGACAAAAGAGACCTTAACTTAGAAGGCAAGACCCATAAGGCTAGCTACAGATTTCTGAACAGAAACTTGGCAAGCCAGAAGCTAGTGACATCACATATTCAAAGTGCTGAATGGAAAAATCAGCAGCCAACAATATTCTATCCAGCAAGGCTATCCTTCAGAATGGAAGGAGACACAGACTTTCCCAAACAAAGACTAAAGGAGTTTGTACCACTAAACCAGTCCTGCAAGAAATATTAAGAGGGACTCTTTGAGTGGAAAGGAGAGACCAAAAGTGACACTATAGAGGTAAAAGACACAAATCAAGGAAAACATGAATATTTTTGTGAAAAATAGTTAAGGAACTCAGAGAAATGGATTTGAAATATAATAACATCTACCAAAAGCCTAGGGAGGAGAAAATAATGGGTTCAAAGGTAAATGACCATCAACTTAATACAAACTGCTAAATGCAGAAGAGGTTATATAAGCACCTAACAGTAACCATATACTAAAACCAGTCATAAATATGCTAAGAATAAAGATAAAGAAATCAAATATATCACCAAAGAAAATAAGCAAAACATGAAAGACAGACAAGAAAGGATCGGAGAAAATCATTAGAAACCACAAGAAAACAGGTAATAAAATGGCAATACATAGATACATATCAACCATTTCTTTGAAGGTAAATGGAATGAATGCTCCAATCTAGAGACGTAGGGTGTAAGAATGGATGAAAAAACAAAAGCTGGAGTAGCAATACTTCTATCAGAAAAAATACACTTAAAAAAAAGTACATAACAAGAGACAGAGGAGGACACTATATAACAGTAAAGGGTACAATCCAAAAAGAAGATATAACAACTGTAAATATATCCCACAATTAAATGGGATTTATTCCCAAGGTGCAAGCGTGGTTCAATATTCGCAAACAATCAATGCGATACAATACATCAACAGGAGAAGGGATAAGAACCATACGATCTGGGTACCTGGGTGGCTCAATCTTTTAACAGTCCGACATCAGCTCAGGTCATGACCTCATGATTTGTGAGTTCAAGTCCCGCATCGGACTCCGTGCTGAAAGCTCAGAGCCAAGAGCCTCCATCGAATTCTGTGTCTCCCACTCTCTTTCTGCCCCTCCCCTCCTCACGCTCTGTCTCTCTCAAAATTAATAAACGTTTAAAGAAAAGAACAACACGGTCATTTCAATACACGCAGAAAAAAGTATTTGACACACTACAACATCCATTCATGATTATAACCCCCTAATATAGGTTTACAGGGAACATACATCAATGTAATAACAGGTATCTATGAAAACCCTGCAGTGAAAATCAACCTTAATGGGGAAAATCTGAGAGCTTTTCCTGTAAGGTCAGGAAGAAGAGAAGGATGTTTACTCTTACCACTTTTAATACACATAGTACTGGAAGTCCAAGCCACAGCCAGCAGATAAACGAAACGAAACGAAACGAAACGAAAGAAACAAAACAAAACAAAATAAAGTAAAATAAAATAAAATAAAAACAAATCCAAATCTGGAAGAAGTGAAACTTTCACACTTTGCAAAGTACATGACACTATATATAAAAAACCCTAAAGAGTCCACCCAATAACTGCTAGAACTGATAAATGAATTCAGCAATGTCACAGGATACAAAATAATTGTACAGAAATCTGTTGCATTTCTAAACAACAATAATGAAGCAGTAGAAAGAGAAATTAAGAAAACAGTCCCATTTACAGCTGTACACCAAATAACAAGATATCTATGAATAAATCTAACCAGAGTGGTGAGCGACCTATACTCTGAAAACTATAAAACAGTGGTGAAAGAAATTCAAGATGACACAAAGAAATGGATACTCATGGATCAGATGTACAAATATAGTGAAAATGTCTATACTTCCCAAAGCAATTGACACAATTAATGCAATTTCCACCAAAATACCAATAACATTTTTCACAGAACTAGAATAGTCCTAAAATTTGTATGGAACCACAAAAGACCCCAGGCTTCAGAGTAAACAACCTTTATGTGAAATGATAATTATGGATGGCATTATGCCTCTGGATCTTCTGCTCCAAAACACGGTAACTCTGACCTAAGCATTTGAACAAACGGTAGACATATCTCAACCAGGGATCATTCTACAGAATACATTCTACAGATGTACCCTCAAAACTTTGCAGGTTATAAAACATGGAAAAATCTAAACATCGTCACGGTCAAGTGGAGCCTAAGGAGACAGGATGACTGTAATGTGCCAGCTGGGATGAGTCTGGGACAGAAGAGGTTAAAACTGAAGCACTCTGAATACAAATATAACCTTTAGTTAATACTACCATATCTCTTTGGGATACTGATTGTGATCATGTACCAATTCATATGACATCAATAGTGAGGAGACAGTCTGATGTATGTGGAGACTCAATAATATCTTCCCAATTTTTTTGGAAACTAGAAACCCATCACGAATGAACAGATTATTAGTAATCATGGTTTTATGTTTTCAACACATAATATATGACTAGTTCTAGTATTAGTTACTAGTGATGGCCATGTACCTATTCTTGTTGTTCTTACTATTGTTTAATTTAAATAATAGCATTCATGTTACAGAAAACTGAATACTGATATACGATTCATAGAAACATCTACTTTACATATTTTAAGATAATAATGCATGTATATACCACTGTATTATGTGGTATGTAAATTAAGTGTTTTTCTGATCTTGAACGAGCATGTCATTGAATGGCTTTCCATAAAGGTGGTTATCCTAGATAATGAATGATACTCAGATTTTACAGGATGTACTTCATATCATGCCTGAACATTGTCAAAAAAAAATTGTACACACGGCCAGATAGATAACTGTGACTGGCTCAATTATTGTAAATAATCCTTGCTTTAATATTTTCATGCATATTTTTAGCAGCAGTATAAGAGAATAAAATTATTCTAAATCAAAGAGATATTCAAAGACTGGAAGAACGATACGGAGCTCAAAGGATTTCAGAAGGAAAAGACGTGACCATGAAGTGGCAGTCACAGGCAAGCAGTTTTCTCTGGTCCACTTTGACAGGTTTGCATGAGGAGATATCCATCACAGCATATGATCTGCAAAAGGGTAAGACCCAGAAGTACAAGAAGGAAAGAACGCTTTAGGGGGAGGTGACTTGGAAAGGATGCTTCTGTGCCTAAGTGATGGCTCAGCAACCTGCTGGGGGTCCCTGGGTCAAAGACTTCAAAAGACCAGCAGTAACCTAGATCACAAAGATCTTAGTAACATAGATCAAAGAAACTTAGAGCCACAAAGAGCTTAGAGCCCAGAGTTGATTTTCATCTATGATTAGGAGATGGTCACAGTTTTACAGGATATGATAATCGGGCCAGCAGTAGATGGCTAAAATATTATTTAGGGCTATACGTAAAATTTTTTTTAACGTTTATTTTTGAGACAGAGAGAGACAGAGCATGAACGGGGGAGGGTCAGAGAGAGAGGGAGACACAGAATCTGAAACAGTCTCCAGGCTCTGAGCCATCAGCACAGAGCCCAAAGCGGGGCTGGAACTCACGGACCGTGAGATCATGACTTGAGCCGAAGTCGGACGCTCAACCGACTGAGCCACCTGAGCGCCCCTTAGGGCTATATTTTAATAAAAAAATGGATGTGTAAAAATTTGGGTTTGGAATGTTAAGAAAAATCACAGGCCCACCATGGAGTTACTTATGTTAAGGCCCCATGTCACTAAACCTAATTTCATTCCTGCAGGAATGTAACCTTTAACCAGTCAGCAAAGAATTTCCTAGTCAGTGTTGGAAATTTAACTGATAGACCCCTGCCATTCCCCTCAGGGAGGAAATCCTGCCTAAATAAGGTATTCCATGCCACTAAATTTGTTTTAAGTTTATTTATTTTGAGAGAGGCAGAAAGAGAGCACATGCAAGGGAGGGGCAGGAATAGAGGGAGAGAGAATTCCACAACAACGAGGTCATGATCTGGGCCAGGACCAAGAGTCAGACACTTAACCAAGTCATCCAGGCACCCTGAGAATGTGGCGTTTCAAAATTTAGCAGGCTTGGCTGGGATACAGCCATGAGGTCACTGGCCTACTCCTTGAGAGAAGGCAGCAAACTACTTGCAGGCAGATGGCATGGAAACAGTGGTCTGTACATTGCCTGGTGGACACAGTGGGGAGATTATACACTGATCATGATGAGCATCCCTGAGAGGCAGTGGTCACAACTAGGGGACAAAGGAGCTATGACAGAGGAGCTTGGTGGGATCATTTTCCTCCTCTTCCCCACAGCATAAACACAGAGCCATCTGTTGGAAACAATGTCATCCCCACACTGGCTGCCTAAGATGCTTATACCAACCCCACATTCCTGTGCTCTGGTGAGACTGGCCTAGGTCAATCAGGCTTGCCTCAGTCCCAATGGAGGTGTCCCCTTCCCCAGAAGACCAGCGGAAGCCCGTGACCACACCACCTCTCTTGACCAGACAGTTCCGCAGGGCTTCACTTTGAGTGGCAGTCGTTTCAAGTCTCATTTAACGAGCAGATTGGAGCAGACCTAGATAAAACTCAGCACATTCTGGCCAAGGACCGTACATTGCCCATACAACTGGCCTGAAGAATAGTGCAGCAACAACACAAAACAGTGCATGCAACACACACCACAGACACTCCCTGATGTGTCAGGCCCTGGACACTAGATGACCTCCTCTTCATAAAGCCATTCATCTCACAGGAAGGTAACATAATGAGCTTTTGTAACACAGAGAAGGCAAATACTCAGCCAAAATTCCAAGACAAGAGGAATGCATCCCAAATGAAAGAACAAGATAAGGTCATGGCCAGAGAAATGGAAGGAACACTTCCAAACTCATTCTATGAGGCCAGCACGGCCTTGAGTCCAAACTGGACAAAGACCCCACCAAAAAGGAAAACTACAGACTGAACCTGAATGTAAAAATTCTCAACAAAAATTAGCAAACTGGATCCAACAATACATACAAATAATTATTCACCACAATGAATTGGATTTATTCCTGGGATGCACAACCGATTCAATATCTGCAAATCAACTGATGTGATACATCACATTGATAAAAGAAAGGATAACAACCACATGATCCTCTCAATAGATGCAGAAAAAGCATTTGACAAAATGCAGCATCCTTTCTTGATGAAAAAAAGCACTCATGAAAGGAGGGATAGAAAGATCTTGCCTCAATATCAGTATGTCCAGATACGAAAGTCCCACAGCTAATACCATCTTCAATGAGGAAAAACTGAGAGCCTTCCCCCTGAGGTCAGGAACACGACTGGGATGTCCACTCTCACCACTGTTATTCAACATACTGTTGGAAGTCCTAGCCTCAGCAATCAGACAACAAAAAGAAATACAAGGTGTCCAAATTGGCAAGTAGGAGTCAAAACTTCCTTATTCACAGGCATGATACATTCCATGGAAAATCCAAAAGACTCCACCGAAAAACTCTTAGGACTGATACAGGAATTCAGGAAAGTCTCAGATTATAAAATCAATATACAGAAGTTGGTTTCATTTCTATACACTAATAATGAATCAGCAGAAAGAGAAATCAAGGAACTGGTCTCATTTAAAACTGCTTTAAAACCATAAAATACCTAGGGATAAACCTAACCAAAGAGGTAAAAGATCAGTACTCTTAAAACAATAGAGGGGCGCCTAGGTGGCTCAGTTGGTTAAACACTGACTTCAGGTCAGGTCATGATCCCGCCTTTGTGGGTTCGAGTCCCGCGACAGGCTCTGTGCTGACAGCTTGGAGCCTGGAGCCTGCTTCAGAGTCTGTGTCTCCCTCTCTCTCTCTCTCTCTCTCTGCCCCTCGCCTGCTCATGTGGTCTCTCTTTCTCTCTCTCAAAAATAAACAAACATTAAAAAAAAAAATAAAGGAACAAACCATACAACATCTATGAGAGAAATTGAAGAAACACAAAGAAAGGGAAAAACTTTCCATGCTCATGGATTAGAAGAACAAATAGTGTTAAAATGTCAGTACTACCCAAAGCAATCGACACATTCAATGCAATCCCTATCAAAATAACAACAACATTCTTCACAGAGCTAGAACAAACAGCCCTAAAATTTGTAAGGAGCCAGAAAAGACCCCAAATAGCCAAAGTCATGTTGAAAAAGAAAACAAAGCTGGAGACATTACAATTCTGGACGTTATGGTGTATTAGAAAGCCACAATCATCGACACAGTATGGTACATGCACAAAAACGGACACAGACATCAATGGACTGGAATAGGGAACACAGAAATGGACCCTCAAACATAGGGCCAAGTAATCTTTGATAACGCAGGAAAGAATATCCAATGGAAAAAAAATAGTCTCTTCAGCAAATGGTATTGGGAAAACTGGACAGTGAGAAGAATGAACTTGGACTATGTTCATAAACTACACACACACACACACACACGCACGCACACACACACACACACACACCCCTCAAAATGGATGAAAGATCTAAATGTAAGAAAGGAACCATCAAAATCCTAGAGGAGGAGAAAAGAGGCAATCTACCTCCTTGATCCTGGCCACAGCAACTTCTTGCTTGTCATGTCTCCGAAGCAAGGGCAATAATAACCAAAATGAACTATTGGGACCTCAAGATAAAAAGCTTCTGCACAGCAGAGGACACTATCAGCAAAACTAAAAGACAACTGAATGAGATGGGAGAAGATATTTGCAGGTGACATATCAGATAAAGGGTTAGTATCCAAAATCTAAAAAGAACTTATCACACTCAACACCCAAAAACCAAATAACCCATTGAAGAAATGGGCAAAAGACATGAAGAGACACATTAACAAAAATGACATCCAGAATGGTCACACATGAAAAGATGCTCAATCTCACTCGTCATCACTGAAATACAAATCAAAACCATAATGAGATATCCCCTCACACCTATCAGAATGGCTAAAATTAACATCTCAGGAAATGACAGATGTTGGCAAGGATGCAGAGAAAGGGAATGGTTTTGCAATGCTGGTGGGAATGCAAAGTGGTGTAGCCACTCTGGGAAATAGTATGGAGATTCGTCAAAAAACTAAAAATAGAACTACACTAGGACCCAGCAATTGCACTACTATGTATTTATCCAAAGGATACACTAACGCTGACTCGAAGTGGCACATGTACTCCAATGTTTATAGCAGCATTATCAACAATAGCTAAATTATGCAAAGAGCCCAAATGACCATTGACAGATGAATGGATAAAGAAGATGTGGTATATTCATACAATGGACTATTACTCGGCGATCAAAAACAATGAAATCTTGCTATTTGCAACAACGTGGATGGAATCGGACTTTATTATGCCAAGCAAAATATATCAGAGAAAGACACATATCATATGATTTCTCTCATCTGTGGAATTTAATACAACTGATGAACCTAGTGAAAGGAAAGCAAAAATAAGATACAAACAGAGAGGGATTCAAACAATCTAAGAGACTCTTAAATACAGAGAAGAAACTCAGGGTTCCTTGAGGGTAACTGAATAGGGGTATGGGCTAAATGGGTGATAGGCATTTAGGGGGGTTACTTGAGATGAGTACTGGGTATATTTTGTACTTGATGGATCACTAAATTCTACTCCTGAGACTGTATTCCACTATAACGTAACTAACTTGGGCTTAAATTTAAAAAAGAAGAAATATTAAAAATAAGTAAAGAAATGTACTACCAGTGAAAAGCAAAGAATATTTAAATCGGACTGTTTGGGGCACCTGGGTGGCTCAGTTGGTTGAGAGACCGACTTCGGCTCAGGTCATGATCTCATGTTTTGTGAGTTCGAACCCCGCATCGGGCACTGTGCTGACACCTCAGAGCCTGGAGCCTGCTTCTGATTCTGAGCCACCCTCTCACTCCACCCCTCCCCCACTTGTGCTCTGTCTCTGTCTCAGAAATAAACATTAAAAATTTTTTTGAAATCAGACTCTTTGAGTGGAAATGAAAGACCGAAAGTGTTACAGATAAGAAAGGATCACAGAAAACATCAAGAAACAATGGCAAAACAATTAGTAGAATGGCACTAAATACATACCTATCAATAATTACTCTGAATGTAAATCAACTACATGCTCCAATCAAAAGACATTGGATAGGGTGTCAGAATGGACAAAAGAACAAACAAACAAACAAACAACAAACAAGACCTATCTAGATGCTGCCTACAAAGCCTTATTTGGACTTAAGTCACCTGTAGATTTAAAGCGAGGGAATGAAGAAACATTGATCATGCCAATAATGTCAAAAGAAAGCCAGTAGCAATACTTATATCAGGCAAAATAAACTTTAAAACCAAGACTCTATTTTGGTGCCATTTGGGTAAATACCTATTAGTGAAATTGCATGACCTAATATTTATAGCAGCATTATCAACAGTAGCCAAACTATGGAGAAAGCCCAAGTATCCAAAAACTGATGAAAGTATAAAGAAGTTGTGTGTTGTGTGTGTGTGTTGTGTGTGTATAAGTATGCATACGCATATGTACATATATACATATGTGTATGTTCATACGTACATACATGTGTATATACAATGAAATATAACTCAGCTTCAAAAAGAATAAAATCCTGCCATTTGCAACGATGTGGATGGAGCTAGAATGTGTTATTTTAAGTGAAATATGTCAATCAGAGAAAGACAAATATATGATTTCACTCATGTGGAATGTAAGAAACAAAACAGATGAAAACATCGGAAGGGGGCAGGAAAAGAGAAGAGTGGTAACAAACTACATGAGTCTCTTAATGTTAGAGGAAAAAACTGAAGGTTGATGGAGGGAGATGGGTCGGCGCTGGGCTAGATGGGGGACGAGTATTAAGGGGAGCACTTGTTGTGATGAGCACTTGGTGTTGTATGTATGTAAAGGATGAATCACTGAATTCTACTCCTAAATCCGAGAATGCACTGTATGTCAACTAAGACTTAAAACAAACAAACAAACAAACAAATAAATAAATAAGTACATACATACATATATACATACATACATACATACATACATACATACATAAAGCTATAACAAGAGATGAAGACAGACACGATCTCATACTAAAGGGGACAGCCAAACAAGAAGATCCAATGATTATAAATTCTGATGCACCCAACATGCGATCACCAAGTATATGAAACATTTAGCAACAACCATAAAGGAACTCATTTATAATAATATGATGATAGTAGAGGACTTTAACACATCACTCACATCAATGGACAGAACCTATAAACAGAAAGTCAACAAGGAAACAATGGCTTTGAATGACACACTGGACCAGATGGGTTTAACAGATATATTCAGAACACTCCATACTAAAATGGCAGAGTACACATTCTTTTCAAGCGCACATGGGGCATTCTCCAGAACTGATCACTTTCTAGGTCACAAATCAGGCTTCAAGAGGTACCCAAAGACAGAGATCAGACCAAGCATCATTTCTGACTGCAAAGCTAGCAAACCTTCAAAAACCTTCAAAACCTCAAAACCTGTGGTTTTTGAAGTCAACCACAAAAAGAAGGTGGGGGGGAGGCCACAAATAAAGTGAGGTTAAATAACATACTACTAAATGAATGGGCTAAACAGGAAATCAATGAGAAACTACACTGAAACAAATGAAAATGAAAATACACTGGTAAAACCCTTTGGAATGTGGCAAAAGTAGTCTACGATGGAGGTATATAGCAATTCAAGCCTACCTTAAAGAGCAAGAAAAACCTCAAACAATCCTAACTTACAACTAAAGGAATGAGAAAAAGAACAGCAGAAGGAAGGAAATAATAGAGATTAATACAGAAATAAGGAATATAGAAACCAAAAAGACACTAGACCAAATAAATGAAACCAGGGGTTGGGTTTTTGAAAACAGCAATCAACATGAAAACCATCTAGGAAGACTTTTCACAAAGAAGAGAGAAAGGACTCAAATAAAATCACAAATAAGAAAGGAGAAATTACAGTCAACACCACAAAAATACAGTTAGAAGATAATATTATGAAAAAGTATATGCAACAAATTGGACACTCTGAGAAAAAAGGACAAATTTCTAGAAACACACAAACTACCAAAATTGAAACAGGAAGATACACAAAATCTGAAAACAAAGTAATCAAAACAGTAGCAAAAAACCCTCTCCCTCCAAGGGAACAAGAGTTCAGGGCCAGATGGCTTCAATGATGAATTCTACCAAACATTTAAGGAAGAGGTAATATCTATTTTTCTCAAATTATTAAAAAAATAAAAAAAAGGAAAACTTACAAATTGATCTTATGGGGCCATCATTACCCTGATACCAGAACGAGAGAAAACATCCACTAAAACCAAAAACTGTAGTGGTGCCTGCGTGGCTCAGTCGGTTTACTGTCCCAACTCTTAATTTCGGATTAAGTAATTATCATGCGGTGTGTGGGTTCGAATCCTATGTTGGACCCTGCGCTGACAGTGTGGAGCATGGCCAGGATTCTCTCTCTCCCGGCCTCTCTGCCCCTCCCTCACTTTTATGTATTCTATCTCTCCAAGTAAAGAAATAAACATTTTAAATGTGTTAAATTTTTTTCAATAAAACTTCAGACCAATAGCCTGATGAGTATGTATGCACAAATTCTCATTAAAATACCTTCAAATTAAAGTCCACAATACATTAATAGAATCATTTACAATAATCAAGTGGGATATATTCCTGGGCTGCAAGGGTGGTTCCACATTCACAGATCAATCAACATGATGCACCACAGTAGAAGAAAGGGTAAGAAAAATATGATGCTTTCAACAGATGCAGGAAAACCATTTCACAAAATTTCACATCCATTAATAAAACCCCTCAACAAAGTACATTGAGACTCAACCTACCTGCACATAATAAAGGTCATCTAGGAAAAACCCACAGCTAATCTCATCCTCAATGGGGAATAATTGAAAGTTTTTCCTCCAAGGTCAGGGACAAGACAAGGGTGATCCCTCTCACCACTGTTATTCCACATAGTACTAGAAGTCCTAGCCACAGCCGTCAGACAACAAAAAGAAATAAGAGGCATCCAAATCAGCAAGGAAGAAGTAGCACTTTTGCTATTTGGAACTGGCATGATGCTCTCTATAAGAAACATGAAAGACTCCCATAAAAATTGCTAGAATTGATATATGAATTTGACAAATCACAATATACAGAAATCAATTTACATAAATGTACTGCATTTCTATAGATGAATAATGAATTAACAGAAAGAGAAAAGGGATCAATCCCATTGACAGGTGCACCAAATACCCCCAAGATACCTGGAATAAACCTAACCAAGGAAGTGAAATACCTGTACTCTAAAGGCTATGAAACACTGATGAAAGAAATGGAAGAGGACACAAAGAAAAGGAAATACATTTCATGTTCACGGATATGAGGAACAAAATACTGTTAAAAGGTCTACACTCCACAAAACAATCTACACATGTAATGAAATCCCTATCACACAAACAAAACATTTGTCACAGAACTGGAACAAATAATCCCAAAATTTGTATGGAATGACAAAGACCCCAAACAGCCAAAATAAATTGAAGACCAAAACTAAAGCTGGAGTCATCACACTTCTAGACTTTAGGTTATATTACAAAGCTGTACTGAACAGAACAGTATGGTACTGGCAACCAACAACAACAACAAAAACAGACGCAGAGATCAATAGAATGGAAACCCAGACATGAACTCACACATATATGGTCAATTAATTCTCAACAAAGCAGGAAAGGATATCCAATGGGAAAAAAAGATACTCTTGGGACACATGTGTGGCTCCAAAGCGTGTGATTGTGGATTCAGCTCAGATCATGATCTCAGGGCAGTGCAGAGCATGCATGGGATTCTCTCTCTCCATTTCTCTTTGCCCCTCTTCTGCATATTCTCTCTCTCTCTCTCTCTCTCTCTCTCTCTCTCTCAAAAATATATACATGAAGTTAAAAAAAAGTCTCCTCAACATATGGTTTTGGAAAAACTAGACAGCAACCTGCAAAACAAAACAAAAACACAAACGGACCACTTTCTTACAACATACACAAAAATAAATCCAACATGAATAAAGAACTATGTGTGAAACCTGAAACCATAAAAATCCCAGAGGATACCTAACACAGGCAGTATCTTATTTGACATTGGCCGTACAAACATCTTTGTAGATATATCTCCTGAGGTAAGGGAAACACAAGCAAAAATAATGGGACTTCATAAAAATAAAAAGTCTGTCACCAAGGAAATAGTCAACAAAACTAAAACACCTACAAGAATATTTGTAAACGACATCTGATAAAGGGTTAGTGTCCAAAATATATAAAGTTATACAGCACCCAAGAAATGAAAAATCCAATTAAAAATGGGCAGATGACATGAATGGACATTTTCCCAAGGAAGACATACACATAGCCAAGAGACACATGTAAAGATGCTCAACATTACTCATCTTCAGGCAAACACAATTCAAAACTACAATGAGATAACACATGACATCTGTCAGAATGACTAAAATCAATGAATGATGAAACAGCAGGTGTTGCAAGGATAAGGGGAAAGAGAAACCCTGTTGCACTGTGGGTAGGAATGCAAACAGGTGGAGCCACTCTGGAAAACATCATGGAGATTCGTTTAAAAAAAAAATGGAAATAGAACTACCTTACGATCCAGCAATTTCACTACGAAGTATTTCCACAAAGAATACAAAAATAATTCTTCAAAGGGATACATGCACCTGATGTTTACAGCAGCATTTTCTACAACAGCCAAATTACAGAAACTGCCCAAACATCCATCAACTGATGAATAAACTGAGATGTAGTGTATGGAATGTAATATTATTTAGCCGTAAAAACAGGAAATCTTGTCATTGGCCACGAGGTGGATGGAGCGAGAGAACGTTATACTGGGTGAAATAAGCCTGTCAGAGAAAGACAAATACCAGATGATTTCACTAACACGTGGAAATGAAACAAAACAAAGGGGTGGGGGGAAGGAGACAGTGACAAACAAACAGACTCTTAACTAGGAAACAAACTGAGGGCTTCCACAGTGAGGTGAGGGAATGGGTGAAACAGCTGCTGGGGATTAAGAAGTGCACCTGGGATGAGCTCCGGGTGACGTGTGGAAGGGTTGCTCTATATTGGACACCTGAATCTAATATTACACTGTATGTTTACTAAGTGCAATTTAAATAAAATATAACATAAGGTTAAGACACCAACCTACCAGGTTTTCTGTAGTTTTCAATCGCTTCATTAGGTTGGAAAAATAACCATAATTTTTTTAAAAAAGCATGTATGATGTGGGGGACAGTTTGTGCCCTTACCTTGGTCTCTGGTTCCAGCAGGACTCGGAAAGTGGGTCCCAGCTCATTCTTCTAGAAGGTCCTGAGATGAACATTTCATGTATTCAAGTCCTAATGGAATGCAGCTCCCGTTCTTCTGAATTTGTCAGGGTTTCTTCCCGGAAACAAGCCTGAACCCAGAACAAACCATCGACTGCATCTATGAGGTGATGTCGTGGGACCCCGCAATCCACTAGTCCTTTCGTAAAATACGTCTTGTTCAAATACTGTCCAGGCAGTGGAGGAATGAAACACGGGAACAACCCAGGAAATGCAAGGGCCTGTGCTGCTTAGCAACCAGCTTGCCCAGGGAGGCCACCCAGCGCCCCCTCCTCAGCACTCAGTACAACAAGGCAGCTTCTCTCTGGCGACTCAGGAGATGCCAAGTTGCTGCAAACCTCCCAAGGTCTCCCCTGGGGCTTGTGGCAGAACCTGCTGGAAACGCAGCTCTGATCTGTGTCCTGAGACAGCGGTAGAGGCCCTGTGTCCTCTGGGAGCAACAGCAGCCCTTCCTGATCTGAAGTGCCCTGGGTCAGAAAAGCCGATGGTGCGCCCTCTGCTGGCCATCACTGCCTAGGCAGAGGAAACCGCCCCTCTGGGTCTGTGGTCCTTGAGCTCTCTCTGCTGGCTACCATGGGAATTCCTGCAATGTTGAAGGCCCTGGGGGCTCAGCTGAGGGACCGAAGGTGCTCTGGGCAACCCAGCCTGTTCTCCACATTGGGAAGGGTCTTAGTGACAGGGCCTGGGACACAAATCTTTTCCTTCTCCCTTCTTTTGAGTGAAGAATGAAACCGAATTTATTAACATAATGGCATCATTTGTAATGTTTTAAGCAATGTCCACAGAAAAATAGACCGCCAATTTACACATGCTGAGCAAGTAATTGTGTTTACCACCAGAGTGTTTAGGTTAGATGAAGAATTGACACCTTTGAGAGAGAGATAACTCCTTCCAGCTATGGAATGAATGAGTCCTAGGGATACAAGAGACAGCCAATTGAATAGTGTCAATCCTGTAATAATATTGTTGCATGCTTTCACATGATAGCTACACTTATGCTTAAGTACAACATAATTTATAGGCATATGGAATGACTACAATGTATGCCTAAAACTAATACAACAAATGTGTGAAGAATATTTCAGTGAAAAGTCGACATCCTTTATGCTATCTTTAATTAATTAATTTATTTTTTTTTTTGTCAATAAACTATCATTCCTGGGGTGCTTGGGTGGCTTAGTCAGTTAAGCGTCCGACTTCCCCTCAGGTCATGATCTTGCAGTCCATGAGATTGAGCTCCGTGTCAGGTTCTGTCCTGACAGCTCAGAGCCTGGAGCTTGCCCCAGATTCGGTGTCTCCTGCTCTCTCCCCCCTCCCTCCCTCAGGCTCTCTCCAAAAAAGAAAAACAGAAACATTTTAAATTAAAAAAAAATCATTCCTAATTTAGGACCTGTGAAATTACACTTATACTAGGTTCTCTAACATCACCATCTTGATGTTGAGAGTTTATCTGAATAGTCACTAATAATATCTATGATGACACATATGTGGCAGGGTCAGAATGCAACTTATAGGGAGCTACGCATCTGTTATGAATTTACTGTATGTATCCTTGGCTAATATTTCCAATGAAATGTGCTTTAGGGATACAGATGTATGAAATAATGTCCATCAGTCATATAGGTCAAATTCCTATAGGACCATTCATTATGCCTTCAATTACTAATTGCCATCTCTTCAGAATTAAAGCTGGGACAAGAAAATGTCTTTGAATTTGATGTAAGAGAAGACTATGGTGTTTTAAAGGGTTCACTTACCATCTGGCATCCTCAGTTTGGCAGTGGACAGGAGGATAGAAACCCACGATCTTGATGCACACCGCTAGTTCCAGAGGGAGAATATGGACCTTCTTGTCAAATGCTTTTTATCACTATCAGCAGTTCAACTCTGCCAGGTCCAGACTGCCGGACCTGGAGGCAACACAATGCCTGATGCCTGGGTTCAGAACATGAGGAAGGCCAGCTGGTAGGGAGCGGCGGGGAAATCCAACAGGGCCTGGGGCAGTGAGGGAGATGGGTCCGGGTCCCCTCCCCACAGGGCGGCTCTAGTATTTACCTGCCAAAGAGCAGCACACTCTCCCTCAAGACATCCCTCTCCATGACAGAACATGAGGCTGTGCCCCCACAATTCCAGGAGAAATGAGGGATACCCATCTTTTCAAATGCAATAGCCTCTGCAAAGCTTGGCCCCAGGGATGTTGGAATCTGGAGTCACGGAACACTGATGCCCATGATACCAGCCATTTCTGCCCCAGCACTCAGAGACACTTCATACATCCCCTCTCCCCTGGCCCACCCCACCCCATCCACATTCCTGGACCAGGTCTCTACTTTCTCCTTGTACTTCCTCTTTGTCTCTCTTTCTCTCTAACCACATCTCTCTCTATTTCTTCCTTTCACTCTCTAGGACTTGCCCAATTTTCCTATCACAAATTCAATGTCTCTCTCCCTGCCTGTCTCTTTCTCCAACTCTCCCCAGGCTTCAGGCTATCTGCTCTGTGTATGCAGCCCTGTCCAGGAGCACAGGGCCCTCCTGTCTCTCCCTCTCTCATGTCTTGTTTTGTCCCAGGCCCTGATCAAAATGGAGGAGAATCCCCTGTACAGCAGCTGCTCACGTTGACATTTGCTAGAGCAATACTGGCAGCATGTGGACAGCTAGACATTTACCCTTGGTGGCCCAGCCATGGCCCAAAAGCTGCTGGAGAGCTGGCTGCTTCCCTAAGCTGGGAGGAAAAAGGGGCTCACAGGTTCAGAGTCCCTGCGGCAAAGTGGATTGGCTTGGCCTATGTAGAAGGAGCGATATGCTTACACCCAACTCTCCTGGGTGGTGTCCAAGGAACCTATCTCAGACCATGGAGCTCTGCCCTACCCATCCCTCAGTAAGGCAACACGGGAAGCTTTGTGGGACATCATGTGACTCACCACAAAAGCTGCACCATTTGCTCCCTTGGAGGCCACCTAGATTGGTGCTATTGGGGGAAGCTGGTAAGGTGCACAAGGGCACAAGAGCTGAGTTAATGAAGGGCCTCCCCACTGGTCTCCTGAATCCATTCCTCAGCATCGGAAGAGACCCTTTCCTGGAGACAGATACCTGCCCTCCTCATCAGCACAAACCCCATCAACTAGTACGCACGCCGTGTGCTCATGAGTATCTATCTACAGATATAACAACCACCACCAGGTCTCCCTAAAGGACGTATCCAACTCCTCAGATGGAACTATAGGTCCCTTCCAGGCATTACAACCCCAAAGAATGATCTGTCTTCTTCCACCAATCCTGTACATACTATGTGTTGGCTAACTGCATATACAGGAACCCCAAAGTGTGCGCTTGATGGGGAATGAGTGTTGATTTTCCTGGAAGCAGATGCTGACACAGAAACACAACTGTGACAAGTGTATTAGGGGAAATTAGGGAGAACAAAGTGGAGGGACAGGGTGGTCAGGGAAAGCATTCAGACCAAGGGACAGATTAGACACCATCTCTAAATAAATAATAACCATAGCTGGTTTGTAATGGTTCAGTGTCCTCTTCAAATTTCAAACGGATTGTCCTCTATGTCAAAGTAATTTTGACTTATTGCAAAGGGATCTTCTGTTCTTCTCCATGCATTTTGTCTTCTATAATACATCTGTGGCCTTGGATGAGCACATATTTGTGTGGCTGCATTTGTGTGTCTACCTCAGATCTTAGATGTAGATGCCTGAATATACACATTCTCATATTTATCTTTTCCTTCTTTGTAAAGTACGACCTGAATTTTAATAGAAAAAAAAACACAGGTGTTTTTGTTGTATCTTTTGAAATAGGAATTGCCAGTCTCCCAACCTCAGGCATTATACCCTTAATTTCATGAAACTGAATGAACATCTGTTGGTGATCTGTGTGCAGATACATTCATTTCCACCCTGAGAAGAGTGAATGCCCACTCATCACATACATTTTACAAATTCTTTATGTGCTTAACCACCTCCTCATCGCACTGACCTCAGAGACCAACATTGTTCCTGCTTCTCAGATTACAATGCTGAGGCTCTGAGTTGGCCTCACTGAGAGCTGGCATTAGGGCTGAGACAGCAGGATCACAGGCAGTGCCTCTGGAAATTGTGAGGGAAGTTTCAGAGATGTACACCTTCATGCAGCATCATGAAAGTAGGTTCAGGGGTGTGGTGACAAGATTCCAGCAGGGGCATTTCCTGGTCAACCCTGACTTCCCTGCTAAGAGTCTGATTCAGGCTGAAGGCCAAGGAAGCCACACAGCTAATCTACAACCTTTAATCACATTTAGTCTCACAGACTTAGGCACACAAACTTAGGCAGACAAGCATCCCATAAGAACCAAGGTAAAATACAAATCTCCAGGGCATTCTTTCACAAGGATCCAGAACCCTCGGGAGAACCTCCAAGAGAAACAACAGTCTTTATTTAGATAATGAACTAGGTGCACTTTGGCCACAATGACATTTCAGAGATGATACCTGCATGAACTATCCTTGAACCCATACAGCAGCTCTGTGTGGATGTCACTTTGCGCTCACTCTCCCTGCCCAGGTTGTGGGCCCTGCCACAAATGGCCTCCAACTCCATCTCACTGAGTCCAACATCCTCCCCTCTGTACCATCTCAGCTCTCCCTTCTCATGCACAGTCTCCAATTCATTCCCATGAGATTCATGTCTCCGTCTCTTGTACTTAAGGACCCATTACTGGAGCTGCCATTATTGTAGACCAGAAGCTCCATGTAATTTAATGCATGGGACTCTCTCCCCATTAGGACAGTTGAAGCCCCTGATGGTAAGGGTTTGCCTCATCTCTCACAGAGCCAGGGACATGGACTATGTACAAGGCACATCTGCAGAACTGATATGCCTGCTTTTCTATTAAAAGACTCTTTCCTTCTCCACAAAGGCTATATGCAGCCAGCTCAGTAATGGAAATGACACAGCCCAACATATGTATGTCCTGAGAAACTTGAGGAATCTTAACAGTGTCCTCTTCCAATAGCGCCCTTGCATCACAAAGCGTGTGAGGCCATCTCTACGTCTTCTCAAAGACTCAACAACATAGAAGCTGAACATGCTGAACATGTCAGCTCATAGAGCTCAGTTCATCTCACAAATAGTCGAGGTGGAGGTGGTGGGTCCTGTACCTGAGAACATCAAGGAGCTGGAGGTAGCCCATAGAACCCATGAACAGTGATAAAGGGTATCTGTGGGGGATGGACCTGGGAAAGAAGGAGGTCCTCTTGCATCCATAGGGACCTACAGAAGTGACAGGTGTGTTGGTATGACAGACAGAAGCAGAACGCCCACAGGAGCTGAAACACAATGAAGTAGGTGTCAGCACCTGGCCCCTTGTTCATTCATGGGTCGTAGTAGAACAGAGCATCAGTGTCAGAAAACTCTACCCTTCCATGAGGTCCCACCTATAGCCTGAAAGTACCAGATGCCACAAGGAAAAACTACTGTTGCCACACATCACTGCCAATGTTTACAAATGCAGAAAGGCAAGGAGTCCTATTCTAGAAGATTGATGGCAGTAATGCCAGTATAATAAAGGAACGTATTCCAGAGAGGCAGGCATCTATGTCCAGGACCCCTCTGGTGTCCTCTTCCACCAGATCTGAAGACTTTTTATTAGCACATTGAGAACAGACAGAACATGAGGAATGAAAGAAATGACCAGAACCACACAGAGATCCAGGGCCACCCCAAGGTCAAAGCTCTACCTGCCATCCCATGCCTGTCCTCACTCTGCTTCCCTCCCTGACAAAGACATCTTCTATGCAAGGCCACAGAGACCTCTGAGGAGATGGGGGTTCCTGGAGTCCAGAATTGGGTCCTGGATATGTGTTTGCTGAGGGAAACACATTACCTGTGCATATTCATTGGTCTCAAGTATGTTTATCTTAATTCACAGGTAATTCAGCTTTTAAATACAATATGAGTTGCAGAGCTATTTTGTGCCATTGTAAAAGGGAGGTAGAAATTCTACGTAAAAGAATGAACAGAAACATGTCTCAATTTCAGGTGCAAAACTCCCATAAGGTATCATGAGACAAAGTACCGATTACAACTGCTCCCGGGACACAAGAGAACCTACTCCTATAAACACAACTGAAGAACTCTGTGAGGAATTGGCCCTGCAGGTAATCACTGATTCTCTCCCTTCACGACTGCAGTTCCACGTACATTTTTTATTACACGTGCCACTTCTGAAAATTCAGAGTATTTCCACCTAGGGGACAACTGGAGAAATTCTCTATCATACATTTACCAACACAGAAGGACTAGTAATGAATTCTGAAATTTTTCTAAGAACCCTCAGCACTGCACAAACACACAATATAATGTTGGAAAGAGTTTTTATCTATTCCAGTCATGAGGCTCATAGCAGACATTCTGAACAAATTCATGGCCTACACTGAAATAGGAAAAAATGAAAATAATCAGGATAATCCCATGTAAAGAAGGTCCTGAAGGAATCAGACGCTCCAGAAGACTTGAGGGTGCAGTGAAGTGTCATCCTCCTCAAGTTATTTCCACAAACACTAAGTGAGAGCCACGTGGTCCTCAGCCTCCATGCACTTGTGGTGTCCAGAGGCACTAGCTAACATGATGATGTTACATTGGAGAAGCCTGGAGGCTTGTGAGGATGTAAATCAAACAGTAAAGACAACAGTAGACAAAAAAAAAAAAAAACCAAAACAAACAAACAAACAAACAAACAAACAAAAAAACCAGACAAGGCCAGATAAAAGTTTCCAGAAAGCATTGCAACTGAAACTGGCAACAGAATTTACCTTGTCTTTTTCTGCATCCTTGGTAGAGACACAACTGATATTTCCCATTGGAGCTGCATCACGTCTTAGGTTTCATAAAGGATGGAGGTGGATGGAGGTGGATGGAGGTGGATGGAGGTTGATTCTGACTTGCATAGACTGTGTGGAAGAAAAACAAACCATCCTGAACATGTTTCATTATATTCAACTCATTCACACTCTCAGGTTCCTTACCAGGGACAGAGTGTTTTTCATGTGCCTCGGGTGACCCTTGAGGACAAGAGGGAGATCTGATCCTGTCTCTTGAGGAAGGTTTACAGGGCCCTGGTTCAGGTGTTTTTTATAGCTAATCAAGCAGCTGTGAACAGCTCAGGTCTCAACTCGCTAGAAAGCATGTTAGGGGTGTGTTTCATTGCTCAGAGAGCCCAGCACATGATCTCTGTACAAGCTACATCCTAGGGAGTGCTATGTCTGTCAGCACGTATAAGGCGTCTTTCCTTCTCTATCAGAAACACGTGTTGCCCAGCTCACTATGTGGAAATGACTGCCCATTTCATGCATGGCCTGAGAAACTTGAAGAACATTACAACATCCTCACTCAGGCTGACCTGAAAGCCCTGTGGTGCCATCACTGCATCTTCTTCAACACATAACAAGTAAAAGACAAAACGTGTTTTAGAAGTCAACTCATACTGGTCATATCACCTTTCCACATAGTGGAGGAGGAAGGTGAGGTCCCAGAGGACCCCAGTTTGGAGAAGATGGGCGTGGTCCAAAGCCCATGGGTTGTGATTAAAATCAGCCCACGGGGTATGACATGGAGGGCACTTCTGGGAAAGGAGGAAATATCCTGGAAACCATGTGGATGGACCTGAAGGACAGAAATTAAACTTTTGAGATTTGGTAGGGTAAAAGGTGAAAAATCCAACCCCAGCACCAACACTAACATACCTGAACCCCAATGAAGCCGGAATGGTACCTGTCTCCTTCCCCTCCACCTGGTTTCAACAGGGCAGCATCAGTGCCACTAAAATCCATGGTTCCCATTGGGTCCCACCTAGAACTTCTAGGAGTTGGAGGAGACAAAGCAGTGCCTTGCTGGCAGCATGGTACTAGCTGTGTCTGCAAATGTGGGGAAGGAAGTGGGTAGTCTTAAAGGATCAGAGGGATAATTCCAGACAACTAAAGAAAGTCTGTTCCACACACACAGTCTTCTATGTCCAGGACTACTCTCCACCCAGCCCTTCACCACCTCAACAGCTCCGTCTTGGCATAGTAAGAGCTGAAACGATGGGGAAGAATTTTGTTTCTGTACTATTCATTTACATCTTTAATCCATTTCAAGTTAATTCTTGGAGTGGTATAACATAAGGTGCTAAGCTTTATTCTTATGCACGTGTATATCCAATTTTCCCAGCCCCAGTTATTCAAGAGACTACCCTTCTCTACTGTGTATTCTTGACTCCCTTGTCAAATACTAGTTGACTGTTCATGCAAGGATTTAGTTTGGGCTCTCAATTTCTGTTCCATTGTCTTGTGTGTGTGCTTATGCCAGTGACATAACTGATTTCTTTGTGTTAGAATGCAGCTTGAAATCGAGAAGTGTGATGCCTCCTGTTTTGTTCTTTCTTGGCATTGGCTACTTGGGTTTGTTTTTTTTTTTTTTTTTTTTGTGGTTCCAAATACATTTGAGGATATGTGTTTCTAATTGCATAAAAATTGCATCGGAGTCTTGATAAAGATTGCACTGAATCTCTAGATGGCTTTGGGTAATATGGACATTGTATCTATATTAATTCCTCCAAAAGATGGACGTGGGATGGCTTTTCACTGACTTGTGTGTTCTCCTGTTTCTTTCATACAAATTGAATTTCTTCCATTTCAGTATGCGGGTGTTATAGTTTTCTGTAGAGAGATCTTTCACTTCCTTGGCTAAATTTATTCCTATGCAGTTTATTGTTTTTGATGCTATTGTAAATGGATTGTTTTCTTTTCTTCTTAGATAATTTGGTTACTGTATAGGAAAGCTACAGAATTTGATATGGTGACTTTCTAGTTTGGAACTTTAATGCATTTCTTGATTAGATATTAACAAGTTCTTTTACACTGAATTATTTCATTCTTTTACCTTATTAAAAAATCATGTTATTTGGGAATAGCTGATACAGTGTGTTACATTAGTTTCAGATGAACAACATAGTGATTGGACAAGTGTATACATTCTGATAAGCTAACACAGGTGTAGCTACAATCTGTCACCATGCATCACTATTCTAGTACCATTCTCAATGTTCCCTATGCTATATCCTCTATCTGTAATTTATTATTCCATAACCAGAAGCCTGCATCAACCAATCCCCTACACATAACTAGGGCATCCTTGTCTTGTTCCTTATCTTAGAGGACAATCTTTCACGATTTCACTATAGAGTATGATGTTAGATATGGGCTTCACATACATGGCCTTTCTTATGTTGAGATATGTTCCCTCTACAGGGAATTTTTAAAGAGTATTTTAGCACAAATGGATACCAAATTTTCTCAGAACTTTTTTTGTGTGTCTATTGACATCGTCACAGGGGTTTTCTTTTTAATTTTGAAAATGTATGGCGCGCCTGGGTGGCTCAGTTGGTTGAGCGTCCGACTTTGATTCACATCATGATCTCACTGTCTATGGGTTCGATTCCCGCATCAGGCTCTGTGCTGACAGCTCAGAGCCTGGAGCCTGCTTCAGATTCTGTGTCTCACTCTCTCTCTGCCCCTCTCCTGATCATGCCCTGTCTCTCTCTCTCTCTCTCTCTCTCTCTCTCTCTCGCTGTCAAAAATAAATAAACATTAAGAAAAATTTTAAAAATGTATTTATTTTGTTTAGTTTAAATTTATTTATGTATTTCTTTAGTATTTATTTTTTCAAGTTTTTATTTAAATTCCAGTTGGTTAACATACAGTGTAATGTTAGTTTCAGGTATACAATGTAGTCATCCATCACTTACATACAACACCCAGTGTTCCTCACTTCTAGCGCCCTCCTTAGCCCATGACCCATTTAACCCATCCCCCTGCCCACCTCCCTTCTAGTAATCCTGCGTTTGCTATTTATAGTTAAGATTCTGGTTTCTGGTTGATTTTTCTTTCATTCAAGGATGTGAGGAGTCACATTTATTGATTTGTATTTCTGAAACATACTTCCTTTACAGGGAAAAAAACCCTACATCACCGTCAATGATTCTTTTTATGTGATGCTGAATTTGGTTTGCCTGTATAACACTGGTATTATTCATCTATATTCATCATGGGAATACTGGCCTAAAGTTTTCTGTTCAGGTAGTATCCTTTTCTCGTTTCCTGCCAGGGTAATTCCAGTCTCATGAAATGAGTTTATGGTGTTCATTCCTTTTGGATCAGTGAGAGGACTGCTGTTATTTCTTCTACAAACGTTTGGTCACATTCACCAGTGAATCTACCTGGTCCTTTTCTTCCCTGAGAGAATTTCAATTACTGTTTCAATTTACTTACTTTGGTTATCTTCTTGTATTGATGCAGTCTTCTTTAATGGGTCGGTGCAAACCTTCTATTTCTTCCTGATACAATCTTGGTAGGTTGTGTGTTTCTAAGAACCTATCCATTTCTTCTAGTTAGGCGATTTGCTGGCATCTAATTTGGCCATGGTCGCCTCTTTGTCTCCTTTATGTTTCTTTGGTATCAGGTGTAATGTCTTCTCTTTTATTTATAATTATTTTCAGTTGGGTCGTCTCTCTGTCTTAGCATAGTCTATGTATAATCTTGAAAATTTTGTTTCACTCTTCAGAAAACCCACTTTTGGTCTTCTTCATATTTTCTATTGATTTTAACGTCTCAGTTTCATTGGTTTCGACTCTCATATGAATTACTTTCTCCTTTTTGAGAACATTGGACACTGGTAGATTGTTTTTTTCTAGTTCTTTTAAGTTAAAGGTAGGTTGTTCATTTGAGTCCCAAAGCTATCCTCCACGCATGCAAAACCAGTGACTCATCAGAGAACCTTCAATAGGTCTCTCCTGCCCTATTTCTCATTCTCCAAACTCTGAGAAATGGAACCAGAAAATTTATTTGAAGACACAATAGATGAAAACTTCCTTAATGCGGGGAATGAAACAGATCCAGAAGCAGGAGGCAAAGAACCCCCAAAATATTCAACAGAAGCAGATCCACATCAAGTCATCTAGTAATTAAAATGCAAAATGCCGTGATAAAGAAAAAAATTTAACAGCAGGAAAACAAAAGATGACAATTACCTACAAGAGAAACCCCATAAGGTTATCACTGGATATTTTTCAGAAGAAACTTTGAAACTGTAAGTGAGCAGCACGGTATGGTAAAGGTGCTGAATGGATAGCATCTGCAGCCAAAGAGAGTCTATCCACAACACTATCATTCAGATGGAAGAAGAGATCAAGAGGTTCCCAAATAAATAGGGAGTTCACAACCAACAAACCACCCCTGCAAGAAATGTTAAAGGGGACTCTTTAAGTGGAAAAGAAACACCTAAAGTGACAGTATTAAAGTGCGAAACGCAAAGGCAATAAAAATGAGTATATCTGTAAAACATCAGCCAAAGTATTCGCGATATGAAAGGTTTTGAAATATGACACTACATATCTACAACACGGGGAGGAGAGGAGTAAAGAACTGGTTCAAACTTAAACAACTATCAACTAAATATAGACTTCTATATGCACAAGTGGTTAGGTACAAATCTAATAATAACCACAAATCAAACACCACCAATACATATGCAGACTATAAAGACAAGCAATTTCAACTGTGGTACTAAAGAAACCCAGCACACCATAAAAAAGAGAAAGAGGAGAAAGGATCAAAAAGGTTCAGAAACAACAATCATCAAGTAATAAAAGGACAAGTATATGTCTATCAATTACTTTGAAGGAAACAGAATAAATGCTCAAATCAAAGGCACAGGGTGACAGATAGGGGCCCCTGGATGGCTCAATCACTTGAGATTTCAACTCTTAATTTTGGATCAGGCTATGATGCCAGGGTCATCGGATTGAGCCCCAATTGGGCTCTGCACTCAGCATGGAACTTGCTTAAGATTCATCCTCACTCTCATTCTCTCTTTTTGTCTCTATCTCCCCCATTCCTCCCACCCCGCCCTCCCATCCCTGAGCTCTCTCTCCTCATAATAAAAGGCACTGGGTAAGAGAATGAATGAAATATAGGACCTATCTATCCTCTACCTATAAGAGAGTAATTATAGAAGTAAATTATCAAAAGAAAACAGCAGTAGCCATACCTATATCAGACAAATAGATTTAAAAATAAAACACTAACAAGAGAGAAAGAAGGACACTATAATGATAAAAGGTATAATCCAATGAAAGATACAACAATTGCAAACATATATGTGCTCAACCTGAGAGCATCCAATACACAAAACACTGAAAACCTAAAGAATTGATACTCATACAATCATAGAAGGGCACTTTAACACCGCAAAGACATCAAGGGAGATATCATTCCATCAGAAAATATACATTTGTATATTTTCTAATAACAGCATGCACATGGGTTCCAGAATTGATGAAGAAATTCTCAACACGGAACGTGGAATATCACCATGTCATTTACAAAGCGTGACGGCAGCGGCATGAGAGGATACCTGAAGCCTACTCTAAGGGTGGCAATTACATTTGTCTAGCCTTGGAACACATAGAATAATCCTGACCAGCACACAAACTTGTGACTCCACTCAGCCCTTTGGGAAGACACCTGCTGGGCTCTGGGGTAACTACCCGGAGCATCCAGGGACCTAACCCTAAACCAAATGGTTACCCTAACCAGAATACTCACCCTACACCTAACCCTATATATCATAGTGACACTACAACAGATGCACATCGGAGCATGTGCCCACATTTCAGCCTTACATGGAATTCAAAACACTGATGTCGCTTTGACCCTGGCGACTTCCCTGGACCGAACCATAAACCTCTCACAACACCACGTGACTGGGGTCCAGAAGTGGTAAAGTGTCACTCGGAATGGAACCTGGAACCTCACCATGTCACTTCCCAGGCCCGGCTGCAGCTGCCCGAAAGGATTCCTGAGGCTTACCCTACCACGGGGCCATAGATTTGTGTGAAATTGGAAGCCAGAGAGTGATCTTGACTGACACCTCCCTAGTGCCCTCAACTGAGACCTTCGGGGAGACCACTACACTGATGTGGGTTCAGCGCCTGGAACCTCCTGGGACCTAACCCTAATCCTAACCCAACCCCTAATTGGAATCCTCCACCGAAGTCTAAGCCAACATCGAACCCTAACCCTATACTTGAGACCCACCATCGCATACACCCTCACTTCAGACCTTGAGGGAGATCATGAGTCTCGGATCGAGTGGTCCTGGCCACTAACCCTAGCTAAACATGGAGACCCAATACCCCAGTCTGAAACACCACGCGCCAGGGGTCCAGAAGCAGTGCAGGCTCAGTCGGCATGGAACCTGAAACCTCAACATGTCGTTTCCCAACCTGGCTACAGCTGCCTGAGAGGATTCCTGAGGCCTCCAAGAACAGGGGACCAGAGAGGTTGTGGTCTTGGAAGCCAAAGGTGATCCTGAATGGCACCCTCCCATCTGCCTAAAAACAGACCTCCGGGGAGTACACTGCACTGCTGAGGGGTCACCACCACATCCTCCCAGGAACAAACCCTAACCCTATCCCTACCCGTAACTGGAACACTCCACTGAAACCTAAGCTGACCATGAAACCAAACCCTAGACTTGAGCCGCACCGTCACATGGGCCTTCACTTCAGCCCTCGAGGAAGATCACGAGACTAGAGTCGCTTCTGCCCTGGCGACGTCCTTGGAAAGCTCTCTCCCCATGGGGACATAATAACAAAGTCTGACAATACCACGTGCCTGGGTTCCAGAAGCGGTGCACGGTCACTCGGCATGGAATCTGGAAGGTCACCATGTCGTTTCCCATGCCCGGCAGCCGGTGCCCGAGAGGACTCTTAAGCCTCCCCTACCAGAGGCCCATAGAGTTGTGTGGCCTTGGAAGCCAGACACTGATCCTGAACGGCACCCTCAATGTGCCCTCAACTCAGCCCTTCAGGCACACCACTGCACTGCTGGGGGTTCGGCGCCTGGAGCCTCCTGGGACCTAACCCTAACCCTAAGCCTAACCCTAACCCTAACCGCAACCCTCCACCGAAACTTAAGCCGACCTCGAAACCTAACCTTACACTTGAGCCGCACCATCGCATGGGCCCTCACTTCAGCCCTCGAGGGAGATCACGAGACTGGAGTAGCTTCATCCCTGGCGACGTACGTGGACAGAATCATAACCCTAGCTAAGACTCTCTCCCCATGGGTCCCAACCCAAAGTCTGAAAACACCACGTGCCTGGGGTCCATAAGCGGTGCAGGCTCACTTGGCATGGAACCTGGAAACTCACCATGTTGATTCCTAGGCCGGCACCACCTGCCTGAGAGGTTCCTGAGGCCTCCCCGACCAGGGGCCCAAAGAGTTGTGTGGCCTTGGAAGCCAGAGACTGATGCTGACTGGCACACTCCCTTGTGCCATCAACTCAGCCCTTTGGGTAGAACACTGCACTGCTGTGGGTTCAGCGACTGGAGCCTCCTGGAACCTGACCCTAACCCTAACCCTACTCCTAAACAAAACTCTCCACCGAAACCTAAGCCACCCTTGAAACGTCCCCCTACACTTGAATGCACCGAGGCATGAGCCCTCACTTAAGCCCTTGAGGGAGATCATGAAACTGGAATCGCTTCTTCCCTGGACACGATCCTGGACTGATCCCTAACCCTATCTTAGGCTCTCTTCCCATGGGGACCCAAAACCAAAATTTGACACCACGTGCCTGGGGTCCAGAAGCGGGGCATGGTCACTCGACATGGAACCTGGAAGCTCACTTTGTTGTTTCCCAGCCACGACAGAAGGTGCCCAAGAGGATTCCTGAGGCCTCCCAGATGAGGGACCCATCGACCTGTGACCTGGGGAGCCAAAGACTGATCCTGATGGGCACCCTCCCTTGTGCCCTCAACTCGGCCCTTCAGGGAGAGCACTGCCCTGCTGTGGGTTCAGTGCCTGGAGCCTCCTGGGACCTAACCCTAACCCGAACCCTACCCCAAACCGGACCCCTGCAACAAAACCTGAGCCGGCCTTGAAACCTAACTCTACACTTGAGCCGCGCCATCGCATGGGCCCTCACTTCAGCCCTCGAGGGAGATCACGAGACCGGAGTCGCTTCTGCCCTGGTGACATTCCTGGACCAAAACCTAACCCTACGTAAGGCTCTCTCCCATGGTGACCCAATAGCAAAGTCTGACAACACCACGAGCCTGGGGTTCAGAAAAGGTGCAGGCTCACTCAGCATGGAACCTGGCAGCTCACCATGTCATTTCCCATGCCCGGCTGCAGCTGCCTGAGAGGATTCCCAAGGCCTCCCCAACCAGGGGCCCATCGACCTGTGTGGACTTGGCAGCCAAAGACTGATGCTGACCGGCACCCTCCATTGTGCCCTCATCTCAGCATTTTGGAGAGACAACTGCCATACTGTGGGGTCGGTGCCTGGAGCCTCCTGGGACCTAACACTAACCCTAACCCTACCACGAACGGGACACTTCCACCGAAAAGTAAGATGGCCTCGAACCCTAACCCTACACTTGAGAAGCCTCATCGCATGGGCCCTCATTTCAGCCCTCGAGGGAGATCACGAGACCAGAGTCACTTCTGACCTGGCAACGTCCCTGGACAGAACCCTAACCCTAGCTAAGGCTCTCTCCCCATGGGGACCCAATTCCAACGTCTGACAACACCACGCACCTGGGGTCCAGAAGTGGTGCAGGCTGACTCGGCATGGAACCTGGAAGTTCACCATGTCTTATCCCAGGCCCGGGTCAGCTGCCCGAGAAGATTCCTGAGGCCTCCCCAACCAGGGGCCCAATGACGTGTGTGGCATTGGCAGGCAAAGACTGATGCTGACAGGCACCCTCCACTGTGCCGACAACTCAGCCCTTCGGGGAGACCACTGCCCTGCTGTGGGTTCGGTGCCTGGAGCCTCCTGGGACCTAACCCAAACCCTAACCGTACCACGAACCGGACGCTTCTACCGAAACCTAAGACAGCCTGGAAACCTAACCCTACAGTTGAGCCGCAACATTGCATGGGCCCTCACTTCAGCCCTGGATGGAGATCATGAGACCAGAGTCTCTTCAGCTTTGACGTCGTCCCTGGACCGAACCCTAACCCTAGCTAAGGCTGTCTCCCCATGGAGAACCAATAACAAAGTCTGACAACACCACGCGCCTGGGGTCCAGAAGCAGTGCAGGCTCACTCCGCATGAACCTGGAGCTCACCATGTCGTTTACCAGGCCCGACTGCAGATGCCCGAGAGGAATCCTGAGGCCTTGCTGACCAGGGGCCCATCGACATGTGTGGCCTTGGCAGCCAAAGACTGATCCTGACTGGCACCCTCATGTGTGCCCTCAAATCAGCCCTTCGGGGAGACCACTGCCCTGCTGTGGGTTCGGCGCCTGGAACTCCTGGGAACTACCCCTAACCCTAAACCTACACTGAATAGGAAGCCTCCACTGAAACCTGAGCCAGCCTCGAATGGTAACCCTACATTTCAGCTGCCACGTTGCATGGGCCCTAACTTCAGCCCTCGAGGGAGATCACGAAACTGGAGTTGTTTTGGCCCTGGCGAGGTCCCTGGACCGAACCCTAACCATAGCTAAGGCTCTCTCCCCATGGGGACCCAACACCAAAGTCTGACAACACCACACGCCTGGGGTCCTGAAGCAGTGCAGGCTCACACGGCATGGAACCTGGAAGCTCATAATGTCGTTTCCCAGGTCTTACTGCAGCTGTCTGAGAGGATTCCTGAGGCCTCCCCAACCAGGGGCCCATCGACATGTGTGGCCTTGGCAGTCAAAGAATGATCCTGACCGGCACTTTACCTTGTGCTCTCAACTCTGCCATTCGGGAAGAACACTGCACTTCTCTGGTTTCATCACCTGGAGCCTCCTGGGATCTAACCCTAACCCTAACCCTACCCTGAACCGGAACCCTCCACCGAAATCTAAGCTGGCCTCGAACCTAACCCTACACTTGAGCCACCCCGTCACATGGGCCCTCACTTCAGCCCTCGAGGGACATCATGAGACAGGAGTTGCTTTGGCCCTGGTGACATCCCTGGACTGAACCCTAACCCTAGCTAAGACTCTCTCCCCACTGAGACCCAACATAAGTGTGACAACATCACGTGCCTGGGGTCAGGGAGCGGTGCAGCCTCACTCAGCATGTAACTTAGTAGCTCACGATGTCGTTTTCCAGGCCAGGCTGAATCTGCCCGAGAGAATTCCTGAGGCCTCACCGAGCTGGGGTCCATCGACTTGTGTGGCCTTGGCAGCCAACGACTGATCCGGACCAGCACCCTCCCTTGTGCCCTCAACAGAGCCCTTCGGGGAAACCACTGCCCTGCTGTGGGTTCAGCACAAGGAACCTACTGGGCTGTAACCCTATCCCTACCCCAAACCGGACCCCACCCCTGAAACCTAAGCCGGCCTCGAACCCTAACCCCACACTTGAGCCACCACGTCACATCGGCCCTCACTTCCGCCCTCGAGGGATACCACAAGACTGGAGTCGCTTCGGCCCTGGCAACGTCCCTGGACCGATCCCTAAATCTAGCTAAGGCTCTCTCCCCATGGGGACCATTTACCAAAGTCTGACAACACCACGCGCCTGGTGTCCAGAAGCAGTGCAGGCTCACTCGGCATGGAACCTGGCAGCTCACCATTTTGTTTCCCAGGCCCGACTGAGCATCTGCCCGAGAGGATTCCTGAGGCCTCCCCGATCAGGGGCCCATTGACGTGTGTGGCTTTGGCAGCCAAAGACTGATTCTGACTAGCACCCTCCCTTGTGCCCTCAAATCAGCCCTTCGGGGAGACCATTGCCCTGCTGAGGGTTCGGCGCCTGGAGACTCCTGGGACCTAACCCTAACCATAACCCTGCCCTGAAATGGAGCCTCCACTGAAACCTAAGCCGGCCTTGACCCCTAACCCTACACTTGAGCCGCCCCATTGCCTGGGCCCTCCTTTCAGCCCTCGAGGGAGATCGAGAGCCTGGAGCCGCTTCAGGCTTGGTGACGTCCTTGGACCGAACCCTAACCCTAGCTAAGGCTCTTGCCCCATAGGTACCCAATACCAAAATCTGACAACACCACTGCCTGGGATCCAGAAGCGGTGCAAGTTCATTCGGCATGGAACCTGGAAGCTCAGCATATCAATTCCCAGGCCCGGCTGCAGCTGCCTGAGAGTTTTCCTGAGTCCATCCCGACCAGGGGCCAATCGAGTTGTTTGGCCTTGGCAGACAAAGACTGATACTGACCGGCACCCTCCCATGTGCCCTCAACTCAGCCCTTAAGGGAGACCACTGCTCTGCTGTGAGTTCAGTGCCTGGAGCCTCCTGGGACCTAACCCTAACCCTAACCCTACCCCGAACTGAAACTGTCTTCCAAAACCTAAGCCGGCCTCGATCCCTAACCCTACACTTGAGCCGCCCTGTCTCATGGGCCCTCATTTCAGCCCTTGAGGGACATCGAGAGCCTGGAGTCACTTCGGGCTTGGCGACGACCCTGGACTGAACCCTTACCCTACCTAATGCTCTCTCACCATGGGGACACAATACAATATTCTGACAACACCACGCGCCAGGGGTCCAGAAGCGGTGCACCTCACTCAGCATGGAACCTGGGAGCTCACCATGTCGTTTCCCAGTCCCGGCTCTACCTATGCGAGAGGATTCCCAAGGCCTCCCTGACCAGGGGCCCATCGACCTGTGTGGCCTTGGCAGCCAAAGACTGATCCTGACCGGCACCCACCCTTGTGCCCACAACTCAGCCCTATGGGGAGACCATTGCCCTGCTGTGAGTTCAGAGCCTGGAGCCTCCTGGGACTTAACACTAACCCTAACCCTTCCCCGAAACAGAGCTGCAAAAGAAACCTAAGCCGGCCTCCAACCCTAACCCTACACTTGAGCTGCCCCGTCGCATGGGCCCTCACTTCAGATCTCGAGGGAGAACCTGAGACTGGAATCGCTTAGGCCCTGGTGACATCCCTTGACCGAACCGTAACCCTAGCTCAGGCTCTCTCCCCATGGGGACCCAATACCAAAGTCTGACAACACCATACGCCTGGGGTTTAGAAGCGGTACAGGCTCATTTGGCATGGAATATGGAAACTTACCATGTCGTTTCTCTGGCCGGCCTGCAGCTTCCCGAGAGGATTCAAGAGAACTCCCCGCCCAGGGGCCCATCAAGTTGTGTGGCCTTGATAGACAAAGACTGTTCCTGACCGGCACCCTCCCTTGTGCCCTCAAATAAGCCCCTTGGGGAGACCTCTGCCCTGCTGTGGTTTCAGCGCCTTGAGTCTCCTGGGACCTAAACATAACTCTAACCCCACCCCAAACCAGAACCCTCCACCAAAACTTAAGCCGGCCTGGAACCCTAATCCTACACTTGAGTCGCCTGGGCCCTCACTTCAGCCCTCGAGGGAGATCACGAGACAGGAGTCGCTTCGGCCCTGGCGACTTCCCTGGACCGAGCTCTAAACCTTCCTAAGGGTTTCTGCCCATAGGAACCCAAAACCAAAGTGACAACACCTCGCGCCTGGGGTCCAGAAGCGGTGCAAGGTCACTCAGCATGGAACCTGAAGCTCACCATGTCATTTCCAGGCCCGGTTGCAGCTGTCCGAGATGATTCCTGAGGCCTCCCCGACAATGGGCCAAGAGATTTATGTGGCCGTGGAAGCCAGAGACTGATGCTGACAGGCACCCTCCCTTGTGCCCTGAACTCCAACCTTCAGGGAGCCCACTGCACTGCTGCCAGTTTGGCGCCTGTAGCCTCCTGGGACCTAACTATACTCCTAAACGGAACCCTCTACCGAAACCTAAGTTGGCCTCGAACCCTAACCCTACACATGACCGCACCATCGCATGGGCCCTCACTTAAGCCCTCCAGGGAAATCACAAGACCGGAGTTGCTTCGGCCCTGGCGATGTCCCTTGACAGATCCCTAACCCTAGCTAAGGCTGTATCCCCATGGGGACCCAATACCAAAGTCTGAAACACCACGCGACTGTGATCCAGAAGCAGTGCTGGGTCATTAGGCATGGAACCTGGTAGCTCACCATGTCGCTTCCCTGGCCCAGATGCTGTTGCCCCAGAAGACTCTTGAGGCCTCCCCGACCAGGGGCCCAGAAAGCTGTGTGGCCTTTGAAGCCAGAGACTGATGCTGACCGGCACCCTCCCTTGTGTCCTCAACTCAGCCCATCGTGGAGACCACTGCACCCCTGTGGGTAAGGCGCCTGGAGTTTCCTAGGACCTAACCCTAACCCTAACAATACCCCTAACCATAACCTTCCACCGAAACCTAAGCCGTCCTCGAACCCTAACCCTACACTTGAGCCGCACCGTCGCATGGGCCCTCACTTCAGCCCTCGAGGGAGATCACGAGATTGGAGTGGCTTCGGCCCTGGCGACGTCCCTGGACATAACACTAACCCTAGCTAAGGCTCTCTCCCCAAGAGGACCCAATACCAGAGTCTGACAACACCACGCGCCTGGTGTCTAGTAGCGATGCAAGGTCACTCGGCATGGAACCTCGATGCTCACCATGTCGTTTCAGAGGCCCAGATGCAGCTGCCTGAGAGGATTCCTGAGACATCCTCGTCTAGGGGCTCAGTGAGTTGTGTGGCTGTGTAAAGCAGACTGATGCAGACGGGCACCCTCCCTTGTGTCCTTAACTCAGCCCATTGTGGAGTCCACTGCACCCCTGCAGGTTAGGCACCTGGAGCCTCCTGGGACCTAACCCTAAAACTAACCTTACCGCTAACCCCAACCCTCCACCGAAACCTAAGCCGGCCTTGAACATAAACCCTACACTTGAGCCGCACCGATGCATGGGTCCTCACTTCAGCCCTCTAGGGAATCACGAGACTAGAGTCACTTCGGCCCTGGCGATGCCCCTGGACCGAACCCTAACCCTAGATAAGTCTCTCTCCCAATGGGGACCCAATACCAATATCTGACAACACCACGTGCCTGGGGACCAGAAATGGTGCAGGGTCACTCAGCATGGAACCTAGAAGCTCACCATGTTGTTTCCCATGCCCGCCTGCAGATGTCCGAGAGGATTCCTGACGCCTCCACGACCAGGGGCCCATAGAGATTGGTGGCCTTGGATTGCAGAGACTGATGCTGACTGGCACCCTCCAGTGTGCCCTCAACTCATCCCTTCGGGGAGACCACTAAACCGCTGTGGGTTGGGCGCCTGGAGCCTGCTGGGACCTAACCCTAATCCTAACCCTACCCTGAATTGGGACCCTCCACCGACACCTAAGCCGACCTCGAACTCTAACTCCACACTTGAGATGCACCGTCACATGGATCCTCAGTTCAGTCCTAGAGGGAGATCACAAGACTGGAGTCGCTTCATCCCTGGCGACGTCTCTGGATGGAACCATATCCCTAGCTAAGTTATCTCCCCATGTGGACGCAATACCAAACTCTGACAACACCACGCTCCTGGAGTCCAGAAGCGGTGCAGGGTCACTCGGCATGGAACCTGAAAAAGCTCACCATGTCGTTTCCCAGGACTGGCTGAAATTGCCCGAAAGAATTCCTGAGGCCTCCCCGACCAGGGGCGCATAGAGTTGTGTGGCCTTGGAAGGCAGAGACTCATGCTGAACTGCACCCTCCCTTGTGCGCTAAACTCAGACCTTCGGGGAGACCACTGCACTGCTGTGATTTCGGCAACTGGAGCCTCCTGGGACCTAATCCTAACCCTAACCCTACCCCTAATCGGATCCCTCCACTGAAACCTATGCTGGACTCGAAACCTAATTGTACTCTTGAGCCACACCATCGTATGGGCCCTCACTTCAGGCCTCAAAGTAGATAACGAGACTGGAGTCACTTCGTCCCTAGCGACATCACTGGACTGAACCCTAACTCTAGCTAAGGCTCTCTCCCGATGGGGACCCAATGCCAAAGTCTGACAACACCACGCGCCTGGGGTTGAGAAGTGGTGCAGGGTCACTAGGCATGGAACTGAAAACTCACCATGTCGTTTCCCATGCTCAGCTGCAGATGCCCCAGAGGATTCCTGAGGCCTCCCCTACCAGGGGCCCATAGATTTTTGTGGCCTTGAAGCCAGATACTGATCCTGACAGGCACCCTCACTTGTGCCCTCAACTGAGCCCTTCAGGCAGACCATGGCACTGCTGTGGCTTCGGAGGCTGAAGCTTCATGGGACTTAAACCTAAACCTAATCCTAATCGGAAACCTCCACTGAAACCTAAGCCAGCCTCGAACCCTAAACCAACACTTGAGCTGCACCGTCACATGGGCCCTCATTTCAGCCCTCAATGGAGATCACGAGACTGGAGCAATTCGGCCCTGGCGACGTCCCTGGACTGATCCCTAACCCTAGCTAAGGCTCTCTCCCCATGGGGACCAAATACCAAAGTCTGACAACACCACGCGCCTGGGGTCCAGAAATGGTACAGGGTCACACCCAACCTTGTGTGGCCTCCCCGACGAGGGGCCCATAGATTCCAGGGCCTTGGAAGCCAGAAACTGATACTGGCCTGCTCCCTCCCTTGTGCCCTCATCTCAGCTCTTCGGGGAGACCACTTCACTGTTTTGGTTTCGGTGCCTGGAGCCTCCTGGGATCTAACCCTAACCCTAACACTACCCCTAACCGGAACCCTCCACTGAAACCTACACTGGCATCGAACCCTAACCCTACACTTGAGCTGCCCAGTCGCATGGTCCCACACTTCAGCCCTCGAAGGAGATCACGAGACTGGAGTCGCTTCGGCCCTGGCAATTCCCTGGACCGAACCCTAACCATAGCTAAGGCCCCCCCCGGATTGGGACCCAATACCAAAGTCTGACAACACCACGTGCCTGGGGTCCAGAAGCGGTGCGGGGCACTCGGCATGGAATCTGGAAGCTCACCATGTCATTTACCAGTTCCGGCTGCAGCTGCCCGAGGGGATTCCTGAGGCCTCCCTGACCAGGGGCTCAAAGAGTTGTGTGCCCTGGAAGCCAGAGACTGATGCTGACTGGCACCTTCCCTTGTGTCTTCAACTCAGCCCTTCGGGGAGAACACTGCACCCCTGTGGGTTCGACGCCTGTAGCCCCCTGGGACCTAACCCTATCCCTAACCCTTCCCCTAACCAGAACCCTCCACCGAAACCTAAGCCGGCTTCGATCCCTAACTCTACACTTTAGCCGCACCATCACATGGGTCCTCACTTCAGCCCTCAAGGGAGATCATGAGACTGCAGTCGCTTCAGCCCTGGCGACGTCTGTTACAGCCCTAACCCTAGCGAAGTCTCTCTCCCCATGGGGCCCAAACCAAAATCGGACAACACCATGTGCCTGTGGTTCAGAATCATTGCGGGGTCACTCAGCATGGAACCTGGGAGCACCCATGTCGTTTCACGGCCCAGCTGCAGCTGAGAGAATTCCTGAGCCCTCCCCGACCAGGGGCCCAGGGAGTTGTGTGGCCTTTGAAGCCAAACACTGATCCTGACCCGCACCCTCCCTTGGGCCCTCAACTTAGCCCTTCGAGGAGTCCACTGCACTGCTGTGGGTTCAGCTCCTGGAGCCTCCTGGACCTACTCTAAATCTAACCCTACCCCTAACCGGGATCCTCCACTGAAACCTAAGCCAGCCTGGAACAGTACTCCTACACTTGAGCCGCACTATCTTATGGGACCTCATGTCAGCCCACGAGGGAGATCACGAAACTGGAGTCCCTTTGGCCATGGCGAAGTCCCTGGCCCAAACCTTAACCCTAGCTAAGGCTCTCTCCCTATGGGGCGCGAATACCAACGTCTGAGAACAACACGCACCTTAGGTCCAGAAGCGTTGCAGGGTCACTCTGCTTGGAACCTGGAAGTTCACCATGTCGTTTCACAGGCCCGGCTGCAGCTGCTCCAGAGAATTCCTGAGTCCTTCCCGACCTGTGGTCCATAGAATTTGTGGCCTTTGAATCCAAATTCTATTCTGACCGGCACCCTCCTTTGTGCCCTCCACTCAGCCCTTCGGGGATACAACTGCAGTGCTCTGGCTTCAGCACTTGGAGCCTCCTGGGTCCTTACCCTAACCGTAAATCTAACCACAATGGTCAGTGGAAACCTAACCCTTTCTGAGAGATTATCCTACACTTGACCCTCCCCATCGCTTGGGCCCTCACTTCAACTCTTGAGGGATATAACGAGTTTGGATTTACTTTCCCCCTGGGACGACCCTGGACTGAACTTCAAACCTAGCTAATACTCTCTCCCAATGGGGATCCAATACCAGAATCTGACAACACCACGTGCCTTGTCTCAGAAGAGATGAGGGATCATTGGACTAGATCCTGGTACATTAGCATGTCGTTTCCAAGGCCTGGCTGCAGCTGCCTGAGAGTTTTCCTGATGCCTACCCAACTAGTGGCCCATACAGCTGACTTGTCTTGGAAACCAAAGACTAATATTGACCAGCACCCTCCATTTTGCTTTCAACTCAGGTCTTTGGGGAGACAACTGCACTGCTGTGGTTTTAGCCCCTTGAGTCTCCTGGGAAATAAACCTAACCCTAACTCTAAGCTTATTCCTCAACCAAACCCTATTGTATAAACGAAGGTCATGAGACTGGAGTTGCTTCAGCCTTGGTGAAGTGCCTGGATCGAATCCTTAGCAATATTAAGGCTCTCTCCCAATCGGGACCCAATTCCAATGTCTGACAACAGCACTTACATGGGTTCGAGTATCAGTACAGAAATACTCGGCATGGAACGTGGAACATCACCATGTCATTTCAAAAGTGCACCTGCAGCTGCATGAGATGATACCTGAGGCCTCCCTGAAGGGTTGACCATATTTTGTCTGGTCTTGGAACCCACGCCTATTCCTAACTCGCACCCTCCCTGTGTACTCCACTCAGCCCTTCGGGCAGAAAATTGCTCTCCTGTGGGGTCAGTGCCTGGAGCGTCCTCGGACATAACCCTAACCCTAACCTTAACCCTTACCATAAACCTCAACCTACACCTAACCCTATCTGTCACAGTAACTCTACAGCAGACCCGCATATGCCCTCACTTCAGCCCTCCATGTAATTCACGACACTTGTGTCATTTCAGCCATGGTGATGTCCCAGGTCGAAATCTAACCCTAGCTACAGCTGTCTCCCCATGGGAACCCAATTTCACAGTCTGACAACAGCACACACACGGGTTCCTAAATCGGTGCAGAAATACTCAGCATGGAACCTGAAATATCACCATGCCATTTCCAAACCACGACTGCATCTACAAGAAAGTATTTCTGAGGCCTACTCGAAAGGTGTCCCTTAGAGTTGGCTGGTCTTGGTACCCAAAGATTAATCCTGACTGGACCCTCCATTGTGTACTCCACTCAGCCCTTCAGGGACGCAAGTGCACTGTTGAGGTTTCAGTGCCTGAAACCTTCTGGGACCTAACCCCAATCCTAACCCTTACCCTAACCATAACCATCAACCTACCCCTAAACCTATCTCATTAAAAAGAACAACAACAGAATCATAGCGTCCCAATGATAAAGAGAGAGAAAAGGGGTAGAAGTGTTAAGTTAGCAAATCATAGCAGATAATTTTTCTTACCTGGGAAAAGGCACAGACATTAAAATCCAGGAAGCACAGAAGTCTCTCATTAGATTCAAGAAAAACCCACAAGTAAAAGAAATATTAAATTCCAAGTCAGAGAATACTCAGGCAAGGAAAGAATCATGAAAGCAGCAAGGGAAAAAAGTCCTCAACAAACAATGGAAGACAGATCAGATTAGCAGCACACCTATTAACGGAGACTTGGCAGGGCAGAAAAGAGTGGCAAGGTATACTCAGTGTGCTGAATCAGAAAACTATGCAGCTAAGAATTCCTTATCCAGCAAATCTGTCATTCAATATAGAAGGACAGATTAAAAGTTTCCCAGAAAAACAAAACTTAAAGGAGTTCGCGACCACTAAACAAGTCCTCAAGGAATTTTCAGGGGGACTCTCTGAGGAATAAAAGATGTAAAAAAGAAAAAAAACACAAAAAGTACCAAAGACTTGATAGCACAAAAAACACCACCACAAAATCCAACTCTACAAGACACATAATGACAAAAATCTCATATCTTTGAGTACTCACTCTAAACGTCAGTGGAATAAATGCTCCAATCAAAAGACATAGGGTAACAGAGTGGGGAAAAAAAGAAGATCCATCTATATGCTGTTTACAAGATACCCACATGAGACCTAAAGACACCTTCAGATTGAAAGTAAGGGTATGGAGAACTATCTATCATGCTAATGGTAGCCAAAGAAAGCCAGAGCAACCATACTCATATGAGACAATCTAGACTTTAAAAAAAAGACTGATACAAGAGATGAAGAAGGATGTTGCATCATAATTGAGGGGGCCTATCCACCAACAAGACTTAACAATTGTAAACATTTATGCTCCCAATGTGAAAGCACCCAAAAATATAAATCAATTAATCACAAATATAAAGAAGATCATTGATAGTAAAACCCTAATAGTATGGGACTTCAACACCCCACTATAACAACAGAAACATCATTTAAACAGAAAATCAACAGACAATGGATTTGAGTGAGACACTGGACCAGATGGATTTAACAGATATTCAGAACATTTCTTCCTAAAGCAGCAGAATATACATTCTTCTCCAGGGCACATGGAACGTCTGCAGAATAGATATCATACTGGAAACAAATCAGCCCTCAAGAAGTTCAAAAAGTTCAAGATCATGCCATGCATATTATCAGACCACAATGCTATGAAACTCAAAATCAACCACAAGAAAAAATTTGGAAAGAAAACAAATACTTGGAGACTAAAGAGCATACTACTAAAGAATGAATGGTGGAATGCAAGCTGGTGCAGCCACTCTGTAAAAACAGTATGGAGGTTCCTCAAAAAACTAAAAACAGAACTACTCTACGACCCAACAATTGCACTGTTAGTCATTTATCCAAGGGATACAGGTGTGGTGATTCGAAGGGACACATGCACCACCCCCATGAGTATAGCAGCACTATCAAAAGTAGCTAAAGTATGGAAAGAGCCTAAATGTCCATCAATGGATAAATGGATAAAGAAGAAGTGGTACATATATACAAAGGTGTGTTACTCGGCAATCAAAAAGACTGAAATCTTGCCATTTGCAACTATATGGATCGAACTGTAGTGTATTATGTTAAGTGTAATTAGTCAGTCAGAGAAAGACAGAAACCATATGTCTTCACTCACATGAGGACTTTAAGAGACAAAACATATAAACATAAGGGAAGGGAAACAAAAATAAAATAAAAACAGTGAGGGGTCAAAACAGAATTAACTCATAACTATGTAGAACAGACAGAGGGTTACTGTACGGGATGTGGGAGGGGGTTGGGCTCAATGGGTAAGGGGCATTAAGGAATCTACTCATGAAATCATTGTTGCACTATATGCTAACTAATTTGGATGTAAAATTTAAAAAATAAAAAATAAAATTAAAAAAAAAGGAATGAATGGGTGAACCAAGAAGTTAAAGAGAAAATTTAAAAGTACATGGAAGGCAATGAAACTGATAACACCACACCCCAAAACCTCTGGGATTCAGCAAAGGTAGTCATAAGAGGAAGTTTATAGCAATCCAGGCCTTCGAAAAGAAGTAAGAAGGTCTCAGATACACAACCTAACCTTATACCTTAAAGAGCTGGAAAAAGAACAACAACAACAACAACAACAACAACAAAAACAAAAACCAGCAGAAGGCAAGAAATGATAAAGATTACATCAAAAATCAATGCTATCAAAACTGAAAACAAAACAAAAACACACACAGAAAAAACAACATATAACCCCACACAAAACAAACTAACAAACAAACAGTAGAACAGATCAATGAAACCAGAAGCTGTTTCTTTGAAATAATTAATAAAATTGATAAACCCCTAGCCAGTTGGATCAAAAAGAAAAAGGAAAGGACCCAAATAAATAAAATCAAGAATGAAAGAGGAGAGATCACAACCAACACAGCAGAAATACGAACAATGATAAGAGAATATTATCAGCAAATATATGCCAATAAAATCAGCAATCTGGAAGAAACGACAAGTTTCTACAAATATATAAACTACCAAAACTGAAAAAGGAATAAATAGAAAACTTGAACAGACCCATAACCAGCAAAGACATTGAATTAGTAATCAAACATATCCCAAAAAACAAGAGCCCAGGTCCAGATGGCTTTCCAGGGGTATTCTACCAAACATTTAAGGAAGAGTTAACACCTATGCTCTTGAAGCTGTCCCCAAAAAAGAAATGGAAGGAAAACTTCCCAACATTTTCTCTGAACCTAGTATTACCTTGATTCCAAAACCAGAAAAGGACCCACTAAAAAGGAGAAGTATAGACAAATTTTCATGATGAACATGGACACAAAAATCTCCCACAAGATATGAACCAACCAGATCCAACAATACATTTAAACGTTATTCACCAAGACCAAAAGGGATTCATACCTGGAATTTAAAGCTGGTTCAATATCCGCAAAACAATGTGACTTATCACATCAATAAAGGAAAGGACAAGAACCACATGATCCTCTCAATAGATGAAGAGAAATCATTTGACAAAATACAGCATCCTTTCTTGATAAAAAGCCTCAAGAAAGTAGGGATAGAAGGATCATACTTCGAGATCATAAAAGGCATATGTGAAAGACCCGACTCTAAGATCATCCTCAATGGAGCAAAACTGAGAGCTTCCCTACTAAGGTCAGGAACAAGACAAGGATGTCCACTCTCATCACTGGTATTCAACATAATATGGGAAGTCTTAGCCTCAGCAATCAGACAACACAAAGAAATAAAACCATCCAAATGGTTCAGGAGGATGTCGATCTTTCACTCTTCGTAGATGGCATGAAATTCTATGTGGAAATATAAAATAGTGCACCAAAAAACTGCTAGAAATAATACATGAATTCAGCAAAGTGGCAGGATATAACATCAATGCACAGAAATCAGTTGCATTCCTATGCACTAACAATGAAGCAACAGAAAGAGAAAACAGAGAATCGATCCCATTAACAATTGCACCAAAAACCATAAAATACCTAGGAATATATCTAACCAAAGAGGTGAAAAATCTATACACTGAAAACTACAGAAAGCTTATGAAAGAAACTGCCAATGACAAACACACAAAAAGGAAAAATATTGCATGCTCCTGGATAGGAAGAACAATTATTGTTAAAATGTCAATAGTACCCAGAGCAATGTATATACTCAACACAATACCTATCAAAATAACACCAGCATTCTTCACAGAGCTACAACAAAGAATCATACAATATGTATGGAACCAGAAAAGACCCTGAATAGCCAAAGCTATCTTGAAAAGGAAAACCAAAGTAGGAGGCATCAGAATCCTGGACTTCAAGCTGTATTACAAAGTTGTAATCACCAAGACAGTATGGTCCTGGCACAAGAACAGACACTCAGATCAATGGAAGAGAATATAAACACAGAAATGGACCCACAGACGTGTGGCCAACTAATCTTTGACAAGGAAGGAAAGAATATCCAATGGAATAAAGACAGTTTCCTCAGCAAGAGTGCTGAGAAAACTGGACAGCGACATGAGAAGAATGAGTATGGACCACTTTCTCACACTCAAAATGGATGAAAGATACTCAAATGGATGAAAGACCTAAATGTAACATAGGAAACTGTCAAAACCCTTGAGGAGAAAGCTGACAGAAACCTCTTTGATGTTTGCTTCCACAATTTCTTAGTCAACGAGTCTCTGGAGGCAAGGGAAACGAAAGCAAAAATGAACTATTAGGTCCTCATTAAAATAAAACGCTTCGGAACAGAGAAGGAAACAATCGGCATAACTAAAAGGCAACTAACAGAAAGGGAGAAAATATTTGTAAACAACATATGAGATAAAGGATTAGTATTCAAAATCTATAAAGAACATATCGAACTCAACACCCAAAAAACAAGTAATCCAGTGAAGAAATGGGCAAAGACATGAGAAAACACTTCTCCAAGGATGACATCCAGATGGCCAAATGAGACATGAAAAAATGCTCAACATCACTCATTATCAGGGAAATACAAATCAAAACCACAATGAGATCACACCTCACTCCTGTGAGAATGGCTAACATTAACAACTCAGGCAACAACAGATGTTGGCGGGGGAGCGGTGAAAGAGGAACTCTTGCACTGCTGGCGGGAGTGCAAAATGGTGAAGCCACTCTGGAAAACAGTAGGTAGGTTCCTCACAAAATGAAAAAGAGGACTACCCTAACCCAGCAGTAGCACTACTAGGTATTGATCCAAGAGATGCATATATGCTATTTCGAAGGGACAAGTGAACCCCAAAGTTTATAGCAGCACTATCAACAACAGCTAAAGTATGGAAAAAGCCCAAATGTCCATTGATGGATGAATGGATAAAAAGATGTGGTATATATATGTATGTATATATACATACGCAATTGAGTATTAGCAACCCAAAGAATAATTGTACAACTCCCATGAAGGCAAATATACTTTTTAAAACAAAGCTCATTATGAAATAGACAATCTATGCAGAAAAATCCTAAGTTCTATTTCCAACAACCAGCTGCACCCAAAGAAAGAACAAGACTCTCTTAAGTATAAATAACTGACTTTCAAAGTCTACTACGGTTTTCACCAATACAGCTCAGTCATGTTACCAAGAACACATGGTAAACTCTTACAACAAAGGCAATGACCTTTTCCTCTATATTGTAGGAAAAAATAACAGCTATTATCTTGACATTATGAATTCATTGTATAATTCAGACCTGTTACAAAGGAAACAAACTCAGTATTCTTGCTGGCTAAATTTTGCAAAGGGACAAATGCATTTATATAATCAATAAGGATAACAGAAATTGCAGCAGTAAAAAATAAAAGGATGTGATATTGTAATTCAACCTGAGGGTATAATTACTCAGATACTAAACTTAATCCCATTTCCTGGAATGTGACAGCAGCTTTACATGTACCGTTGCTTATAATATACCAGGCTGAAGTATGGCCTTTCCCTGTTCATCTTGGGGACAGTGTGGTGGATGAAAGAAAGTGGGCTTTGGAGCCCATGAGAACAAAGTTATCCAAAGAACAGCACTTACTAGTACTGTGATCTCAGAAACATGACCTACTCTTTCTTGAGCTTCAGATTGTGGATTTTCAAAATGAAAATAATCATACTTACCTCACCTAGATGTTGTGATGCCCATGTTAAGGATGTAATTCCAGTGCCAGCCAGGAACTTGGAGTATAGAGGTAGAGGGAAGACACAAGCCTATACAAATAAATAAACAGAGTTATAACTTAGGCTAAGGGCAAACTGGGATTAGCACTGTGTGAGCAAATAATGGGAAAAAGGGCATAGAGAAAAAAAAAACATGTAGGTAGTGACTAGGTACAACAGACAGAAAACTGTTATGGAATGCTTTTGCCCCCTAAGTCCATATATTGAAGTCCTAACTACCCATGGGACTGTACTTGGATACCATATCTTGAAAGGTAAAGTGGAGGTCAAATGAACTCAATTGCTGGGAGGGACCCTAATCTGATAACTGGTGTCCTATAGGAAGAGAGTGGGCACCTACACACATAGAAGAAAGACCACGTGAAGACAGTGGGAAGGAGGTCGTCCACCAGTCATGAACACAGGACACCCACCCTGGCCACACCTTGATCTAAAGTGTGAGAAAATTGGGGGCGCCTGGGTCGCTCAGTCGGTTAAGCGTCCGACTTTGGCTCATGATCTCGCGGTTCATGAGTTCAAACCCCGTGTCGGGCTCTGTGATGACAGCTCAGAGCCTGGATCCTGTTTCAGATTCTGTGTCTCCATCTCTCTCTCTGACCCTCCCCCATTCATGCTCTGTCTCTGTCTCAAAAATAAATAAACGTTAAGAAAAATAAAGTGTGAGAAAATAAATAAACCAATTTCTGTTGCTTAAGCCACCCAGTGTCGTACTTTGTGATCGTGGACCCAGCAAAGTAATATGAAATCCCAATATTACTTGCTCAGCAAATGGTGTTTGAGCCTTTGAAGGAGTTAGACACTGATCTAGAGCCCTACGGAAACAGCCCTAAACAAGCTAGTTTGGTCTTTGCACCCCATGGAGCCGACATTCTGGCAGGGACTGCAGTAGGCGACATCCAGCAAGCAAGAAAGAAAAACAGATGGTGCCAAGGGCCAGGAAGAAAAGAAAGCTAGGAAGGGATACCGGGTGTTCAGGTTGGAGAAGGAGCAGCTTTCGGTTTTAGATAGAGAGCTAGCAGAGACTCCACTGTGCAGGTGATGTCAGAGCAAAGATATGACGGAAATGATGGAGTATGCCATGTTGGTCTGTGGGAGAACATTCCTGACAGAGAGAGGAAAAGTGAGTGCAAAGACCTGAAGCAGGAATATGTGCCTGACATGCTCAGGGGGCAGGGAGGGGGCAGGTGTGGCCGCAGCCTAGTAAACAAGGGGAGGGGAATAGGAGAAGCCTTCAGGGAGGAAGCAGAGTCTGGGGAGGGTAGCACCTTTGTCGTATACTTTGGAGTCAGTAGTCTGGAGACATGAAGAGCTGGGGGCAGGGCATAAAGACTTGGAGGCCCCAGCTTCTGGTAGATAGAAGCCTGAGGCTGGCTGCAATGACACCAGAGTAAGGGTGGACTGAAAGCAGATGGGGGAGGGTGTGGGAAGAAGATGAGTACCAACCAACACAGACACTGGTGAGCAGCGGCCCGGATGGTGGGAGGAGGACGGAAGTAATTTTTAAAGAAAGGGAGTAATCAAGTGAGTCTGTAAAATGGTGCCACGTCATCCACATACTGGGGGTTGAGACTTCACTGTGAGCTTTAGCGATGTATGTCATTCATTAAAGAGATGAGAACTAGGGACGAGTGGGAGAGGAAGCCCATTCAGACTCAGCTGACAGAGACAAGGGAAGGTCTGCAGGCACCGGCACATGCAATGCTAGGCATAGGAAGACCAAACAGGTGGTGCTGGATGGGAAGTGATTGCTCCCCATGGGCTGGGAGAAATAGCTGGAGGTGCACAGAATGGCCGGGTCCTGAGAAAACTCGCGGTGTGCAGGAGAGAGAGAAGCGGTATGGGAAGCATATTAGCAAGACATGGATTCCTCCCTTAGGAATACGACCCAAATGTGTCAACGGGACACCAGCCAGAGCCATGGGGATAGATGTAGCAAGGTGGGCGGCTGTGAGGTTGTTGGGAATGTGTGTGATTGGGAAACACGATAAAGATGCCCTACGTTCTCTCTGCCTGTAGAATGGGATCATGGCCAGCATTTCAATACTGATGCACACGAGAAACAGAGCATCAAGCCCTCCATAGGGACTCCCAAATTGTCCTCTTACAGCAGACATTCCCACCTCCTTCCTGCACCCATCAACTTTGTGATGCCTGGCAATCCCTGATCTGCTAACCATTTTTATGATTGTGTCACATCAAGAGGATTATACAAATTGAATTGAAAAGCATGTGATCTTTTTAGGATTCGCTTTTCCACTCTGGGCATAATTCTCCAGGGATTCGGTCCTGCTGCAGTGTCTGTCAGCAGTGCGTGCCCTGGCACTGCTCACAGGTGTGCGCCCACCACACGGGGATAGCATGGTTTCGCTGTCTCCCTATGGAAGGACACGTTGTACTAGGCTGTTCAATGGCACTCAAAGAAAGCAAGTCCCAATAGCTGGAATCTAACTCCCATCGATGGGATCTAGTTAAGGATCTTGAGTCCTGGGTTGCCTAAGTGAGCCCTAGATGGAATGACGAGCATTCTTAGACAGGCGAAGGGAGACTTGACAAATAGGAGGCACTGTGTCCATGAAAACAGACTGGGGTGATGTGGTCACAAGCCAAGGGAGGTTGGTGGCCACCAGGAGCTACTAGACGGAAGGGGTACACTGTCCCCTGGAACCCTGGAATCTCCACCGGGAGTAGAGCCCTGGTGACACCTTAGTCTCAGTAAAGGGATTTCGGGTTCCTGGCCTCCAGAACTCTGAGAGAACATGATTTTGTTCTCATAAGCCATCAAGATTGTGGTAAAAGAGCAGGTGTGCGCACAACAGGCCCCCATTCCCATCTCCCTTGGACTTTGGAGTCTTCCTTCCCTGAGAAAGTCAGGGAAGTTCTGGCATTTCAACTTAGTTGACTGCAGGCAGCCATTGAGTCATTATTATGACTATTCCCCGTTCTCCAGGCAACATATTAAATTACATTTCCTGCAGGAAGAACCGTGTATCCATGTCTGGCCTATCTTATGTCACCCTCTTTGGTGTAATACTCTTCGAACCCACTCCCATACTTGTCCCCCATCTACTACCAGTGCGAAATGGTAATATCCTGCAACTCCCCTGCATGGACACCTGATCATGCGTGGACCTGATCCCACACCTCCGTTTGGAGTACACTGGAATCCCTCTATTTTCCAGGAAGTAAACACAGATGGTAGACGTGGAGCGTGAAGATCACTGTTCTCGGTCATGACAGTATTGTCTTAGATGAAGCCATTGAAACCTTTTCTCTAGGGGTCCTGGGGTGGGATAGGACTATTTTCCTCAGACAGGGGAGTTGCTTCTCTTGGCAACAAACACAAGATACTCACCTCATGAAGTCATACGTTTTCTGGTGTTTTTCCCTTGCTTTCAACCTCTCCTATTTCCTGCGTATACGCCAGACACCCAAAACTGACCCCGGACAGGCTCTGTAACTGCCCCCCATGGCCACAGTGACAACTCCACCCGTGATCCTCCAGTGTGCTGTCCTCCATCACTCCACACCAGCACTAGTGGTAATGTGAGCAAATGTGAAATCACCTCTTACCACCAATGTCCAGTATCCACTTCTGCCATCAAGGAAGCTACTTGTATGTCTTCTACTGGAAGATCAGTCCAGTCCCAGAATTCCAGTTCTAACCGATTTCCTGTGGCCACTCGTGGTACAAATTACCACTGGTACAGGACTGCGACAGAGGCAGACAGCACATCCAAAAGCAGTGAGTGAAGAGCAGTGCAAAGGTAAGAGAACCTCCAGGAGATGGTGGAGAGGCCAAAGCAGCCATGCTAAGCAAAGACAAGATGTTTCCACCAAGAAGAAACTGCAAAGAAAAGTGGTTCCTGATCCTGTAATATTTATCCGGAGAGGGGAGACTTGTGGGGAGGTGTAATGCAGAGGAACATGACTACAGAAGCTCCCTGTTATCCATGGGGATATGTCCGGAGACCCCAGGTGGGTCCCGGAAACCATGACAGTACAAACACTGTAGTGGCCATGAAGGGGTGCTGGCGCCACAACCCTACGTAAACCATGAAGGGGCACAGGTGGCTCTCCCCTACATCGCCCAGGAAGGGACACAGGCGTGACATATATACAAGGCCAATGAAGGGGAACAGATGGGCTGCAAGTATCAGACCCCTGTATTGCCGATGTAGGGGTATCAAGGCTGTCCTTGAAGGTCAAAATATATGATTCACACACTGTAGGCAGCTGTTAGAGATACGGCCATGAGCATTCGTAGTAGATCTCAGGCACTGGTATATGATCTTAAGATCTGAGTATCAAAAATAGACAACCAACTCCTAAGTTAACACTGGGTGTATTTCATAATAGAAACAATATTGGTAGTATGTGCAACAAGAAATATTTGTACTTGCCTAAGCTCTATCAGGGCGGATAACCATGGATAGTTAACCATAAGATAAAAATAACCTAACTGTAAAGTCAATATCAAACCAACTGTTGATGCAACACAGATAGGCCATTAAGAAAAGATGAAAAGAAGTAAAAGGAACTCAGCAAACACAAACCCCATCTGTTTACCAGTAAAGTCACCTCTAGCATTTCTAGTTTTAGAGGCTCTGCCTGCCCAGAGACATTCGTGAAATGGCCATAGTATCCTGACCATGCAAAGTAGCATAATCACTTGTTCCCTAAATAGTGACTCGTATGAACGGCCACACGAGGGTTTTACTGTCTCTTCCAATCGGTGAAATGGACCTTCCTGTGAAGAGGCGGGAATAGGGAAAGAAGACAAGTAGAACGATGGATCTGCCTTCAAATGTTTTTAGCTTCATGTTTTTGGAGAGAGAGAGAGAGAGAGATACAGAACACACGTGGGGAAGGGGCAGACAGAGAGTGAGACAGTATTTGAAGCAGGCTCCATGGTCAGAGCCATCAGCACAGAAGTGAAGCCAGGGTTTGAACCCACAAACCGTGAGACCATGACCTGAACGAAAGTGGGACACTTAATCCAATGAATGGCTGAGGCAGTGCAAATACGTGTGACCTAAAAGGAACATGAATGCTACAATGCCGATGAAGGGATGCAGAAGGGACACATGCATGATCCCCTCCATGCTGAGGTGGGGGAGAGCACATGAGTGACACCCCTCCATTCCAGAGACAATGGCGCAATGGTGACCCCCCACCCTTGATGTGGTAGGGTGCATGTTTCAACCCCTGTCTGTCCAAAGGCGGGGGAGCGCTAATGCTTGAAAACCTTCCATACCCAGGGTGGAGGAAGTATGACCTAAGACTTACCCTCCCCTTATGTCAGTGCCAACCCTAACCCTTACCTTAAGAGATGCACGTTTCTTCAGCTGTGAAAGTGAAAGAACCATTCGTGAAACATCACGTTTAATAGTGACATCACTACTCTCTCCCTGAAGGATGGCACTGTGCATGCGTGGCCATCTCATACACCAACCAGGGACAAGGCAGAATTCTGAACCACCTCTGGTGTCAAGTGGGGTGGGGCACATGTTTGAACACCCTCCATCACTGAGGAGGCTTCTGTGCATGTGTGAACACCCTTCCCGACGAGGTGAGTTGGGCCAAGCGTGAATGCTCTCCCTTGCTGAGGGAGGGTTGTGTGCCTGTACAAATGGTCTACCTCACAGAGAGGGGGTTGTGGGCATATATGAACCCCCTTCGGACAGGAGGGGGGGCTTTGCATATGCGTGATCACCATTCTGGCAAGGGGAGAGGGGAGCATATGTCAACAGCCTCCCTGGCCACAGAGTTGCATGGCACATGCACGAAAGCACCACTTCCTCATAGAGAGGGGCTTGTTCGTATGCGTGAACACCCTGCCATGTCAAGGGGGCATGGTGCGTATGAGAACCTTCTCCCCGTGGAGAGGGCTGGGCGCATGCATGAACCCCATTCCACAATGAGAGTGTTTGTGCACATGTGTGAGTACCCTTTTGTCCCTATGTGTGGCAGTGCACGTGCATGAATAGCCTCCCGCAATAAGGGGGTGGGGCGCAAATGTCAACACCCTGCTGTGCCAAAGTGGGGTTGGGCTCATGGGTGAACACGCTCCCATGCCAAAGCGGGACACGCTAATGCTTGGAAATCCATGCCCAGGGGGAGGAAGCTTGATCAAACCCTTACCCTACCACTGATGGTAATGTTAACCCTAAACATAACCTTAAGAGATACGTTTTCTTCAGCTGTGAAAGTGAAAAGAACCATTCATGAAACATCACTTTCAATAGTGACATCAGTACTTCCTCCCTGAGGGGTGGCACTGTGCATGGGTGACCGACTCACATGCTGACAGGGGGCCAGGCGGAAGCCTGAACAACCTCCTGTGCTAAGTGGGGCAGGGCGCATGCGCCAACGACCTCCCTGGCTGAGGTGGTGGTTGTGCGCATGTCTGAACACCCTTCTTTGCTCAAGGGAGGGGGAAGCATGTTCAAATGCCTTCCCTCATTAAGGGGGGCTGTGCGCATGCGTGAACACCCGCCGGTAAGGGGGGGTGCTGTGCGCATGCCTGTAGAGCCTACTGCAGTAGCGGGTAAGGAGCATGCATGAATGCCCTCCTTCGCTGATGGGGGTTGTGCTAATGTGGAAACGCCCTATATCTTTGAGCGGGACTTTTGTGTATGTGTGAACACACTTCCGCCAGTAGGGAGAGCTGTGCACATGTGTGAACAGCCCCCCATGGTATGGGGTGGGGCCCACGTGCGAATAGCATCCCTCCCCTAGCCGGGGTTGTTTACAAACGTGAACACACTTCCGCCACGACAGGGGCTGGTCACATCTATGAACAACCTCCAGTGCTGAGGGGACGAGGTGCATAGGTCAACACCCTCCGTGCCAAAGTGGGTATGGGGCGCATGCTTAAACCATTCCCTTGCTGAGGGATGCATGGCGCATGTGTGAACACCCTCCCTCATGGAGAGGTTGTTGTGCGCATGCATGAATACCGTCCCTCAATGACTGTGGGCTGTGCCCATGCATGAACACAACCTCCCTTCCCGGGCAGAAGAGGGTGGGGCAGATGCGTGAATATTCTCCCATGGTGATGTATCAAGTCACATAGGTCAACACCTTCTCATGCCAAATGGGGGATGGTGCACATGGGTGAATGCCCTTACGCCAGGAGGGAGGGGGCCTTACACACATGAGAACAAACTCCCGTGCTAGTGGGGCAGGATGCATGCGCAAACGCCCTCCATTGCAAAGGGGGGTTGTGCGTGAGAACATCCTTCTACCCCGAGGGAGGGCTGTGTGCATCCGTGAACATGTGCCAAGTGGGGCAGGGAGCATGAGTGAAACACCTCTCGTGCAGAGAGGGGGAGTAAGCATGACCTAACCCTTACCCTAAACCCTAGATGTAATGCTAACCCTAACCCTTACCTTAAGTGACGCATGCTTCTTCAGCTGTGAAAGGAAAAGAATCATTGATGAAAAGTCACATTTAATAGTGACAACACTACTCCCTCTCCGAGGGGTGGCACTGTTAATGGGTGACACCCTCCCTCGCCAAGAGGTGAGGAGCATTTGTGAACCACCTCCCATGTGGATGGAGACAGGGCACATGTGTCAACACCCTCACTCACCTTAGGGGGGATGTGCAAATGTGCGAATACGTGAACGCACTACCAAGTGGAAGGGGATGGGGCACATGTGTGAACACCCTACCATGCTGAAAGGGGTGGGGCACATGCATTAATATTCTCCTGCACTGAAGGGCGGTGCTATTGCGTGAATATACTCTGGTGACGAGGGGTGTGGAAGCATGACCTAACCCTTACCCTAACCGTTAATGGTAATGCTAACCCTAACCCTTACCTTAAGGGTTGTCTGCTAGTTCAGCTGTGAAAGTGAAAAGAAACATTCATGAAACATCACATTTAATAGTGGCATCACTATTCCCTCATTGATGGGTGGCGCTCTGCATGGGTGACCTCTCCCACACCAAGGTGGGGCTGTGCACATGTGTAAAAACCCTCCCATGCTGAGGTGGGCAAGACACATGCATGCACCATCTCCCATGCATAGGTGGGGTGTGCCATGAGTGAACACCCTCCCACACCGAGAGGTGGTGGTACACATGTATGAACAATCTGTCCCGAAGTGGGGACCTACGCAGCAGAGGTGGAGTGGAGCACATGCTTCAATATTTTACCACTCTCAGGGGGTGGGGTGAAAGGGTGAACACTCTCCTTTGCTCAGGATAGCAGGGTAATGCGTGAAACATTCCCATGCTGAGGGGGGAGAGCAAGATTAAACTAACAGTTATCTTAACCCCTAACTGTAATGCTAACCCTACCCTTGACCTTAAGAGATGTATGCTTCTTCAGCTGTGAAAGTGAAAACAGCCGTCCATGAAAAATGAGATTTAATAGTGGCATCACTACTCCCTTATTGACTAGTGGTGCTGTGCACAAGTGACCCTCTCCAGCGCCTCAGGGGGGCAGGGCACATGCGTGAACCCCTCCCACACCTAGAGGCCTGTGCGTGCACATAACTGAACACCCTCCCAAGCCAATGGGGGACTGTGCGCATGCGTGAACACCCTCCTGAGCCAAAGAGGGCAGGTCGCAGGGGCAAATGGCCTCCCTCGCCTAGGGTTGTGGTGCCCATGCGTGAACACCCTCGCACACAAGAGGGGTGCAGGCGCATACATCAACACGCTCCCCCGCGGAAGGGGGCTGAGTCCTATTGGTGAACACCCTCTCCAGATGAGAGGGGGCGTGGAGCATGTGTGAACGCCCTCCCACTCCAAGGGAGGGTGCAGGCATGGTCTATCCCTTACCCGAACCATGAACGGCAATCCTAACCATAACACTTACCTTAAGAAATGCCTGCTTCTTCAGCTGTGAAAATGAAAAGAGCCATTCATAAAACAACACATTAAATAGTGGCATCACTACTCCTTTGTGGAGGGGAGGCAGGGTGCATGCCTTAACACCCTTTGGCACCAAGGGTGGTGGGGGTCAGGTGTGACCGTCCTCCCTTGCCAAACGGGGGGGGGGGTGCAAGCATGACCTAACTCTTACCCTATCCCTCAGGGTAATCCAAACTCTAACCCTCATCATAAGAGACGCTGCTTCTTCAGCCATGAAAGTGAAAAGACCCATTCATGAAACATCAGATTTAATAGTGGCATCACTACTCCCTCGCCAAGGGGTGCTGGCACATGGATGACACCCTCCCCTGCTGAGGGGTGGCAAGGTGCATGAGTGCCTCCCTCCCACACCTAAGGGGGGGGTGTAAGTGTGACCTAACCTTTATCCTAACCCCTAACTCTAACTCTAGTCCTAACCCTAACCCTAACTGTAACATAAGACTGCTTCTTAAGCTCTGACTGTGATGAAAACTATTCAAGAAATGTTAGATTTAGTGGTGGTATCACTACTCCCTTGCCGATGGGGGAGTGCTAGCATGACACCCATCCAAGACCGATAAGGGATTTGAGCATTACACCCCTGCATCACCAAGTACGTGTATCAGGCTGACCTAGAAGGGCAAAAGATATAATTTGCGTACTGTAGGCGGTTGTTAGGTCTGTGGTGATGAGCGTTCATAGTATGGCTCAGGCACTTGTATATGATCTTAAGATCTGAATACAAAAAAAAGACAACCAACCCCTAAGTTATGACCAGGTTAATTTCACAATAGAAGCAATAAGGCTAGTATGTGCAACAAGAAATATTTGTCCTTGGATAAGCATCTATCAGAGCAGATAAGCATGGATAAACATAAGATAAAAATAACCTAACTGTAAAGTCAATATCAAACCAATTGTTGACCCAACACAGATAGGCAATCAAGGAAAAATGAAAAGAAATAAAAAGAACTCAGTGAACACAAACCCCACCTGTTTACCAATAAAATAACCTGTAGCATTTGTAGTTTTAGAGGCCCTGCCTGCCCAGGGACATTCGTGAAATGACCGTGCAAAGGTAGCATAATCATTTGTTCCCTAAATAGTGACTCATATGAATGGCCACACGAGGGTTGTATTGTCTCTTCCAATCAGTGAAATGGAACTTCCCATGAAGAGGCGGGAATAGGACAAGACCCTATGGAGCTTTAATTCACTGGCCTGCAGAGACAACATCAATACAACCAATAGGGACAACACATCTCCCATGGGCCACCAATTTAAGTTGGGGTGACCTCAGAGAATATCCTCTCCGAGGGATTTAGATGTACACTTACCAGTCAAAAGTACAACCTCACTTATTGATCCAAAATACATGACCAACACCTTAGGTTCCATACATGTACCCTGCTGGAGTTTCATTTTGGGGGTGGGTGGTTGTTGTCTCCACATTTGGTGCAGGGTTATGAAACGGTGGTGGTGGGTGTTTTCTCCTCTTCCATAAAGAGTTCCAAGGCGACCATTTGTGGGAGAAAAGTGGTAGCTGGTCTGCTCCTGAATCCCTCTCTGCTTAGGGTGCCCTGTTGGGCGTCGTAGCAGTGGCCTAGTGGAAACATGAGAGAAGATGTCAGAAGACACTCAGGTAACCAAAGATGCGAATGAAGAACCTCCTCAAACACCATCAGAAGACTATGGGACAGTGCTGCCATCCATAGTTACAGTCCAGTAGCCGGGAGCATGTGGGATGCGCTAGAGGAATGCAGTGTTACAGTGGACAAGAGGTGTCCGGCTCGTAGAAGAAATGTTGCGCACCCCCGATGCTGGTTGGGGAAATGTCCTATATGTCGTCAGCTATGCCAAAGATAACAAAAGAACAATGGACGAGACAGACACTCTGCTTCTTCAGGAATGAAAGTGAAAAGTGCCATCCAGGAAATATCAGATTGAAAATGATTTTAGGTACATTAATTTTTGAAAGAGACAAAGAACACAAGTGGGGCATAGGCAGAGAGGGAGAGAGACAGACGGTATCTGAAGCAGGCTCCAGATTCAGAACCTTCAGCACAGAATCCACCCAGGGCTCAAAACCAGACCGAGAGACCATGACCCAAGACGAAGTGGGACGATTAACCAAATGAGACACCCAGGTGCCAAAGAAAACATCTGAAATAAAAGGAATATCACTGCTACATCGCGGATAAAGGGGAGCAGATGGGACACATTCGAGAAGCCCTCCTACACCAAGGGGGATTGCGACCATGACCTAAACCTTACACTGACATCTAATATTAATGCTAACCATAAACCTTACCTTATGAAACGCCTGCTTTTTCAGCTGTAAAAGTGAAAAGAGATATTCAAGATTTAATACTGACATCAGTATCAGATTTAATACTGGCATCAGTAATCCCAATCTAAGGAGTGGTGAGGCTCATGGGTGATACCATCGCACGCAGAGGGTGTGGAGGGTCACATATGTGAACACAACCCATGCACCAAAAAAGGAATGGGAGATATGTGAAACCCTACCATACTGAGACAGGGCGGGATGACAGTGCGAAACACTCCAGAGCAAAGCTGGAATGGGGCGAGGGGAGAACAACCTGCAATGCAGAGAGACTGGGGTGATAGCATGAACACAATCCCTCAAAGATGGAGGGTGGTGTCCACGCATGAACACCTTCCCTCTCAAAGTGGGGGTGCAAGCATGACCTACTCTTTGCCCAACTCCTAACCCTATCACTAAACGAAATCCCACCAACTAAAGCTAACACCTAACCATAACCATAACCCTAATGCTAAATCCTGCCTCTACCCTTCCCCTAACACTACCCCTAACTCTAACTAACCATTAACGTAAACATAACCTGAACTAACCCTAACCTTAAACTTAACCGTCTAACACTAACCCTCTAACTCTAACCCTAAAACCCTAACCTTAATGCTCTAACTCTACCCGCTAACCATAAAACTATAAACCTAAGGCCCACCCCCACGGGAATCCATATCGAAAGACTGACAACAGCATACACATGGGGACCATAAACAGTTCATGAACACTCGGCATGGAAAGTAGAAAACACCATGTATTTCCAAGTGTGGCTGCAGCTGCACAAGAGGATTCCTGACGCCTAACCGATGGGTGACCCATACAGTTGTCTGGCCTTGGAACCCAAAGAATAATCCTGACCAGCACCCTCCTTTGTATACTCCACTCAGCCCTTTGGGAAGACAACTGCTCTGCTGTGGGTTCAGTGCCTGAGCCTCCTGGGACCTAACCCTAACCCTAACCAGAACTGTACGCTAACCCTCAACCTCAACCTAACCCTATCTCTCACACTGCACACACATATCTACACCAGACCGGATACAGTTGTCTATCCTTGGAACCGAAAGACTAATCCTGACAAGCAGCCTCCATTGTGCACTCCACTCAGTCATTCCGGGAGGCAACTGCACTGTTGTGGATTCAGTGCTTGGAGCCTAGGGACCGATGTGAACCCTAACCATACCCCTATACATAACCCTCAATCTAATCGTAACCCTGTTTCTAACCCTAACCCTACACTTGAGCCGCACCTTCGCATGGTATCTCAGGTCAGCCCTCAAGGGAAATCATGAGACTGGAGTTGTTTCGGCACTGGTGACTTCCCTGCACCACACCCTAACCCTGGATAAGGCTCCATCCCCATGGGACCCAATTCAAAGTCTGACATCAGCACGCACATGGTGTCGAGAAGCAGTGCAGGAATAGTCGGTGTGGAATGTGGAACATCATCATGTCATTTCAAAAGCCTGGCTGCTACTGCACTCGAGGATTCAACAGGCCTACCCGAAGAGTGCCCGAAACATTTATCTGGACTTGGAAACAAAAGACAAATCCGGACTGGCAGCCTCCATTGTGCACTCTGCTCAGCCCTTTGGGGAGACAAGTGCACTGCTGTGGGTCCAGCGCCTGGAGACTCCTGGGACCTAACTCTAAACCTAACCGTAACCCTAACTATAACCTTCAACCTAAACCTAAACCTATCTCTCACAGTAACTCTATACCAGACAAGGGTTCTCACTTCAGCCCTCCATGAAATTCATGAGACTGGAGTCCCTTGGCCTGGTGATGTCCTGGCACTGAATCCTAACCCTAGCTATGTCTCCTCCCTCATGGGGACCCAATTCCAATAACAGACAACAGCACGCACATGGTGTAGAGAAGCGGTGCAGGATTACTCGGCGTGGAACCTGGAACATCACCATGTCATTTCCAAAGCCCAGAGGGAGCTTCACAAAGGCGCTGCTGAGGCCCAACTAAGGAGTGTCCTACACCCAAGGAGGGCCTTGACACCCTAAGACTAAGAAGGAATGGCACCATCCCTTGCGCCCTCCACTCAGCCCTCTAGGAGACCTCTGCACTACTTAGGTTTCTGTACTTATGCACCTTCTGGAACCTACCCCTAACCCTCACCATGACCCTAGCCGTTTTCCTCAACCTAAACCTCACCCCAACTCTAACACTAACCCTACCCCTGACCTGCTACCACGCATGGCCCTCACTCAGACTCAGTGGAGATAAATGGAATGTTGTTGCTTCAGCTTTGTTTATGTCCCTGGATCAAACTGTAACCCTAGCTGTTTCTCTATCCAGATGGGGATCCAATTCCTAACTCAGAGAATATCACGCACATGGGGCCCAGAAGCGGTGCAGGATTACGCCACATGGAACGTGGAGCACCACCACGTCATGTCCAAATACCAGAGGGAGGTGCAAAAGTGCTTGCTGAGGCCCAAATGAAGAGTGGCCCACATGCAAGGCTGGCACTGGTAACCAAAGACTAAGCCTGACCAGCACCTTCCCATGCGCCCTCCACTGAGCCCTCCCAGGAGACCACTGAACTGCATGGGGTTCATCACCTGGGGACTCCTTGGAGCTATCCCTCACCCTAATCATGACCCAAACCATACTCCTCAATCGGAACCTCACCCCAAGTCTAACGCTAACAAGAGGCTGGTCTTGGCACTCAAAGTCTCAGCATGACCGGCACCGTCCCATGCGCCCTCCTCTGAGTCCCCCAGGGAAACAACTGCACTGCCTTGGATTCAGCACCTTGGGCCTCCTGGAACCTAGCCCTAACCACAACCTGGCTCTCCCCGTACTCCTCAACCTCTACCTCACCTCAACGCTAATGCTAACCCTACACCTGACCCTCACCAACTCATTGGCCCTCATACAGGCCCTCATGGAGATAACGGGACCGGTGTCTCTTCAGCCCTGCTTATGTCCCTGAACAGAACCTCACCCTATCCGTGGTTCTCTCCCAATGGGTATCCAGGTCCTAATTCTGAAACACCACACATATAGGACAAAACCCCTGCAGTATTATTTAGTATGGAATTGGAACATCATCATTTCGTTTCCACTGCCAGGATGGAGCTGCCCCAGGAGGTTACTGAGACCCAAATGAAGTGTGGCACACACGGAGGCTGGCCTTGAAACACAAAGAATAAGTCTGAACTGAAGGCTCCCATGCAGCCACCACTCAGCCTTCCGTGGAGACCACTGTGATGCTAGGGGTTCACCGCCTGGAATTTCTTGGGCCCTAACCCTAACACTAACCGTGACCCTCACCATACCCTGAACCTCAAATCATTCCAACACTAACTCTAACCCTACAACTGACCCTCACCTGCACACTGGGCATCATTTTTCACCCCATAGAGGTAAGTGGAATGGGGTAGCTTCAGCCCTGCTTATGGCCCTTGTCTGAAACCCAACTCTACCTAAAGCTCTCTCCAGATGGTGACCCGATTCTTAAGTCTAAGCATACCTCACACATGGGGTCCAGAAGAAGGGGCGGATTACTCGGCATGGAATATGGAATATCACCATGAAATATCCAATGCCCGGATGTTGTTTCAGAAGCAGCTCCTGAGGCTCAACCAAAGTGTGGCCCACAAAGGAGTCTCGCCCTGGGTCTCAAAGACTAAGCATGACCCACACATTCCCACGTGCTCACCAATGAGCCCTCCGGGAAGACCACTGCACTGCTGGTGCTTCAGCGCCTGGAGCCACTTGGGACAAAACCTAACCATTATATTTACCGGAACCATACACATCATCCTCAACCTCACCCCAACCCTAAAGGTAACCCTACACCTGACCTGCACCCCTGCATGGGCGCTCATTCAGCCCTCCATGTAGATAATGGGACTGGTGTCCCTTCGGCCCTGCTTATGTCCCTGGTCCAAATCCTGACCCTAGTATGGCTCTCCCCCAATGGGGATACAGTTCCTAACTCTGAGAACACCGTGCACATAGGGCCCAAACCCCTTCAGTATTCTTCAAGATGGAATTGGAATATCAGCATTTCATTTGCACTGCTGGGAAGGAGCTGCACAAGAAGGTTGCTGAGGCCCAACTGAAGAGTGTCACACATAGGATGCTGCCCTGGCACGCAAAGACTAAGTCTGAACTTTAGGCTGCCATGCAGCTTCCACTCAGCCCTCCGTGGAGACCACTGCACTGCTAGGAGTTTACCTCCTGGAACCCCCTGGGACCTAACCCTAACAGTAATGATGACCCTCACCATACCCCTCAACCTAAAGTTCACACCAACTCTAACCATAATCCTAAACCTTCTTGCATTAGTGCATTGGCCCTCACTTCAGCCTTCCTGGGTGATCACAGGACTCCTATCCCTTCAGCCCTATCTATGTCTCTGGGCCAAACCCTAACACTAGCTAAGACTCTCGCCCGATGAGGACCAAATTCATAAGTCTGATATGACCACACACACGTGGGCCCAGAAGCGGTGCAGCGTTACTTTCCACGGAAAGTGGAACATCACCAGGTAATTTCTAAAGTCCAGAGGGAGGTGCACAGGGGGTTGCTGAGGCCCAACTGAAGACTGGCCCACAACTGAGGCTGGCCCTGCCAACCAAAGACTAAGTTGAATGGCACCCTCCCATGCACCCTCCACTCTGCCCTTCAGGGAGATCACTGCACAGCTAGGGGTTCAGCATCTGGGGAATCCTGGAACATAACTCTAAACACAACCAGGATCCTCGTTGTCCTCCTCAACCTCAACCTCACCCCAACACTAATGCTAACCCTACACCTGAACCGCACCCTTGCATGGGCCCTCATTCAGCCCCCATGGAGACAACGGGACTGGTGTAGCTTCAGCCATGCTTATGGCCCTGGACCAAACCCTAACTCTAACTAAGGCTCTCTCCCAATGTGGATCCAGTTCCTAACTCTGAGAAAACCATGAACATAGGCCCCAAACCCCTACAGTATTATTCAGGATGGTATTGGAGCATTATCATGTCATTTCTACTGCCGGAATGGAGCTGCAAAAGGAGGTTGCTGAGGCCCAACTGTAGAGTGGTACACATGGAAGGCTGGCCCTGACACACAAAGCATAAGTATGAACTGAAGACTACCATGCAGCTTCCACACAGCTGTCCGTACAGACCACTGCACTGCCTGCGTTTCAGAATCTGGGGCCTCCTTGGCCCTACCCCTAACCTTAACTGTGATCCTCACCATACTCCTCAACCTAACCTCACCCCAATTCTAAAAATAACCCTACACCTGACTAGCATTCACGCATGGGCCTCCATTTCAGCCCTGAAGGGCAAACAGGGGACTAGTGTCACCTTGGCCCTATCAATGTTCCTGGCATGAACCCTCAACCTAGTTATGGCTCACTGCCGATAGTGATCCAATTCTGAAATCTGAGAGACCACACACGTGGGGTTCAGAAGAGCCGGATTCCTCGGCATGGAACGTGGAAAATGACCAGGTAATTTCCAAAGCCCAGAGGGAGCTGCACAAGGGGGTTGCTGAGGCCCCACCAAAATGTGGCCTATATCCGAGGCTGGCACTAGCCCCTAAAGATTAAGCCTGAATGGCACCCTCCCATGCGCCCTCCACTGAGCCCTCTAGGGAGACTGCTGCACTGCTTGGGTTTCAGCACCTAGGGCCTCCTGGAACCTAACCCTAACCCTAAGCATGACCCATGCCATAATCCTCAACCTAAACTTCACCCTAACTCTAATGCTAAACCTATACCTGACACGATCCGCGCATGGGCCTTAATTCAGGCCTGCATGGAGATAACACAACTGATATAGTTTCAGCCCTGCTTATGTCACTATACCGAGCCATATCTCCACCTAAGGCTCTCTCCGATGATGACCCAATTTTTAAGTTTGAGGATACCACACACATGGGGGCCAGAAGAGGAGCAGGATTAATGGATATCAGACATGGATTATCACCATGTAATATGCAAATCCCAGATGTAGTTGCAGAAGCAGTTGCTGAGGCTCAACCAAAGAGTGGCCCACAATGGAGGCTCGCCATGGCACTCAAAGACTAAGCATGACCGACACCCTCCCATGTGCACTCCACTGAGCCCTCTGGAGAGACCACTGCACTGCTGAGTGTTCAGCACCAGGAGCTACCTTGGATGTAACCCCAACCCTTAAAGTCACCAGAGCCATTCACATAAACCTCAACCTCACCCCAACTCTAAAGCTAACCATACACCTGACAGGAACCCTTGCATGCGTCCTCATTCAACCCTCCATGGACATAAAGAGACTGGTGTTGCTTCAGCCCTGCTTATGTCCCTTGTCCAAACCCTCACCCTAGCTATGGCTCTCTCCCAATGGGGATCCAGTTCGTAAATCTGAGAACACCACGTACACAGGGCCCAAATTCCCTGTAGTATTATTCGGTATGGAATTTGCACATCATCATGTTATTTCCACTGCCAGGATGGAGCTGCACAAGGAGGTTTCTGAGACCCAAATAAAGAGTTGCACACATAGGAGTTTGGCCCTGGCACGCAAAGACTAAGTCTGAACTGAAGGATCCCATGCAGTCTCCACCCAACCCTCTGTGGAGACAACTGCACTGCTAGGGGTTAAGCATCTGGGGCCTCCTTGGAAGTCTCCATAACACTATCCGTGACCCTCATCATAGTCCTTAACCTAAACCTCACCCCAACTCTAACTCTACACCTGACCCTCACCCATGCATGGGCTCTAATTCAGCCCTCCATGGACTTAACGAGACTGGTGTAGTTTGGACCCTGCTTACAGCCCTGGACGTAACCCTTACTCTAACTAAGGCTCTCTCTCGATGGTGACCCATCGAGGATACCACACACATGGGGTCCAGAAGAGGAGCAGGATTATTTGACAAAGAACATGGAATATCACCATGTAATATCCAAAGCCCAGATGTAGTTGCAGAAGCAGTTTTTGAGGCTCAACCAAAGAGTGGCCCACAGAGGAGACTCACCTTGGAACTCAAAGACTAAGCATGACTGAAACTCTCCCATGGCCATTCACTGAGACTTCTGGGGAGAACACTGCACTGCTTGTGGTTCAGCGCCTGGAGCCGCCTGGGACATAAGCCGAACCCTAATAGTAAACAGAAAGATACACCTCAACCTCACTCCAACTCTAACGCTAACCCTACACCTGACCCACAGCTGTACATGGCCCCTGATTGAGCCCTCCACGGAGATAACAGGACTGGTGTGGCTTCAGCCCCACTTATGTCCCTTGCCCGAACCCTCACCCTAGCTATGGCTCCCTCCCAATGGGAATCCAGTTCCGCATTCTGAGAACACCACACACATAGGGCACAAACCCATGCAGTATTATTCAGTATGATATTGGAGGATCATCATGTCATTTCCACTGCCAGGATGGAGCTGCCCGAGGAGGTTGGTGAGGTCCCACTGAAGAGTGGCAGACACGGGAAGCTGGTCCTGGCCCACAAAGAATATGTCTGAACTGAAGGCTCCCATGCAGCCTCCACTCAGCCCTCCATGGAGACTACTGCACTACTAGGGTTTCACTACCTGGAACCTCCTGGGTCCTAACCCTAACACTAACCATGACCCTCACCATACCCCTCAACCAAAACATCACACCATGTCTAACCATGACCCTACTCCTGAATTGCATTCACACATAATACCTCACATCAGCCCTCCAGGGTGATCACGGGACTCGTGTAGCTTCAGCCCTCTCTATGTCACTGGGTTGAACCCTAAACCTGCTAAGGGTCTCTCCCAATGACGACCAAATTCCTAAGTCTGGTATTACCACGCATATGGGATCCAGAGACGGTGGAGTGGTACTTGCCAAGGGACGTGGAACATCACCAGGTAATTTCAAAAGCCCAGAGGGAGCTGCACAAGGGGGTTGCTGAGGCCCAACCAAAGAGTAGCCCACAGCTGAGGCAGGCCCTAGGTCCCAAGACTAAGACTTCCCGGCACACTAACATGCATCCTCAACTCAGCCTTCCAGGGACACCACTGCACTGCTTGGGGTTTAGAATCTGGGGCCTTCTTAGACCTACCCCTACCCCTAATCGTGACCCTCACTGTACTCCTCAACGTAAACCTTACCCCAACTCTAATGCTAACCCTACACCTGACCCTCACCCACTCACGTGCCATCATTTATCCCACCATGAAAGTAATGTGGCTGGTGAGATTCCGCCCTGCTTTTCGCCCTGGAAAGAATACTGACTCTAACTAAGGCTCTCTCCCAATGATGACCCATTTCTTAACTCTGAAGATACCATACACATGGGGTCCAGAAGAGGAGATGAACTACTGGGCATGGAATGTGGAATATCACCATGTAATATCAAATGTACAAATGGAGTTGCAGAAGGGGTTTGCTGACAGCAAAGAAAAGAGTGGCCCACAAAGGAGGGTCGTCCTGGCACTCAAAGACAAAGCATGAGAGACACCCTCCTATGTGCCCTCCTGAGCCCTTGGGGGAGACCATGCACTTCTCGTGCTTCAATGCCTGGAGCCACCTGGGATATAAGCTCAACCCTAATAGTGACCAGAAACATACACATCAACCTTAGCCTCAAACCACCTCTAACTTTTACCCTACACCTAGCCTGCACCATGCATGGGTCCTCATTCAGCCTTACATGGAGATAATGGAACTGGTGTCTCTTCGGCCATGCGTATATCCCTGGATCGAACCCCCACCCTAGCTATGTCTCTCTCCAATGGGAATCCACTTCCTAACTCTGAGACCACCACACACATAGGGCACAAACACCTGCACTACTGTTCAGGATGGAATTGGAACATCATGATGTCATTTCCACTGCCGGGATGGAGGTGCACAAGGAGGTTGCTAAGGCCCAACTAAAGAGTTGCACACAAGGGAGTTTGGCCCTGGCACAAAAAGACTAAGTCTGAACTGAAGGCTCCCATGCAGCCTCCACTCAGCCCTCCATGGAGACCACTGCACTGTTAGGGGTTCAGCATCTGGGGGCTCCTTGGACCTACCCTTAACCCTATCTGTGACCCACATCATAGTCCTCAACCTAAACCTCACCCCAAATCTAACGCTAACTCTACACCTAACCCTCACACCCACATGGGCCCTCATTCAGCCCACCATGGAAATAACGGGACTGGTGTAGCTTCAGCCCTGATTTCGGCCCTGGAATGAACCCTTAGTCTAACTAAGGCTCTCTGCCAATGAAGACCCATTTGTTAAGTCTGAGGATACCACACACATGGGTTCCAGAAGGTGAGCAAGATTACTCAGCATGGAAGGTGGAATATCACCCATGTAATACCCCAAACCCAGATGCGGTTGCAGAAGGGGGTTTCTGAGGCTCAACCAAGGAGTGGCCCACAAAGATGGCTCACCCTGGCACACAAAGACTAAGCATGACTGACACCCTCCCATGTGCCCTCCGCTGAGCCCTCCGGGGAGACCACTGCACTTCTGTGGATCAGCAACTGAAGCCACCTGGGAAGTAATCCCAACCCTAATAGTGACCAGAAACATACACATCAACCTCAACCTCAACTCCAGCTCTAACGCTAACACTACACCTGACCCGCACGAATTCATGGGCCCTCATTCAGCCCTCCATGGAGACAACAGGACTGGTGTCGTTTTGGCCCATCTTATATCCCTGGGCCAAACCCTCACCCTATCTATGGCTCCCTCCCAATGGGTATCCAGTTCCTATCTCTGAGAACACCATGCACATAGGGCCCGATCCCTACAGTATTGTTCAGATTTGAATCAGAACATCATCATGTCAATTCCATTGCCGGCATGGAGTTCCACAAGGTTGCTGAGGCCCAACTGAAGAGTGACACACATGGGAGGCGATCCTGGCATGAAAAAACTAAGTCTGAACTGAAGACTCCCATGCAGCCTCTACTCAGCCCTCAGTGGAGACAACTTCTCTGCTAGGGTCTCACTGCCTGGAACCTCCTGGGTCCTACCCCTAACACTAACCGTGATCCTAAACATGCCCCTCAACTTAAACTTCATACCAACTCTAACCATAACCCTACAACCATAAACCTACACGACACAGGGCCTTGTACATAGTGAGTACTCAGCACACACATGTTGAATCAATGAATGCATGCTCTGAAGTCAGACCTCTCAGATAACCATTCCACCTCCACCACTTAAGGGCTTTGTGATTGGGCAAGTTATTTAATCTCTTAATGTTTCTTTGATATTAAAAAAGTGTACCAGAATCCTTAATGAATTAGGGAGTTGTGAGGAGGAAATGAGCTTGCACATAGTAGGGGTTCATTTAGTAGGAGATTGGCAGCAGCAGCAGCAGAAGCAACATTCACAAGCATCATTTTCTGTCACACACAGTTAGGGCCACAATACCCTCTGGTGACCACACAGTGTAAATGCACATGCACATGCACTTTGCCCTCCCTCCACCCTAGGTGGGAGGCTGGGGAGATATGGCCCGGAAAATCTTTTTCCTGCACCTGCCTTCCAGGAGCCCAGACATAGCCATGATGCCCTCTGTGTCCTCGTCCCTACCTCCCTTTGAATTGGGTCCAGCTGCTCAACAGAGCTGATTAAGCTACGGCCAGATATTCCATCAGGGCATTCTCCACCTCACTGGCCCGATTCAGCACCTGGAGGATCAATGACTCCTTCTCGGTTTCTGAGCAGCTGGCAGGGCTGGGTGACCCAGGCCATCAAGTGTCATATTTTGGAATGTCACATCTTACTTTTGTATGTAGGATAACTATCTCAGGGAGCCCAGATACCTGTGTCCTGCCTCTGTCTTGGGCCCCATATATGAAGAATGGACACTCCATGTAGTAAATATGACAGTTACTGGGCACCTGGGTGGCTGAGTGGGTGAAGCATCCGACTTCAGATCTGGTCATGACCTAGCAGGTTGTGAGTTTGAGCCCTGCATTGCATTCTGTGTTGACAGCTCAGAGCCCGGAGCCTGCTTTAAATTCTGTGTCTCCCTCTCTTTCTGCCTCTTCTCCTCTCACACTCTATCTGTGCCCTCTCAAAAATAAATAAGCATTTAAAAAAAAGAAACACGATAGTCACATGCTCCCCAAAGTTTCTTACCTCACTGCCTCTGGTCAGGGAAGAGGACACATGTTTAGTCCTCCCTGAGCTCTGGGGCTTCATCTGAAACCTTCAGGAAAGTTCTGCATCCTACTCCTCATTATATGAGCATGTTTTAGGAAAAAGAAGAAAAGACTCTCTATTGTCTAAATATACATGGAAATGGGGTGCTGTAGGATAATGTAAACTTTTTCCTAGAAAAATCACTTTATTTTACAATTATGACCCATTCCTCCTTCTGTCTTCTCTCCAAGACTGCCAAATATTCATTCAACAAATGTTAACTACCTGCTATGTGTCAGACATGATTCATGGTCTTGGGGACACCATAGAGAAAAACAGCAGGGTCCCTGCTCTCAGTAAGTTACATTCTCAAAATGATAAGAAGGTTACCACAGATTAAGCTGTTACAGTATGCAAGCGTGGTGCAGATTCATTTCCACACCTCATGACTCTTACACTTCATAAAGGATTAGAAAGTACACAGTTAATTTCCCAGGTTCTCTAAGGTAACACAGACTCAAATGGTGAAGTAATTTGTCCCATGTCACCAGCTAGTGTTTGGGCTCAGAGTGGAATTATCACCTGTTTCGTTCTCATGTTTAGGCTGCATGTTTTTGGGCACATGGACTGTAATTGCAACAAAGTCAATAAGATTTTCTGATCTGAAGTTGAAGACTGCCTCGTACATGTTCTATTGCTATTGTATTACTACCTCAGCTTATGAGCTTTCAGGTTAATGAAAATGTCTCACTCTAGGGGCGCCTTGGTGGCTCAGTCCATTAAACGTCCGACAGTTGATTTCGGCTCAGGTCATGATCTTAACGTTCATAGGATCAAGCCCCACATAAGGCTGTATGCGAAGTGTGGAGTTTGCTAGGGATTCTCTCTCTCTTCCTCTCTCTGTGCCCCTCCCTCTCCATGCACTCTCAAAATAAACAAATAAACTTAAAAAAAATATGCCTCACTCCAACGTGTAGGCAGGTAACACAGAGGTATGAACAGAGTCAACATTTCTTATACTTTGAAGGATTTTCTAAAATAATGTGGAGATACTCCGAACTTGAGATCCAAGACCTAGTTTTCCCGTGTGCTAAGGAACAACTGAAGGAACATTCAAAGGTTCCCCTCATCCTTGTCTGTATCCAAGCTTCTGATTCATTCACTTATTCATTCATTTATTCATTCATTCTATGCGTACTAACAGAAATCCTATTCTCTTCTAAGCAAAGTACATCGTGGTGAACCAGAACACATGGCTCAGCCTCATGGGAATCAGATACAGCAGAGGAAAAAAATTAGCCTAATAACCATGTAGTAAGAAAATAGCCACAAACAAAAATATGTGCTATTAAGGGAAGGACCTGATAAGGCCATGAAGATACATTTAGAAGGAAATTACCAATTTTAGAAGAAAAATGATACCTTCCCTAAAAAAGTCCTTCTTGCCCTGACATCTGAAGGATAAATGGAACTTTACCAGGTGAGATGGGATGCCTGGAAGGGGGGCAGCTCGCACCAGAGAAACTCTCAGAAGGGTCATGCACACACTACTGAGTGTTGGGGGTTGGATGTCAGGGGTCACTGAGAGGTGGGCTTGGTCTAGACCTTCCAGGCCACTTAGAGCCAAGATGATAACTGTCACCCAACATCCATTCCCCCTTCTCTGTCACAGTAAGACAACACTCTGAGTGGAGGATGAATAATTTGAAGCTCCAGAGAAGCTGAACAACTTGTAATGATCACAGAATCACTCCAGGTTGGATATTTTAATTGACATATTGACATACCATGGGATAATTCATTGAGCACTTTTATGTAGATATTTTGTACTTCAGTTGTTCTTTTTAGAAAACTAGAGAAAAAGGTATTTCCTCACCATGAAATTTATCATGGTGGATTTTAGTATATTCATAAGGTTCTACAACCATCACTGCTAGATACACTTGCTTTTAAGTACTCTTCATTCTTATCAAAATTGTTTTCAAAATACTATTTGAGTTTATAAAATACACAATTTAATTTGCACACGTATTGTGACACAGCTCAATGAAATTTTTACATGTGCGTTCATCTATGGAACCACCTACCACATCAAGATGCTTAGGACACCTCCTGCCACCTAGTTGGCTCCCCGGGTCTCCCACTTGGTATGTCCTCCCAGAATGACCACTAACCATTCTTAAAGCCCCTTATAGTAGAGAACAAGAAGGCAGGGACTTAGAAGGGTCAGGTGTTGATCCCACCTGTGATGCAGCAAAGAAGGGCTGATGAGATCTTCCCTTGCTCCCTCAAACAGGCTTCCTCCTGAGAAGTGAGTAGAAAAGTCCTGAGAGGCCTTGTCCATCTCAGAAGGGATGAAAGCAGCAACTATCGTGGCCCTGGTAGTGTGGGCATTAGAAAATTTCACCTTAGCCTTTAAACAGTCAGTTGCTTCAGACTGAACCATGGGGAAGGGATCATCCGGATCCTCATTAGGATCCATGGGTAGGATGATGCTGAGGGAACCAGCACTGGCCACTGACCCAATGATATATCCTATGGAACCTGTTGCATGTACCACTGATCACTGTGATGGCTTTGTCATGCATCAGCACAGTACCACACACATTTCCTAAACCCACATGTAACCTCCACACAAATGCAATGACCAAGTAATGCTTCTCCCAGGATCCAACTAAACCTTGTACAACTGAAAACACACTAAATTCTTTCCCCTAGAAAGTTTTGTCCTTGGGTAATGTTCTCATGTATTCCTCTCTAATTCATTCAAGTGGCTATTCCTCACCCTCCTTGTAACATTCTTGATGCTGGCCTCTGCTGCCAATGGTCTATGAGTGTGAGATTTCAGGATGCTAAGAGGACTGATGCTGGAAAGTATTGAAATCATTCATAAAGTGACAATGGAGGGTGTCATAGAGTTCGATCAGAAACATCTGAGGGAGAGAAAATGAACAGTAGGAATGATGTGACAAGTCCTTTAAGAAAAAAGAAGACGAGCAGATTCCATAACCTGATAACATTTCTGAAGCCTCTAAATATTGTTCATTAAACAAGAACCATTTTTGGGTTGCTTGAGTGGCTCAGTTGGTTGAGCATCTGACTTCATTTTGGCTCACGTCATGATCCCAGGGTCATGGGATGGAGACCTGCGTTAGGCTCCACACTGAGCATGGAACGTGCTTGGGATTCTTTCTCTCTCCTTCTCTGCTCCTCCCCCTTCTCATGTGCACTGTCTCTCCAAAGAAAAATTTTAAAAGAACCATTTTCATGACAGTATTGTACAATTAGGAATGGATTTCAAAACATTAAAGTACGGATGACACATAATTTTTGTCAGAAAATTTGCATACAAGCTCTCCTGCATCAACACTTGACTCAGTATGTCTTTATGCCAGGAATGAGCACATAGTTGCAACTATAGCTTCAATGTTATTACATAAAGTAAGCTAAAATACACAAGATGTTTTCAGGGCAAATTCTTAACCCTAGTATTCTCAACCCTTTCTTTTCTCAACCCTAGTATTAAGTTTTGGATTCCAATGCTTCAAATACAAAATTAAGGAGCAAAACCAAATAAGAAGTCAATCTCATCAAAAAACAAAAAGAGAATCCAGAGACTGGTAGAAAATATTTGTAAAGCACACACCTGTAAAGGACTGTTATCTACAATATGCCAAGTACTCTTCAAACTCAACAGTAAGAAAACAACCTCAGAGAAAAAATGGGCTATGACTTTAACAGATGCTTCAACAGAAAGATATACACATAATAAATAAGAATATGAGAACATGCTCTACCTCATATGTCACAAGGTAGATGCAAATTAAAACAACAGTGAGATACCACTACACCTGTTAGAATGCCAGAATCTAGGGCACTGATGACACCAAATGCTGTCGTGGATGTGGAGCCACAGAAACTTGAGGTGTCTGACTTCATTTCAGGTCATGATATTGTGGTCTGTGGGCTCGAGCCCCGCATCGGGTTCTGTGCTGACAGTTCAGAGACTGGAGCCTGCTTCGGATTCTGTGTATCCCTCTCTCTCTGACCCTCCCCCATTCATGCTATGTCTCTGTCTCTATCTCTTGCTCTCTGATAAATAAATAAAAAAAAACATAAAAAAATAAGAAAAAATGAAAGAAAACTGAGGTACATCCGGACAATGGAATATTATTCAGGGCTATAAAGAAATGAGGTATCAAGTTGTGAAAAATCATGGAGGAAAACCTAAACAGATGTTATTAGGTGGAAGAAGCCACTCTGAAAACGCTACATACACTATGAATCCAACTATATGACATTCTAGAAAAAGAATGATGATGGAGATAGTAAAAAAGTCAGTGACAGTCAAGGCTTAGGAAAGAGGGAGGTGGAGGGATGAATAGGTGCAGTACAGAGGACGTTTAGGGCAGTGAAACTAGTGGGTATGATAGCATGATGGTGGATACATGTCATCAAAAATTGTCCAATCCAACAGAATGTACAATCCAAGAGTGAACCCAAATGAAATCTATGGTATGTCATACATAGGTTCCTAGTGTCAAAGACATATCTTGTGTGGGAGTCCACCCAGGATTTGGGGGGGTGGGAGGTTGGGAGCAGGGGCGCGTATGGTGTGGATTTTTGGTAATGGACCTTCTCTACCTGCTTCATTGGTTCCCAAGGACTCCCCTTTGGCCTACCTTTCAACTCACTGCAACCAATTAGGATTGCAAGGCTTACAAAAGTACTGGTCTTCTGTAACATTGCAAGACCTCATTATTCCTTAGGATATGAGGAAAAATGGCCCATTAATGGCATATTAAGCTTCAATATAACTTTCTGTTAGATCTCTTCTGCAGGAAATAGGCCACATGGACTGAGGTACCCTATGTCCAAGCCTGAGTGGCCCTAAATCAGGACCCCACTCTAAGGGTCTCTTGCAGAATGTGTTTGGCCACTAACCAGGCTGATAAATTCCCTCTTGATATATTGGCTGATTGTCTCAACAAGCCTCCTCTGAATAAACCCAGCTTGCTGGAGGAAACACAGGTCATCCCTAACAAAGAGGATGCTGATATTCTTCCTTCCTCCTTACAGACTCAGGTTCCTCTAGCTGTAAGTGGGAGCGTCTCCTTCCTTCACTTCCCAGGTTAATGGCAATGATAATTGGAGCCAAGTGTCTCTGGTGAGTCTACCTTGGGACAGGGAGTTTAAGGAATATTCTCAAGCAGCTGCCAAAACTCCTTTTGTTTTAGGAAAATTCCCTGTCTTCTCTGGCCAGATATGGACTGCCCGTTTCCCCTTGTTGGTGGGAAAAAAAATATCTGCATCTGGTCATCTGTCTGAGTTGACAAGCTTTAGGACCAGAAAAGCTCTTTCTCTGCCTTCTGGGCTTTGACTTGCCTCCAGCCTTCCTGGAAGCAGGAGGATGGTCTCCCATCCCAGCCTTCCCCTCCCCCTCTTCCTGTTACTGCACCACCTTGGGTACTGCCTGCCTAACTGGTTCCTATACCATCCTGGGTGCCTCTGGCACCACTGGCTCCTCCTGTTGCCTTCACTGTCAGAGAACAAAGAGCACCTCCTTGGACTTTAAATGCTCACTTCAGATTCCCTACCAATGTCCCAGGTACAAATTGACAATGGGGAGCAAATTGATTGACTTTTAATTGGGCACAGGTAGAAAAAACTCAGTATTTAAACTAAATTAAGTTTGTTGGTTTAATTAAGATAGACATGTCTTTGGAGTTGTCAGCATGAAATGTGAAACTTTACCAACATTTGCTAAAGGTCAAATAAGCTCCTGTTATCTCTGTGGCCATTTGTTAACAAAAGATGACTTGAAATGATGGTTAATGTCATCTGTCTCAAAGTTTTCATGAGTAATTGTTAAGATAGCTATCAAGAGATTTGGTAACCTGAAACTTTATAGTTTTGCTAACTTAAGTGATAAATTGGGTTCAATTCATTGGTATCTAAGTATTTTCCAAATGAAATAAAATAAGAAAGCAATGTTTACGGAAGGTAGATTTGTGCTTTCAGCTTCTTATTGCACAAGCCTGAGGATACTTGGGTTTCTTGGTAAATATGCTTTGTGCTTTATTGAAAGATTCTACTATGGAAAAACCTCTGTTTTAAAATTTCAGATCTAGAAAAATTATGATGTAACAGTTCACAAATGGTCCCTACTTAGTTTTCACTGGAGACCTAGGTTTCTAAGAGTTAATATTCTTCTGCTAAATGTAATTAAATTTTATGGAAATAAGGAAAGCATCTCTGAATTTGTTTAAAAAAAGGTTGTAAAAGTTTTATGAGGGGAAATCTTTGGAAAGGAATTTTATGTGCTGTTGGGACAAGGTTGAAATAAATGGATTTTAACAAGTACACTGGTATTAGATTGAAATTCTGCTTTTCTCTCTGTTAAAAAAGACAAAGGTTTCTTGGATTGTTGGTCGGCTCTTGATGAGAAAAATGTAAACAAAGTTGTTTTTTTCTTCTCTTTTGTCTCCCTAGATAACCAAACTTTCTATGTTTTGTCTTTATCAGGTCTTTGGTTACTTAAAAAAGGTTAAAACTTCTCAATATATAAGGAGCTAAGTTTTACTCACAGCTATATAACCCTACATATTTCCTTTTAAAAACTTATTGCCATGTTGGTTAAATAAATAATTAAGTTTTAAGTTTTATATTTAACCATAATCCTATTTAGACATGTACATTAGAACTTTCTGAGGGTTGGGATGCCTGAGTGGCTCAGTCGGTTAAGCATGCACCTTCACCTCAGCTCATGATCTCACGGTTTGTGAGTTTGAGACCCGCATCAGGCTCTGCGCTGACAGTTCTGAGCCTGGGGCCTGTTTTGGATTCTCTGTCTCCTTCTCTCCCTTCCCCTCCCCCACCTGTGCTCTCTCTCTCTCTCTTTCTTTCAAAAATAAATAAATATAAAACTCTCTGAGGGTTTTAACAATCTTCCTCATAATGTGAATTGTAAATGAAGTCCTTTTGACTAATTAGGCTTTTTTATTTGGTATGTTAAATTACTTGGAAAGAACTCTCAAACAAATAATTATAAACCTTAGGTTGTATTGCTTGGGTAAATGCTGCAAGTGTTCCAATATATATATGAAATTCTGGAAACTTTAATGTGCTTTGCTAATAAGGTCATCACTTGATATTCTGATTATTGAAGTGTTCTGTGTCACAGAAATAACTGAATTTTCTTGTCAAGGGCATTACAGTCATTTGTCATTTGCAAAATAAGTTTCATCTTCAAGGAGATTCATAAAAAGAACTTTAAAAAAACAAATACAGCTTTTTGTTATCTTCAAAGTCATAAAAGTGAAACGGGCAAGAATTTCTAGAACTAAAAAGCTACATTCAAACTGAACAAAAGATTAGCAACATGACACTAAATGAAGTGAAAAAAATATGATTTTTATGACTTTTGTTTGAAACATTATTTGTTCTCTAATGTTTGCTCTTCCAGATTAGGAAGAGCTCATTCAGGCTCGAGGCTGAGCATGGAGTCTCCTTGGGGTTCTCTCTATCCCCCTCTCTCCCCTCTCCCTCTGCCTCTGCTCACTTCCCACAACTTGTACTCACTCTTTAAAAATAAAATAAAAAAATCCCAATGAAGCTCTGTCTGCCCACGGATCTTGTCCCTGTGCTATAAAAAAATCATATTTTTGCACCAAAGACATCTCAAGAATTCTTTCTTAGCCGTTCGCTCTCTCAAACCTTCAAAAATTTTTCACATTTCATCAAAAACATGTGTGAAATTGTGTAAATTAGAAATGGGAAACCTGACAAAATGGACACAGGATGTTTTGGTAGGGGCAGCTCTCCCACCCTACCATGGCAAATCAATTGTAGACACAACAGGAAGAGAAGGCCTTGACCTTACAAAGACTTGACCTTGCATGTGGATACTCATCTACTACTCCAGCCACAGGGAAGAAACTCTTTCCTCACCACCACCATCTCTGCAACAGCTCAGACAATGAGAAGCCACCGCATTTCAAACCCCCATTTTACTCCAGTGGACTTTTTATCAGCCTTTCCTACTTACCTCTTTTCTCCCTAAAAAGAGCATTCCCCTCCTTTGTTTCCTGTACTTGCTTATGGTTTTGCCACAACTTGTATGTCCCAGATTACAATTCTGTTTCATTACTCAATAAAAACATCTTCCTCTGGTAAAATAACTGGCGGTTTGTATTTTTAAGGCTGACAACTCTTGGTGATCAGAAGTGGGCTCCAGAGAAGACCCCAACTGCTCCAGAGCTGGCTAGCAAATAGGTGCAGTACCCATGGACATTTCTGAGCTGCTTTCATGCCTACCCTGGGGTTTTAAGGACAAGTTTTATCCTGGTTTCAAGCTCCACACTTCCTGTCTCAGTTTTCCAGGATTTATTTGCGATCTATTACGATTTTTTTTTTAAATCATCTCGATGGGTACTCATCTGAACTTCAGTCTAAAGGCACTGTGCTAGCTTTTGGTCTAATTCTTGTTTTGAGTGAGACTGCTCCTAATGGAACTGGGCTAGCCCTCAGTCTGAGTCCTTTTCACAATCACACCTTTCCAGTCCGAACTGTGCTAGTCGGAATAGTGAAGGCCTTTGTTCCTGTTTCGCTCTGCAACTGGATTGTTCCCATTGGAACACTGCTGGTTGGAACTGTGTTATCTTTCAGTCTATGATCTGTTTGGGGCCCAACTGTTCTCTCTGGAACTGTGCTGGCCTTGGGTCTGATTCCTTCTGGAAACAGGCAATCCCTGAAAAATTTCTAAGAAAGGGGATCTCAGACATCAAAATGCTTTGAGGGCATCCTGCCTACTGGGACTCTGGATGGTTTTATGTTTAAAAACTATGGCCCCTCTCTGTACGCACATTTATAAATGAATAGACTGACTGAACCAGAAATAATTTAGAACTTCAATGACCATGATGGGGAACTTTTGGTCATCTCAAACTTAATTTTCGCAAAGCTAAATTGAACAACTATGGTTCTAAATTTGACAAAACTGAATGAGAAGCCTATTTCAATAGGTATTTTGAAGCTTCCAAATGCTATCAAGAATCAAAAATTACATCTCTACAAATACAATTTACAACCTAAATGATGCAAGCATAGATTGAAAAGACAAAACGGGGCTTCTGAGTCCTCTTCTTCCCTTCCCCCACCTTCTCTGTCTACAGACAGGAGGCAACAACATTGTGCTTAGGCCACAGCTCAAGCCCTGCCTCTTGTGTCCATCTTCCTCTGACATAGTGTGTAAGGCCAAGACTAAAGCCTCACGTTTTTCTTAAGGCTCCTTTCCTGTTGTTTTGTTTTGATTTGTTTTTTTTTTTAAATTTTTTGAACGTTTATTTATTTTTGAGACAGAGAGAGAAAGAGCATGAATGGGGGAGGGTCAGAGAGAGAGGGAGACACAGAATATGAAACAGGCTCCAGGCTCTGAGCTATCGCCACAGAGCCCGGCGTGGGGCTTGAACTCATGGACCGCGAGATCATGACCTGAGCCAAAGTTGGACACTCAACAGACTGTGCCACCTAGGCGCCCCTGTTTTGATTTGTTTTCATCTCGGTTGTAATGTACCCAATTGGCAGCTCAAAGACCAACTCCAGCATCCCTTCCAGGCCAATAGCCAAGTTTTTCAGCTTCCTCTGACTATCTGGGGGCAATTGAGTGACAAATTTGTCATTTTAAATCATCTCAGCTTCAGGGGTGTCAGGGGAAATAGCCATATATTTAAAGAGAGCCTCCTCAACCTCTCTAGGAAGGCCATCGGGCTCCATTTTGTGTTTGTTAAATAGTGGCTACTTTAACACAATTTAAGGGTTTAACCTTAGACCTCCTTAATGTCTCTAAAGCACAAGCTTGGAAGTGGTGGCAATACCATTTCTTAATGGGATGGTCATAGTCCCAGGTAGGATCTTGGGATGTAATTACCTGGGTCCCAAGGAAACTGAAAGTTCCCTATAGGGTCTTCAACTCCATGATAATTAATGGGTTGTTTTTATCTTTTTCTTTCAAAAATTATGGATCAAAATCATCCCAACTTTTCAGAATGCATCCCACAGGAGGATTGGCTTTGGTTGGGGAAATGCCCATCTATAGGGAAAGGAGGAAGAGGCATCCCTTAACTTAATTTTCCATAGCTGGCCAGGAGAAGCCTCCTGTCCTGACCCTGATAGTTGGACAGGAGAAGAAGCCTTATCTCCTGGCCCTGCATTTTGTCTGGCTATTTGACTGGCAGCCAAAAGCTTTGTCAGTCTCACGAGATGCTGGGAGCAGTCACTCTTATCCAGGCTTGACCCTACCTCCCAGAATTGACCCTGTCTTCCCTGATTTCTCCTATCCCTCTCTTTTCCACCTCAGGACTTTGGGGGTATCGACTACGACCAAGAAATAATTCCCTGGTTGTAGAAGGATGCACTAATATTATTTTGGCCCAAGAGTAATCGACTTTACAAATATATTTTAACAGGCTTGCGAAAACCATATTTTTTAGGATAAAATAGGCTGCCAAGAGGACTAAAAGGGCCAAAATACAGGTCTATTTCCTTGCCTTTTTCAGCAGTGCCCACAGATATATGTTCCAGCAATTTAGAGTATCTAGGTTGCTACCAATTGGCAGACACTGGGCTAAGTGTAGCAAATCGGCTCCTATGTATTCTAGAACACGCCCTGTATATATTATGGTGATCAAACGGGCATGCTGTCCTGCTCTTTTGGTTAAAATCACATTTTTACACCTTTTGGGACAGACAAAAGTGGGGGGGAAACTTTGCTTACCTTTTTTCTTTTCTTTTTTCTCAAAAGCATACCGACAATCCAAGAAACCTTGGCTTTTGTAACAGAGACTAGGGCAGAATTTTAATCTTATACCACTGTATTTTAAAATCCATTTATTTGAACCCTAGTCCATCCTGAGCACATATGAAATTTATTTCCAAAGATTTACCTTCACAAACCTTCTACAACTTTCTTTTGCTTTCAGATTGTGACTTAAGCCCTTTTTCTCCAAACAACCTGTCTCATTTGGGACAAAATTACTTTCTTTTACCATCAACAAACATGTATTCCATTCCTTATATCTTTCTTACATATCTCCTACTTTTCTTCATAATAACTTTCTTATCTTTATCCATCTTCATTACATTAAGCAGAATTTTAACTCTTAGAAACCTTAGTCTCCAGTGAAAACTAAGTAGTAACCAAGTACAAACTGTTACAGCAGAATTCTGCAGATGGCAAATTTATCAATTAAGCAAAAGCATGTTTTCTGAAAGACCCAAATATCCTTTGTTTCTGTGCAATAACAAGTCAAAAGCACAAACCTATGTTTATCAATCAAAGCTTTAGCACTTTGTCTTGTTTGAAAAAGACCTAGATGTCCAATGAATTCAATTTCAATTTATCATCCTAGCAAAACTTATACGTTTCAGGTTACCAAAGACTTTCAAAGCTATCTTCACAATTACCCATGAAAACTTTGAGAAAGAATTAACCATCATTTTATGTTACCATCATTTTGCTAACAAATTGCAACATAGATAACATGAGCTCATTTGAACTTTAGTAAATCTAGATAGAATAAAGTTTTCTATTTAATGCTGACAATTCTACTTTTAATTAAGCCAAAAAACTTAAATTCGTTTACATACCTAATAAATTTCTCTTGCATCCATTAAAAAGACACTCAATGTGTTCCCTATTGTCAGTTTTTACCTGGGACACTGGTTGGGAGATCTGAAGTGGGTGGCCCAAGGGAATTCTCTTCACTCCCTGACATTAGAGGGTGGGAGGGGAAACCAATGGTGCCTGAGGCATTGAGGATGGTATAGGAGCCAGTTATGCAGGCCTCACCCAAGGTGGTGCAGAAACAGGAAGTGGGAGAAGGCAGAAGAGGCCAGATTCTGCCTAAAACCCAAAGGCAGATAAAAGCCTAGACGGCAGAGAGAGGTCTCCTGGTCCTAAAGTCTGTCAACTTGAACAGTTAAGCAGATGCCAGGTTTTTTTCCACCAACAAGTGGAATTAGACAGTCCATGTCAGGACAGAGAAGACAGAGAACTTCCACTGATTAAAAGGAGTTTTGGCAGTGGCTTGGGAATATTCCTGAAAGCCTCCATTCTGAGGGAGACCAACAAGAGACCATTAGCTCTAACCACCATAATCATTGACCCAGGAAATGAATGAGAGAGTAACCCCCACATACAGTTACAGTAACCGGAATGTATTAGGAAAAACACTAAAAGGGTGTTAGATTCCCCTTTGTTAGGGATTGCCTGTGTCTTTTTGTTTCCCCAGCACCCTGGGTTAGGTTTTGGAACACTTGTATATATTGCTCACGGTTGTCTGCAAGTTTGCTCAGGTCCTTTTATTTGCTTAGAATATTACAACGAAAATGGACCCTTCATGGGACCAAATTCACCTTGAAGCATTTTAGTCAATAGATACATTGAATGTGCCTTCCTTTCGAGGGGAAGATATTTCATCTCTGACAATCCTGGATAAGGAGGGCATGAGGGTCTAACAGGTGGCTTTTCCTGAGAAGAGCCCTCAGAGGGCAAGTCTGCAAGAACTTGCGTTTCTCAGTGCCTTTAAGGGCCAGAAGGTTGGCACCTAACTTACAACTCTTACATAAGGAAATTTTGACCATTTACCCTCTCTTTAACAATATAGATATAACTTTAAGATAGTAGTGATTGAATGCCTCCCTCAGGAGACCAGGAATCTCTATTCTACAAGAGGATCCTTTGAAGGATTTTCTAAAATAATGTGCAGATACTCAACTTGAGATCCTCGACCTATAATTTGACAACAGTAACCAAAATAGCAAAAAGGGGAAACAAATGATCCTTTGGCACCTTTTCTGTGCTGTGTCTGTGCTGGTCCTATAGCTGAGTCTGGAGGTACTGATCATTTATTCCTATTGGATCAGCTACCATCCTCTTTATGGGCAAAATCTTCAACTGATATTGGCAGAATCCACAGTGTACCTCCCGTGAAGATTCAAGTTGATCTTGCAAAACTTCTCCATAGTATTAATATATTTTAAATTCAGAAGACCTTCAAGGCATCAACATCATAATAGAATGTAACAAGGCTCATGGTCTCATGATCCTCTGCAGTAGTCCATATAACACCTCTATTATACCTGTGAGAAAACCCAACTGCTGTGGACAGTATTTTGTCTAGGACTTCTGAGAAATCAATAGCACTGTAATCCCTTGACATCCTCTTCTTCCCAAACCTCACACTCTACCAACATCCACTCTTCCTGAAAGCAACGTTTTCACTCTACAAGACCCATGTGGTGTAGTTTTTAGCATTCTAGTTGATAAGGATAGCCAGTATCTTTTTACCTTGACATGCAGGGAATGACAATACATCTGGACTGCAACATCCCTGGGTTTCACAGAGTGCTTCATGTTTCCCAAAAACCTTAAAGGCTGATTTGGATGATGGAAAGCATTCTTCAGGCTCTACTTTGTTACAATGTGTAGATGATTTGCTTCTTTGCTCCCCTGCTCATGCCTCTTCACACGAAGACAGCACCCTCCTGGGAAAACTTTTGGTTTTAAAATGCCCATAAAGTCTCCAAAGAAAAACTACAGTTTGCTCAAACTCAGGTTGGGTATTTAGCTCACCTGTTCTCAGAACAAGGCCGACATCTAGATCCAGGCACACTCAAGGCATCCACAATCTCTCACAACTTAAATCTAAGAGCCAATTACAAAGCTTTCTTGGACTGGCTGTCTACTCTCAAAACTGAATTCCAAACTTCTCTCTTAAGGCTCAGCTCAATGCAGGCTTTCAGACACCTGGGAAATATCTGAAAAAGTAAAAAAAAAAATTAGTCCTTACTTCAAAAGCAACATTAGTGTTAGACACAAAGGGATTGTGATGAAAGGTTTAGGGAGAAAATATGTGATTTCATGGTGCTCTACGCATGGTCCTGTACCCTCATGTCTCATCAAATTATACCCTTTAACTTGAGGCTTTGTTATATGTAAATTATACCTCATTAAAGAGAGTTTCAAAACGTAAAATACTAGAAGCAAATGTTGCAAAGTTCCTTTCAAATCCTGAAGTGCATTGGTGATATGAGTCTGCCTGCCCATGTCTCAAAAATCCAAAATAATAAGACATTTAAAAAATTAATAATCGCAGAGTAAGCGGATCCTGAGCTCACCTTGTCCCATGTGTTCAACTACATAATATCCACATCCAAGTCCATGAAACAGAGAGCAATCCAAAGACTGGCAGAAGAAACTCCACACCTAAATAGAGAGAACCTGCATTAGAAAGGTTACGAAGGCCAGAAAGGTAGAGTCTGGCTGCCTGCAGAATGGGCAGAGAATGTGAGCCCTCACACCATGCAGCTCACACAGTGAAGACCAATCTCCATAACATTTGGCATTAAAACCCAGAGGGGCTGAATTCCCTTGAGTTTAGATCCTGGAGGTTTGGAGGTCAGCTGGCCCAGCACTGGGTGATATAGGAGGATGAGTGATAGCCAGGTACCTGCCTGTGTAGAGAGGCAATGTAAACATGTCATTTTACACAATGCAGAGGCAACAGGAGACAGATGCATTCATGCTGATTACTGAGTGTGTTGGGGGACTTCTCCAACAATGAGGGAGCTCACAGACACCATTCTTCTCCCCCAGCCTCCCAGAATAAGCATAGAAGCACCCACCAGAGGGCGAGGCTGCACAGACACTTGCTAACTAACCCGTTAGCAGCGCGCCAGTCCCGAGGGTTCACAGGAGGACTCACCACACCAAGTCTGCTGGTCTCAGGGCAAACATTCTTAAAACCACAAGGGCACCCTATCCAACAAGCTGCATGCATAGCTGCCACAGCACGCTGTGCACATCTGCACCTCACCCAGCTCTGCATATCTAGGCAACCTCATCTGTCACACCCAGCCACATATCCCCAGGCACAGACATGCTCTGTGCATATCCTCAAGCCCCTAGCTTCCACCGCTGATTCACAGCCCCCAGCCACCAAAGGACATCGGGAAATCTGGCATAGGACTAGTAGCCCTGTGCAATTTTGCTAACACTCCTGCACTGGTCCCAAGTTACTCAGCGGGCATACTACCTCACAGTTGGCTTGCCTGAGCCCCACTGACACTACTGAGTGTAAGCACAGCCCACAACAGGCACGCAATCAGTGCGGACATCTATACTAAAAGGAAAAGTAACACAGACACAACAGCATGGAATGAGCAATACCCATGCGATATCCTCCTGAAGGTCCAGGTCCTATAAATGGATACGTGCACTATTGAGGACTCCAGGACCTCTTTTTCATTCCATCGTTAATTTCAAGATCAAGAGGCACAGCTGACTTTCTTAACACAGAGAAATAGAGCCCGAGAGACAGACAAAATGGACACACAGAGATGTTTATCCGCAAGGAAAGACCTAGTCAAAGTCACAGTGAGAGATCTAAGCCAAAGAGATATAAATGACATACCTGATACTGAATTTAAAGCAATGATCACAAGGATACTCACTGGAGTTGTGATATGAGTAGAAGAGTGAGACCCCTGACATAGAGATAAGAAATAACACAGTACACATTGAGGACACAATAAAGGGGAAACAAGCTAGCTGGAATGAACAGAGGGATGGAAGAAGCAGCCGAACAAACTAGTGACCTTGAAGACTGAGTGATGGAAATTAATCACACTGAACAAAAGAGAGAGCACAGAATTCTGCAATGTGAGATGAGACTAAGGGAACTAGTGACTACAAGAAAGATAATAATATTCATATTGTAGGACTCCCAGAAAGAAGAAATTTTGGGGCTGAAAATTTATTTGAGGAAATAATAGCTGAAAACGTCCCTAATTGGGGGAGGGAAACAAATATCCACATCCAGGAGACTAAAGAACTCCCATCAACATCAACAAAATCAAGCCAACACACAAACATAATATAACCAAACTTGCAAATTACAGTGACATTAAAGAAAAACTCTTAAAAGCAGCAAGACAAAAGACCTTAACTTAGAAGGGAAGACCCACAAGGCGAGCTACCCTATTTCTGAACAGAAACTTGGCAAGCCAGAAGCTAGTGACATCACATATTCAAAGTGCTGAATGGAAAAATCAGCAGCCAACAATATTCTATCCAGCAAGGCTATCCTTAAAAATGAAAGGAGACACAGACTTTCCCAAACGAAAACTAAAGGAGTTTGTACCACTAAACCCTTCCTGCAAGAAATATTAAGAGGGATTATTTGAGTGGAAAGGAGAGACCAACAGTGACAGTCTAGAGGTAGAAGACACAAATCAAGTAAAAAATGAATATGTCTGCAAAAAAATCAGTTAAGGATCTCAGAGAAATGAATTCGAATTGTAATAACATCTACCAAAAAACTAGGGAGGAGAAAATAATGGGTGCGAAGTTAAATGACCATCAACTTAATACAAACTGCTAAATGCAGAAGAGGTTATATAAACACATAACAGTAACCATATACTAAAACCAATCATAAATATGCTAAGAATAGAGATAAGGAAATCAAAATATATCACTAAAGAAAATAAGCAAAACATGAAAGAAAGGCAAGAAAGGATCAGAGAAAATCATTAGAAACCACAACAAAACAGGCAATAAAATGGCAATACGTACATCCATATCAATCATTACTTTGGAGGTAAATGGAGAATGCTCCAATCTAGAGACAAAGGGTGTAAGAATGGATGAAAAAACAAAACAGATTTATATGCCTATAAGTGACCCACTTTACACCTCAAGAATGATAGTGAGAGGATAGAGAAACATTGCACACATTAATGTCAAATGAAACCTGGAGTACCAATACTTGTATCAGAAAAAAATACACTTAAAAAAGTACATAACAAGAGAGAGGAGGACACTGTATAACAGTAAAGGGTACAATCCAAAAAGAAGATATAACAAGTGTAAATATATCCCACAATTCAGTGGGATTTATTCCCAAGCTGCAAATGTGGTTCAATATTTGCATATCAACCAATGTGACACAATACATCAACAGGAGAAAGGATAAGGACCATATGAACAGGGCACATTGGTGGCTAAATCCTTTAACAGTCTGACATCAGCTCAGGTCATGACTTAATAATTCGTGAGTTCGAGTCCCATGTCAGACTCTGTGCTGAAAGCTCAGAGCCAAGAGCCTCCTTCGAATTCTGTGTCTCCCTCTCTCTCTGCCCCTCTCCTGCTTACGCTCTGTCTCTCTCAAGATTAATAAACTTTAAAAGAAAAGAACCATACTGTCATTTCAAGTCATGCATAAAGGAGCATTTGACAAAGTACAACATCCACTCAGGATTATAACCCCCTAAACTAGGTTTACAGGAAACATACATCAATGTAATAATGGTTATCTATGAAAACCCTGCAGTTATAATCAACCTTAATGGGGAAAATCTGAGAGGTTTTCCTGTAAGGTCAGGAAGAAGACAAGGATGTCTACTCTTACCACTTTTAATAAATTACTGGAAGTCCTAGCTACAGCCAGCAGACAAACTAAACTAAACTAAACTAAACTAAACTAAACTAAACTAGTCTAAACTAAACTAAACTAAAAACAACTCCAAATGTGGAGGAAGTGAAACTTTAACACTTTGCAGATTACATGACACTATATGTAGAAAACCCTAAAGAGTCCACCCAATAACTGCTAGAACTGCTAGAATGAATTCAGCATTGTCACAGGATACAAATCACTGTACAGAAATCTGGTGTATTTGTAGAACACAATACTGAAGCAGTAGAAATAGAAATTAAGAAAACAGTCCTATTTACACTTGTACACCAAATAATAAGATATCTATGAATAAATCTAACCAAAGTTGTGAGTAACCTATACTCTGAAAAGTATAAAACGGTGATGAAATTCAAGATGACACAAAGAAATGGAAGGACATTCCATACTCATGGGTCGGAAGTACAAATATAGTGAAAATGTCTATACTTAGCAAAGCAATTGACACAATTAATGCAATTTCCATCAAAATACCAACAACATTTTTCACAGAACTAGAACAGTCCTAAAATGTGTATGGAACCACAAAAGACCCCAATCTTCAGAGTGAACAACCTTTATGTGAAGTGGTAATTATGGATGGCGTTATGCCTCTGGATCTTCTGCTCCAAAACATGGTAACTCTGGCCTAAGCATTTGAACAAACGTTAGACATATCCAAATCAAGGATCATTTTACAAAATACATTCTACACACGTACACTCAAAACTTTGCAGATTATGTAAAATATGGAAAAATCTAAAAATTGTCATGGCCATGTGGAGCCTAAGGAGACAGGATGACTGTAATGTGCCAGCTGGGATGAGTCTGGGACAGAAGTTAAACCCGAAGAAATCTGAATACAAATATAAACTTTAGTTAATACTACCATATCTCACAGGATATTGATTGTGATCATGTATCAACTCATATAATATCAATAGTCAGAAAACAGTCTGTTGTATGTAGAGACTCAATAATATCTTCCCAATTTTTCTGGTAACTAGAAACCCATCACGAATGACAAGATTATTAGTAATCATGGTTTTATGTTTGCAACACATGATGTTATATGACTAGTTCTAATATTAGTTACTAGTGATGGACATGTACCTATTCTTGTTGTTCTTACTATTGTTTAATTTAAATAATAGCATTCATGGTAGAGAAAACTGAATGCATGATAAACACTTCATAGAAACATCTACTTTACATATTTTAGGATAATAACGCACGTGTATACCACTGTATTATGTGGTATGTAAATTAAGTGTTTTTCTGACCTTGAACGAGCATGTCATTGAATGGCTTTCCATAAACGTGGTTATCCTAGATAATGAATGATACTCAGATATTACAGGATATACTTCACTTCATGCCTGAACATTGTGAAAACTAAAAATGTACACACAGCCAGATGAATCATTGTGACTGGCTCACTGATTGTAAAGAATCCTTGGTTTAATGTTTTCACACATATTTTTTTTTATCAGGAATACAAGAGAATCAAATGTTTCCAAATCAAAGAGATATCCAAAGACTGGAAGAACAATAGGGAATTCAAGGGGTTTCAGAACGATAAGATGTGACCATGAAGTGGCAGTCACAAGCAAGCAGCTTTTTGTGGTCCACTTTGACAGGTTTGCATGAGGATATGTGACTTGCCAAAGGGTAAGTCCCGGAAGTACCACAGGGAAAGACAACGCTTTAGGGAGAGGGGACTTGGAAAGTGTGTTTCTGTGCCTAAATGATGGCTCAGCAACCTCACTGGGGGTCTCTGGGTGAAAGACATCGAAAGGCCAAGAGTAACCTAGACTCACAATGATCTTAGTAACACAGATCAAAGTAACTTAGAGCCACAAAGATCTCAGAGCCACAGAGTTTATCTTCCTCTATGATTAGGAGATAGTTACAGTTTCACAGGATATGATCACCGGGCTGGCAGTAGATGGCTAAAATATTATTTAGGGCTATACATTTAATAAAAAATGTATACATAAAATTTGGCTTTGGAATGTTAAGAAAAATCACAGGCCCATCACGGAGTTACTTACGTTAAGGCCACATGTCACTAAACCTAATTTCATTCCTGTAGGAATGTAACCTTTAACCAGTCAGCAAAGAATTTCCTAGCCAGTGCTGGAAATATAGCTCATAGATCCTTGCCATTCCCCTCAGAGAGGCAGTCTTCCCTTAATAAGGTATTCCATGCCACTAATTTTTTTAAGTTTATTAATTTTGAGAGAGAGAGAGAGAAAGAGAGCACATGCAAGGGAGGGGCAGGACAAGAGGGAAAGAGAATCCCACGACCAAGAGGTCATGATCGGATACAGGATCAAGAGTCAGACACTTAACCAAGCCATCCAGGTACCCCGAGACTGTGGAGTTTCAAAGGTTAGAAGGCTTGGCTGGGATATAGCCCTGAGGACACTGGCCTACTCCTGAAGAGAAGGCATCAAACAACTTGCAGGCAGATGGCATGGAAATAGTGATCTGTACAAAGCCTGGAGCACACAGTGGGGAGATTATACACTCATCGTGGAGAACATCCCTGAGAAGCAGTGTTCACAATGAGGGGACAAAGAGCTAGGACAGCGGAGCTGGGTGGGGCTATTTCCCTGCTCTTCCCCCTGCCCCCCAACATAAACACAGAGCTGTCTGCTGGAAACAAGGCAGTTCCCACACTGGCTGCCTAAGCTGCTTACACCATCCCCACCTTCCTGTGCTCTGGCAAGAGTGGCCTTCTAGGTCATTCAGGGTTGCCTCAGTCCCAGTGGAGCTGGCCCCTGCCCCAGAAGACCAGGTGAAGCCCATGACCATACCACCTCTCTTGACCAAAGAGTTGTGCAGGGCTTCACTTCTAGTAGCAGTCGTTTCAATTCTGATTTAGCAAGCAGATCAGAGAAGACCTAGATAAGACTCACCACATTCTGGCCAAGGACCCTACCTTTCCCATACAACTGACCTGAAGGATAGTGCAGCCAGAAAACAAAACAGTGCATGCAACACACACCACAAACACTCCATGATGTGCCTGGCCCTGGACATTGGATGACCTCCTCTTCATAAAACCATTCAACTCACAGGCAGGTAACACAATGAGCTTTGATAACACAGAGATGGCAAATACTCAACCAAAATTCCAAGACAAGAGGAAGGCATCCCAAATGAAAGAACAAGATAAGGTCATGGGCAGAAAAATGGAGGGAACACTTCCAAACTCATTCTATGAGGTCAGCATGGCCTTGAGTCCAAACTGGACAAAGACCCCACTAAAAAGGAAAACTACAGACCAATTTCCCTGATGACAATGGATGCAAAAAATCTCAACAAAAAGTGGCAAACTGGATCCAACAACACATAAAAAGAATTATTCAGCACAATGAGGTGGATTTTATTCCTGGGATTCACAACCGATTCAATATCTGCAAATCAACTGATGTGATATATCACATTGATAAAAGAAAGGATAACAACCACATGATCCTCTCAATAGATGCAGAATAAACGTTTGACAAAATGCAGCAGCATCCTTTCTTGATGAAAAAAAAAAAAAACCCTCATGAAAGGAGGGATAGAAGGATCTGGCCTCAATGTGAGAATGTCCAGATACGAAAGTCCCACAGCTAATAACATCTTCAATGGGGAAAAACTGAGAGCTTTCCCCCTAAGGTCAGGAACACGACAGGGATGTCCATTCTCAGCACTGTTATTCACCATTCTGTTGGAAGTCCTAGCCTCAGCAATCAGACAACAAAAAGAAATACAAGGTGTCCAAGTTGGCAAGGAGGGGTCAAACTTTCCCTCCTCACAGATATGATACTCTCCATGGGAAATCCAAACGACTCCACCAAAAAACTTCTAGGACTGATACAGGAATTCAGGAAAGTCTCAGAATATAAAACCAACATACAGAAGTTGATTGCATTTCTATACACCTATAATGAATCAACAGAAAGAAAATTAAGGAATTGATCTCATTTACAACTGCAATGAAATGCATAAAATACCCAGGGATAAATCTAACCAAAGAGGTAAAAGATCAGTACATTAAAACAATAGAGGTGTGCCTGGGTGGCTCAGTCGTTTAAGTGCCGACCTCAGTTCAGGACATGATCCCGCGTTTGTGGGTTTGAGTCCTGTGATGGGCTCTGTGCTGACAGCTTGGAGCCTGGAGCCTGCTTCAGATTCTGTGTATCCCTCTCTCTGCCTCTCCCCTGCTCACGGGCTCTTGCTCACTCGCTCACTCTCTTAAAAATAAATAAACATTAAAAAATTAAAAGAACAAACCATACAACATCTATGAAAGAACTTGAAGAAGACACAAAGAAATGGAAAAACATCCCATGCTCATGGATTAGAAGAACAAATATTGTTAAAATGTCAATACTACCCAAAGCAATGGACAAATTCAATGTAATTCCTATCAAAATAACACCAGCTTTCTTCCAGAGCTAGAGCAAACGATCCTAAAATTTGTATGGAACCAGAAAAGACCCCAAAGAGCCAAAGTAATGTTGAAAAAGAAAAAAACAAACCTGGAGACATTACAATTCTAGACTTTATGGTGCATCAGAAAGCCACAATCATCAAGACAGTATGGGATGGGCACAAAACAGACACATAGATCAAAGGAACAGAATAGGGAGCCCAGAAATGGACCCTCAAAATTATGGCTGACTAAGCTTTGACAAAACAGGAAAGAATATCCAAAGGAAAAAAAAAAAAGAGTCTCTTCAGCACATGGTACTGGGAAAAATGGACAGTGAGAAGAATGAACCTGGACAATGTTCTTAAACCTCAGGGTGTCTCTCTGTCTCTCTCTCTCTCTCTCTCTGACTCTCTCTCTCTCACACACACACACACACCTCAAAATGGATGAAAGATCAAAGTGTAAGACAGGAGACCATCAAAATCCTAGAGGAGAGAAAAGGCAACCTACCTCTTTGATCCTGACTGCAGCAACATCTTTCTTGTCAAGTCTCCAGAAACAAGGGCAATAAAAACAAAAAGGAACTATTGAGATATCAAGATAAAAAGCTTCTGCACAGGAGAGGACACAATCAACAAAACTAAAAGGAAACTTAATGGAATGGGAGAAGATATTTTCAGGTGACATATCAGATAAAGGGTTACTATCCAAAATCTATAAAGAACATATCACACTCAACACCCAAAAACCAAATAATCCAGTGAAGAAATGGGCAAAAGACATGAAGAGACACTTTAACAAAGATGACGTCCAGATTGGTCATACATGAAAAGATGCTCAACCTCATTAGTCATAAGTGAAATACAAATCAAAACCACAATGAGATATCCCCTCACACCTATCAGAATGGCTAAAATTAACATCTCAAGAAACGACAGATGTTGGAAAGGATGCAGAAAAAGGGAACGCTTTCGCAATGCTGGTGGTAATGCAAAATGGTGTAGCCATTCTGGAAATTAGTATGGAGATTCATTACAAGAAACAACAAAATAACTACACTACGACCCAGCAATTGCACTAATAGGTATTTATCCAAAGGGTACACTAACGCAGACTCGAAGAGGCACATGCACTCCAATGTTTATAGCAGCATTATCAACAATAGCTAAATTATGCAAAGAGCCCAAATGACCATTGAGAGATGAATGGATAAAGAAGATGTGGTATATTCATACAGTGGAATATTACTCGGCAATCAAAAAGAGTGGAATCTTGCTATTTGCAACAAGGTAGATGGAACCAGACTTTATAATGCTAACCATAATATGTCAGAGAAAGACACACATCATATGATTTCTCTCATCTGTGGAATTTAATACACTGATGAACATAGTGAAAGGAAAGCAAAAATAAGATACAAACAGAGAGGGAGTCAAATGATAAGAGACTGTTAAATAGAGGGAAGAAGCTCAGGACTCCAGAAAGGTTTCTGAACAGGGGTATGGGCTAAATAGGTGATGGGCACTCGGGGGGCGGGCACTTGGGATGAGTACTGGATATATTTTGTAATTGATGGATCACTAAATTCTAATCCTGAAACTGTATTCCACTATAAGGTAACTAACTTGGGCTTAAATTTTAACAAAGAAGAAGTATAAAAATAAGTAAAGAAATGTACTACCAGTCAAAAGAAAAGAATATTTAAATCAGACTCTTGGAGTGGAAATGAAAGACCAAACGTGTTACAGACAAGAAAGGATCAGAGAAAACATCAAGAAACAATGGCAAAACAACTAGTAGAATGTCATTAAATATATACCTATCAATAATTACTCTGAATGTAAACCGACTACATGCTCCAATCAAAAGACAAGGATAGGGTGTCAGAATGGACAAAAAAAAAAATAAAGAAAGAAACAAACAAACAAAAAAACAAGGTCTATCTAGATGCTGCCTACAAAGCCTTATTTGGACGCATGTCACCTGCCTTTTAAAGGAGGGAATGAAAAAACATTCATCATGACAATAATGTAAAAGAAAGCCAGTAGCAATACTTATATTAGGCAAAATAAAACTGAGAGTGTAGTTTGGTACCCTTTGGGTCAATACCTAGTAGTAAAATTGCATACACCCAATATTTATAGCAGCATTATCAACAGTAGCCATACTATGGAGAATGCCCAAGTATCCATCAACTGATGAAGGTATAAAGAACTTGTGGTGTGTGTGTGTGTGTGTGTGTGTGTGTGTGTGTGTGCATGTATACGCATATGTACTCACTTGTATGCTCATATATACGTACATATATACATACGTATATACAATGAAATGTAACTCAGCTTCAAAAAGAATGAAATCCTGCCACTTGCCACGATGTGGATGGACCTAGAATGTATTATGCTAAATGAAATATGCCAATCAGTGAAAGACACATATGATTTCACTCATGTGTAATTTAAGAAACAAAACAGATGAAAACATGGGAAGGGGGCAGGAAAAGAGAAGAGTGGTAAAAAACCACATGAGTCTCTTAACCGTAGAGAAAAAAAGTGAGGGTTGATAGAGGGAGATGTGTCGGCGCTGGGCTAGATGGTGGACGACTATTAAGGAAAAACTTGTTGTCATGAGTACTGGGTGTTGTATGTAAGGGATGAATCACTGGATTCTACTCCCGAAACAGAGAATGCACTATATGTCAACTAAGACTTATATTAAAAAATAAATAAAGCTGTAACAAGAGATGAAGATAGACACTATCTCATACTAAAGGGGACAACCAAACAAAAAGATCCAATGATTGTAAATTTTGATGCACCCAATATGCAATCACCAATATAAAAGAAATTAACAAAACCATAAAGGAATTTATAATAATATAACGATAATAGAGGACTTTAACACATCAGTCACATCAATGGACAGAACCTGTAAACAGAAAATCAACAAAGAAACAATGGCTTTGAATGACACACTGGACCAGATGCGTTCAACAGATATATTCAGAACACTCCATACTAAAATGGCAGAGTACACATTCTTTTCAAGCACACATGGGGCATTCTCCAGAAATGATCACATTCTAGGTCACAAATAAGGCCTCAACAGGTACCCAAAGACAGAGACAGACCAAGCATCTTTTCTGACCACAAAGCTAGGAAACTTGAAGTTAACCACACTCATACACACACACACACGCACGCGCACACACACACACACACACACACACACACACACAAAGGGGGAAAGGTCACCAATAAAGGGAGGTTAAATAACATACTACGAAATGAATGGGTTAAACAGGAAATCAATGAAAAAATACACTGAAACTAATGAAAATGAAAATACACTGGTAAAAACTTTTGGAATGCGGCAAAAGCAATCTAAGATGGAAGTATATAGCAATACAAGCCTACCTTAAAGAGCAAGAAAAATCTCAAACCCTCCTAACTTACAACTAAAGGAATGAGAAGAACAGCAGAAGGAAGGAAGTAATAGAGATTAAGGCAGAAATAAGGGATATACAAACCAAAAAGACACTAGACCAAATCAGTGAAACCAGAGGCTGGTTCCTTGAAAACAGTAATCAACATGAAATCCTCCTAGGCAGAATTTTCACAAAGAAGAGAGAAAGGACTCAAATAAATAAAATCACAAATAAGAAAGGAGAAACAACAGTCAACACTACAAAAATACAGTTAGAAGATAATATTATGAACAACTATATGCAACAAATTGGACACTCTGAGAAAAATGGACAAATTCCTAGAAACACAAAAACTACCAAAACTGAAACAGGAATACATAAAATCTGAAAACAGAAAGAAATCAAATCAGTAAGAAAAAAAAAATCTCCCCCAACACAAGAGTTCAGGGCCAGAGGGCTTCACTGATGAAATCTATCAACCATTTAAGGAAGAGGTAATATGTATTCTCCTCGAATTACTACAAAAAATAAAAAAGAAGGAAAACTTCTAAATTCATCTTATGAGGCCATCATTACCCTGATACCAAAACCAGATAAAGCCTCCACTAAAACCGAAAACTGCCGGGGCGCCTGTGTGGCTCAGGCGGTTTACTGTCCAACTCTTAATTTTGGATTAGTACATTATCTTGCGGTGCATGGGTTCGAGTCCCACATTGGACCGTGCATTGACAGTGTGGAGCATGACCAGGATTCTCTCTTTCCCTGTCTCTCTGCCCCTCCCTCCCTTTTATGTACTCTTTCTAAGGAAAGAAATAAACATTTAAAAAAATGTTTAAAAAAATTTAAAATAAAACTGCAGACCAATAGCCTGAGAGTATGTATGCAGAAATTCTCATTAAAATACCTTCAAATTAAAGTCAACAATACATTAATAGAATCATTTACCATAATCAACTGGGATACATTCCCGGGCTGCAAGGGTGGTTCCACATTCACATATCAATCAACATGATGCACCACAGTAATAGAAGAAAGGATAAGAACAGTATGATGCTTTTCGCAGATGCAGGAAAACCATTTGACAAAATGTCACATCCATTCATGATAAAAACTCTCAGCAAAGTAGATTTGGACTAAACCTACCTACGCATATAAGGTCATCTAGGAAAAACCCACAGCTCAGCTCATACTCAATGGGGAAAAATTGAAAGTGTTTCCTCCAAGGTCAGGGACAAGACAAGGATGACCCCTGTCACCACTATTATTCCACATAGTACAGGAAGTCCTAGCCACAGCAATCAGACAAAAAAAGAAATGAGGCATCCAAATTGGCAAGGAAGAAGTAGAACTTTCGCTGTTTGGAACTGACATGATGCTCTCTATAAAAACCATGAAAGACTCCAATGAAAATTGCTAGGATTTATATATGAATTCCACAAATCACAATATACAGAAATCAATGTACATAAACCTATTGCATTTCTATAGACGAGTAATGAATTAACAGAAAGAGAAAGTAAGGGATCAATCCCATTGACAATTGCACCAAATACCCCAAGATACCTAGAATGAACCTAACCAAAGAGGTGAAAACCTGTACTCTAAAGGCTATGAAACACTGATGAAAGAAATGGAAGAGGACACAAAGAAAAGGAAATATATTTCACCCTCATGGATGGGAAGCAAAAATACTGTTAAAATGTCTACACTCCTCAAAACAATCTACATATGTAATGAAATCCCTATCACACTAACAAAAACATGTGTCACAGAACTACAACAAATAATCCCAAGATTTGTATGGAATGACAAAGACTCCAAACAGCAAAAACAAAATTGAAGAAGAAAACTAAAGCTGGAGGCATCACAATTCCAGACTTCAGGTTATATTAAAAAGCTGTACTGAACAGAACAGTATGGTCCTGGCAAACAACAACAACAACAACAACAACAACAACAACAACAACTACACACAAACGCAGAGATCAATAGAACGGAAAACACAGAAGTGAACTCAAACCTATATGGTCAATTAATTCTCAACAAAGCAGGAAAGTATATCCAATGAAAAAAAAAAAGATAGTCTTAGGACACATGGGTGGCTGCAAAGCGTGTGATTGTGGATTCAGCTCAGGTCATGATCTCAGGGCAGTGCAGAGCATGTGTGGGATTCTCAATCCCCATTTCTTTCTGCCCCTCTTCTGCATTCTCTTTGTCTCTCAAAAATAAATACATAAACTTAAAAAAAATCTCCTCAACATATGGTTTTGGAAAAACTAGACAGCAACCTGCAAAACAAAAGAAGACCAACAACGGACCACCTTACAACATACACAAAGATAAATCCAACATGGATAAAGACCTATGTGTGAAACCTGAAACCATAAAAATCCCAGAGGATAATTAACACAGGCAGTATCTTATTTGACATTGGCTGTACAAACATCTTTGCAGATATATCTCCTGTGTTAAGGGAAACACAACCAAAAATAATGGGACTTCCTAAAAATAAAAAGCTTCTGTCACAAAGGAAATAATCAACAAAACTAAAACATCTACAGAATAATATTTGTAAACGACATCTGATAAAGGTTTACTGTCCAAAATATATAAAGTCATACAGCACCCAAAAAAGGAGAAATCTGATTACAAATGGGCAGAAGACACGAATGGACATTTTCCCAAGGAAGACATACACATGGCCAAGAAACATATGAAAAGATGCTCAACAATACTGATCTTCAGGAAAATACAATTCAAAAGTACAATGAGATAACACATCACATCTGTCAGAATGACTGAAATAAATGAATGATGAAACAGCAGGTGTTACCAAGGATGTGAGGAAAGAGAAACCCTCTTGCACTGTGGGTAGGAATGCAAACTGGTGCAGCCACACTGGAAAACTTCATGGAGATTCATCAAAAAAAATGGAAATGGAACTACCTTAAGATCCAGCAGTTTCACTACGAGGTATTTACACAAAGAATACAAAAATAATCCCTAAAAGGAATACATGCACCATGATGTTTACAGCAGCATTTTCTACAACAGCCAAATTACGGAAACTTCCCAAGCATCCATCAAGTGATGAATAAGTTGAGATGTAGTATATGGAATGTAATATTATTTAGCCGTAAAAACATGAAATCTTGTCATTTGCCACGAGGTGGAGGAGTGACAGTATGTTATGCTGGGTGAAAAAAAGCCTGTCAGAGAAAGACAAATACCAGATGATTTCACTAACACATGGAAATAAAACAAAACAAAGGGGAAGGGTGAAGGACACAGTGACAAACAGACTCTTAACTAGGAAACAAACTGAGGGCTTCCACAGTGAGGTGAGGGAATGGGTGAAACAGCTGCTGGGGATTAAGAAGTGCACCTGGGATGAGCTCCGGGTGACGTGTGGAAGGGTTGCTCTATATTGGACACCTGAAACTAATATTACACTGTGTCTTCACTCACTGGAATTTAAATTAAAAGATAACATAAGGTTAATGACACCTACCTACCAGGTTTTCTGTAGTTTTCAATCACTTCACTAGGTTGGAAAAATAACCATGAAATTTTTTAAAAAGCATGTATGATGTGGGGGCAGTTTGTGCCCTTACCTCGGTCTCTGGTTCCAGCAGGACTCGGAAAGTGGGTCCCAGCTCATTCTTCTAGAAGGTCCTGAGATGAGCATTTCATGTATTCACGTCCTAACGGAATGCAGCTCCCGTTCTTCTGAACTTCTGTCAGGGTTTCTTCCCGGAAACAAGCCTGAATCTGGAACAAACCATCGACTGCATCGATGAGGTGATGTCGTGGGACCCCGCAATCCACGAGTTCTTTAGTAAAATATTTCTTGCTCAAATACTGTCCGGGAAGGGGTGGAATGAAACACGGGAACAGCCCAGAAAATGCAAGTGCCTGTGCAGCTCAGCAACCAGCTTGCCCAGGGAAGCCACCCAGCGCCCCCTCCTCAGCACTCAGTACAACAAGGCAGATACTCTGTGGGACTCAGGAGATGCCAAGTTGCTGCAAAGCTCCCGAGGTCTCCCCTGGGGTGGGCCGCAGAACGCGCTGGAAAGGCAGCTCTGCTCTCTGTCCTGAGGCAGCAGCAGAGGCCCCGCGTTCTCTGGAATAAATAGAAGCCCTTCCTGCTCTGAGGTGCCCTGGGTCAGAAAAGCCGATGGTGAGCCCTCTGCTGGCCATCACTGCCTATGTAGAGGAACCAGCGCCTCCGGGTCTGTGGTGCTCGAGCTCTCTCTGCTGGCCACCATGGGAATTCCTGCAATGTTGAAGACCCTGGTGGCTCAGCTGAGGGACCGAAGGTGCTCTGGGAAACTAAGCCTGTTCTCTACACTGGGAAGGATTTTAGTGACAGGGCCTAGGGCACAAAGAAATCTTTTTCTTCTCCTTTCTTGTGAGTGAAGAATTAAACCAAATTTATTAACGTAATGACATCATTTGTAATGCTTTAAGCAATGTTCCCAGAAAAATAGACTGCCAATTTATACATGCTGAACAAGAGGTAATTGTGTTTACCACCTAAGTGTTTAGGTTTGATAAAGAATGGACACCTTTGAGAGAGAGATACCGGCTTCCAGCTATGGAATGTATGCGTCCTACGGATACAAGGGTCAGCCAATGGAAGAGAGTCAATCCTGTAATAATACTGTTGCATGCTTTCACATGATAGCTACACTTGTGCTAAAGTACAACATAACTTATAGACAAATGGAAGGACTGCAATGTATGCCTAAAACTAATACAACAAATGTGTGAAGAATATTTCAATTAAAAGTCGACATCTTTTATGCTATCTTTAATTTCTCTTTCTTTGCCAATAAACTATCATTCCTGAGCGCTTGGATGGCTTACTTGGTTAAGCGTCCGACTTCCACTCAGGTCATGATCTTGCAGTCCATCAGTTTGAGCCCCGTGTCAGGCTCTACCTGACAACTCAGAGCCTGGAGCCTGCCTCAGATTCAGTATCTCCCACTCTCTCCCCCATCCCCAGCTCGGGTTCTCTCATAAAAGGAAAAAAAAAGAGACATTAAAAATGAAAAATCATTCCTAATTTAGAATCTGTGAAATTCTATTTATACCAGATTCTCTAACATGACCATCTTGATGTTTAGAGCTTATCTGAAAAGTCACTAATAATATCTGATGACACATATGTGACAAGGTCAGAATGCAACTTACAGGGAGCTACACACCTGTTATGAATTTACGACATGTATCCGTGGCTTATATTTCCAATGAAATGTGCTTTAGGGATATGGATGGATGAAATAATGCCCATCAGTCATGTAGGTCAATTTCCTACAGGACCATTATGCCCTCAATTAGTAATTGCCATCTCTTCAACATTAAAAGAAAGCTTGGAAAACAAATTGTCTTTAAATGATGTAAGAGAAGACTATGGTGTTTTAAAGGGTTTACCTACCTTCTGGAATCCTCAGATTGGTTGTGGACAGGAGGATAGCAACCCACGGTTAAGATGCACACCGCTCATTCCAGAGGGAGAATATGGACCTTATTATCAAATATGTTTTTTTTTTTTTTTAAATCAACAGTCCACCTCTGCCAGGTCCAGACTGCAGAACCCGGGGGCAACACAATGCCTCATGCCTGGGTTCAGACCATGAGGAACACCAACTGGTGGGGGGAGGGGGGAAATCCAACAGGGCCTGGGGTCAGTGAGGGAGATGACCCAGGGACACCTCCCCACAGGGCGGGCTCTGGAGTTTAACTGCCAAAGAGCAGCACACTCTCCCTGAAGACATCCTTCTCCATGAGCCCCACAATTCCAGGAGAAATGACGGATACCCATCTTTTCAATTGCAATGGCCACTGCAGAGTTTGGCCCCAGGGATGTTGGAGTCTTAGAGTCATGAAACTATGATGCCCATGATACCAGCCCTTTCTGCCCCAGCCCTCAGAGCCACATCATACATCCCCTCTCCCCTGGCCCATCTCACCCCATCCACATACCTGGACCAGGTCTCCACTTTTCTCCTTGTACTTCCTCTTTGTCTCTGTTTCTCTCTAACCACACCTCTCTGTGTTTCTTCCTTTCACTCTCTAGGACTTGCTCAATTCCCCTATCACTCATCCAGTTTCTCTCTCCTTACCTGTCTCTTTGTCCACCTCTCCCCAGGCTTCAGGCTATCTGCTCTGTGCGTGCAGCCCTGTCCAGGACCACAGGGACCTCCTGCCTCTCTCTCTCTCTCTCTCTCTCTCTCTCATCATGTTTTGTCCCAGGCCCTGATCAAAATGGAGGAGAATCCCCCATACAGCAGCTGCTCATATTGACATTTGCTAAAGCAATGCTGGCAGCATGTGGACAGCCAGACATTTACTGTTGGTGGCCCAGCCATGACCCAAAAGCTGCTGGAGGGCTGGCTGCTTCCCTAAGCTGGAAGGAAAAAGGGGCTCACAGGGTTCAGGGTCCCTGATGTAGATTGCATTGGCTGATGTATAAGGAGCCGTATGCTTACACCCAACTCTCCTGGGTGATGTCGAAGGAACCTATCTCAGACTATGGACTTCTGCCCTCCCCATGCCTCAATATGGCATCAAGGGGAGCTTTATGGGACACCATGTGACTCGCCACAAAAATTGCGCCATTTGCCCCCTTGGAGGCCACCTGGATTGGTGCTATTGGTGGCAGCTGGTAAGGTGCACAAGGGCACAACAGCTGAATTAATGCAGGGCCTCCTTACTGGTCTCCTGAATCCATTCCTCATCATCAGAAGAGACCCTGGAGGGGCTGCATGGGATTCTGTGTCTCCCATTCCTCGGACCTTCCCTGGGAGTTTCTGAGCTGAGACCACAGGGTCTGGAGGCTGTTTGGGATTCTGTGACTCCTTTCTCTCAGGTACAGGGAGCAGCTTCAGCTCCCTGATGGGGAGTGCTGTCAGCCATGGTAAATGACTCAGGACCTGGAGGCCCGGGGCTCGCATCCCTCCGACCATTCTGTGGTCTGTGTCTCACATCCCTCCGTGTCTCCGACCATTCGCATTCTGTGTCTCACATCCCTCCGACCATTCCCGGGAGTTTCTGAGCTGAGAGCACAGGGTCTGGTGGCTTCTTGGGATTCTCGCTTGTGTCCTGCTTGGGATTTTGTGCTCGCTGCACAGTCCCTGGAGGGGCTGCTTGGGATTCTGTGTCTCCCATCCCTCGGACCTTCCCCGGGAGTTTCTGAGCTGAGACCACAGGGTCTGGAGGCTGGGATTCTGTGACTCCTTTCTCTCAGGTACAGGGAGCGGCTTCAGGCACAAGGAGCGTTTTGAGGCACGGGGCGCACCTTCATCCATTGGGCTTGTCTTCAGGCACTGGGAGCACATTCAGGTACAGGGAGCGGCTTCATGCACAGGGAGCGACTTCAGGCAAGGGTAGCCTCTGTGCTCTTCAGGTACGGGGCGCGCCATCAGGCACTGTGCTCGCTATCAGGCACAGGGCGCCCTCAGGCAAGGGGTGTGCAGTCAGGCATGGGGCAAGTCTTCAGGGAGTGCTTGTGCCCTTGAGTCAAGGGAAGATCCTTGAGGCATGGGGCTTGCCATCAGGCACTTGGAGCTTTTTCAGGCATGGGGTGCAGCTTCAGGACGGGGATCTCCTGTGCCATTCAGGAAAGGGGAGTACATGTGTCTTTCAACAAGGGGTGCCCCGTTGTGCACAGGGAACTCAAGGAGACAGAGAGACTACCCTCAGGCATGGCATGCATCCTCAGCGTGTGCCTGTGCATTTCAGGCACGGGGAGTGCTGTGAGCCATGGTAAGTGACTCAGGACCTGGAGGTCCCTGGCTCGCCGCCCAGTGCCTGGAGGCCCTGGGCTCGCCGCCCAGCGCCGGGAGGCCCTGGGCTTGCCATGGCTGCTTGGGATTCTGTGTCTCGCATCCCTCAGACCTGCATTTCAGGCACAGAGAGTGCCATCAGGCATTGTAAGTGACTCAGGACCTGGAGGCCCTGGGCTCGCAGCCCAGCGCCTGGAGGCCCTGGGCTCGCAGCCCGGGGCCTGGAGGACCTGGGCTCGCATCCCTGGGCCTGGAGGTCTGGGCTCGCAGCACAGGGCATGGAGGCTCTGGGCTCACAGCACACAGCCTGGACTTCATTCACTGGGCATGACTTCAGCCCTGGAGGGGCTCCTTGTGGTTCTGTGTCTCCCTCTCCCTTGTACCTTCCCCGGGAGTTTCTGAGCTGAGACCACAGAGCCTGGAGGCTGCTTGGGATTCTGTGTCTCTGTCTCTCTGTCCTTCCCCTGCAGGTCCTTCCGACACTGGGTGTGCTGACTTCAGGCTCCTGCAGTTAAGACTTGAGGCACTGGGTGTGACGACTTCAGTCACTGGGAGTGATAACTGCAGTCCCAAGAGTAACTGCAGACACTGTGTGTGACTTTGGATTCAGTCACTGTGTGTGAGTGTGACATCAATCAATGGGAGTGACTTTGACTTGAGTCACTGTGAGTGACATCAGGAGTGACTTCAGTCACTGGGATTGACTTTTGGGGTGACTTCCATCACTGGGAGTGTCTTCGAGAGGGACTTCCGTAACTGGTGTGACTTGTGACATTGGGAGTGACATCCGTCATGGGGAGTGACTTCGGGAGGGACTTCCCTCACTGGGAGTGACATAGGGTGTGACTTCTGTCACTGGGAGTGACTTTGGGAGAGGCTTCCATCACTTAGAGTGACTTCAGGAATGACTTTATTCACTGGGCATGACTTCAGTCATTGGGGGTGACTGACTTCAGTCACTGGGCGTGCCCTCAGGCACTGGGTATGCCTGTGCCCTTCAGACAGGGGGCTAGCCTTCAGGCACAGGGTGAGAATTCAGACATGGGGCAAGCCTTCAGGCATGGGGCTTGCCTTCAGGAACAGGGCTTGCCTTCAGGCAAGGGGATTGATTACAGGCACATGGAGCTGTTTCATACAAGAGTCATGCCTTCAGGTACAGGGAGCGGCTTCAGGCACAGGGCGCGACTTCAGGCATGGGGAGCCTCTGCTCTTCAGGTACGGGGCGCGCCATCAGGCACTGTGCTCGCCATCAGGCACAGTGCGCCCTCAGGCAAGGGGTGCGAAGTCAGGCATGGGGCAAGTCTTCATGGAGTGCCTGTGCCCTTGAATCAAGGGGAGCACCATGAGGCATGGGGCTTGCCTTCAGGCATGGGGAGTTTTTCAGGCATGGTGTGCAGCTTCAGGCACGGGGAGTTCCTGTGCCATTCAGGCAAGGTGAGTACATGTGTCTTTCAAAAAAGCGCCCCATCACGCACAGGGAAGTCAAGGAGACACAGAGAATACCTTCAGGGATGGGGTGCCCCCTCAGAGTGTGCCTGTGCATTTCAGGCACAGGGAGTGCCATCATCCATGGTAAGTGGCTCAGGACCTGGAGGCTCTGTGCTCGCGGAACAGATTCTGGAGGCCTGGTGCTCACGGCACAGAGCCTGGAGGCCCAGTACTTGCGGCACCACGCCTGGAGCCCAGTGTTCACAGCACAGTGCCTGGAGGCACGGTACTCGTGGCACAGAGCCTGGAGGGGCTGCTTGGGATTCTGTGTGTGTCTCTCTCTCTGTCCTTCCCCAGGCGTCTCTGTGATGACAGCACAGAGCCTGGAGGCTGCATGGGATTTTGTGTCTCCCTCTCTCTCTGACCTTCCCCTGGAGTTTCTGTGCTGAGACCACAGAGCCTAGAGGCTGCTTGGGATTCTGTTTCTCCTGTCTTTCTGTCCTTCCCTTGCAGTTCCTTCCAGCACTGGGGTTGCCGACTTCAGGCACTGGCAGTGGAGACTTCAGGCACTGGGTGTGACGACTTCAGTCACTGGGAATGATGACTGCCTTCACTAGGAGTAACTGCAGACACTGAGTGTGACTTTGACTTCAGTCACTGGGAGTGACTCAGGCAAGAGATTGTGCTGCTTTTTGGCAGGTAAACTCCAAGCCTGCCTTGTGGGGAGGTGTCCTGGGGACATCACCCTCACTGCCCCAGGCCCTGTTGGATTTCCCCTCTCCCCCACCAGCTGGCCTTCCTCAAGTTCTGAACCCAGGCATCAGGCATCACGTTGCCCCCAGGTTCTGAAGTCTGTACCTGGCAGAGGTGGAATGCTGATATTGATAAAAAAAAAATTGACAATAAAGCCCATATCCTCCCTCTGGGACTAGCGGTTTGCATCCCAATCGTGGGTTGCTATCCTCCTTTCCATACAACTATCTGAGGATTCCAGAAGGTAAGTGAACACTTTAAAACACCATACTCTTCTCTTACATCAAATTCAAAGACATTTACTTGTCCCAGCTTTCCTTTAATTCTGAAGAGATGGCAATTAGTAATTGAAGGCATAATGGTCCTATAGGATAATTACCTATATGACTGGTGGACATTATTTCATCCATCCGTGTCCCTAAAGCACATTTCATTGGAAATATTAGCCAAGGATACATACTGTAAATTCACAACTGATTCATAGCTCCCTGTAAGTTTCATTCTGACCTTGTGACATGTGTTATCAAAGATATTATTATTGACTTTTCAGATAAGCCCTCCATATCAAGATGGTGATGTTAGAGAATCTGGTATAAATGGAATTTCACAGATTCCTAGTTAGAAATGATTTTTCATTTTTAATGTTTCTTTTTTCTTTTTCTTTTTTTGTGAGAGCCCTGGCTGGGGAGGGGGGAGAGAGTGGGAGATACTGAATCTGAGGCAGGCTCGAGGCTCTAAGCTCTCAGGACAGAGCCTGATGCGGGGCTCAAACTCATGGACTGCAAGATCACGACTTGCATCAAAGTCGGACGCTTAACTGACTAAGCCACCCAAGTGCCCCAGGAATTATAGTTTATTGGCAAAGAAGGAGAAATTAAAGATAGTGTAAAGGATGTCTATTTTTAATTGAAATATTGTTCACACATTTGATGTATGAGTTTTAGGCATATATTGTAGTCATTCCATATGTCTATAAATTATATTGTACTTAAGCACAAGTGTAGCTATCTTGTGAAAGCATGCAACAGTATTATTACAGGGTTGACTCCATTACATTGGCTGTCCCTTGTATCCCTAGGACTCATTCATTCCATAGCTGACGCCGGTATCTCTCTCAAAGGTGTTCATTCTTTATCTAACCTAAGTATTTTGGTGGTAAACACAATTATCTCTTGCTCAGCAAGTGTAAATTGGCGGTCTATTTTTCTGTGAATATTGCTTAAAACATTACAAATGATGTCATTACATTAATAAATTTGGTTTCATTCTTCACTCACAAGAAAGGAGAAGGAAAAGATTTCTTTGTGTCCCAGACCCTGTCATTAAAACCTTTCCCAATGTGGAGAACAGGTTTACTTGCACTGAGCACCTTCAGTGTCTCAGCTGAGCGACCAGGGCCTTCCACATTGCAAGAATGCCCATAATGGTCAGCAGAGAGAGCTCGAGCACCACAGACCTGGAAGGGCGGATTCCTCTGCCCAGGCAGTGATGGCCGGCAGAGGGCGCAACATCGGCTTTACTGACCCAGGGCACCTGAGAGCAGGAAGGGCTTTGAATGCTCTCAGAGGACTCAGGGCCTCTGCCGCTGCCTCAGTACAGAGAGCAGAGCTGTATTTCCAGCAGGTTGTGCCGCCCGCCCCAGGGGAGACCTTGGGAGCTTTGTAGCAACTTGGCATCTCCTGAGTCGCCAGAGAGAATTTGCCTTATTGTACTGAGTGCTGAGGTGTGGGCGCTGGGTGGCTTCCCTGGGCAAGCTGGTTGCTGAGCTGCACAGGCACTTGCATTTTCCAGGCTATTCCAGTGTTTCATTCCTCCCCTTCCCGGACAGTTTTTGAACAAGACGTATTTTACTAAAGGTCTCGTGGATTGCAGGGTCCCACGACATCACCTCTTCGAAGAAGTCGATGGTTTGTTCCAGATTCAGGCTTGTTTCTGGGAAGAAACCCTGACAGAAATTCAGAAGAACGGGAGCTGCATTCCTTTAGGACATGAATACATGAAATGCTCTTCTTGGGAACTCCTAGAAGAATGAGCTGGGACCCACTTTCCGAGGTCTGCTGGAACCAGAGACCGAGGTAAGGGCACAAACTTTCCCCTACATCATACATGCTTTTTAAAAAATTTCATGGTTATTTTTCCAATTTAGTGAAGTGACTGCAAACTACAGAAAACCTGGTAGGTACCAGTCATTAATGTACGTTAAATTAAATTAAATTCCAGTGAGTAAAGATACAGTGTAGTATTACTTTCAGGTGTACAATAGAGAACAACCCTTCCATACATCACCCGGTGCTCATCCCAGGTGCACTTCTTAATCCCCAGCAGCTGTTTCACCCATTCTGCACCTTGCTCTGGAAGCCCTCAGTTTGTTTCCTAGATAAAAGTCTGTTTGTCCCTGTTTCCTCCCCCCTCCCCCCGCTTTGTTTTGTTTTATTTCCATGTGTTAGTGAAATCATCTGGTATTTGTCTTTGTCTGAAAGGCTTATTTCACCCCGGATAACATTCTCTCGCTCCATTCAGCTCATGGCAAATGACAAGACTTCATGTTTTTACGGCTGAATATTACATTCCATATACCACATCTCAATTTACTCATCAGTTGATGGATGCTTGGGAAATTTCCATAATTTGACTGTTGTAGAAAATGCTGCTGTAACATCACAGTGCATTTATCCCTTTGAAGATTTTGTATTCTTTGTGGAAATACCTTGTAGAGAAATTGCTGGATTGTAAGGTACTTCTATTTTCGTTTTTTTTTTTAATTAATTTATTTATTTTTATTCTATAGAGAAATCTCCATGATGTTTTCCAGAGTGGCTCCACCAGTTTGCGTTCTTACCCACAGTCCGGTACGGTCCGTTTCAGAGTAGGGTTGGGGATTGCGTTACGTCCCAGGAGGCTGCAGGCGCCGAACCCACAGCAGGGCAGTGGTCTCCCTGAAGGGCTGAGTTGAGGGCACAAGGTAGGGTGCCGGTAAGGATCAGTCTTTGGCTGCCAAGGCCACACAAGTCGATGGGACCCTGGTTGGGGAGGCCTCAGGAATCTTCTCGGGCAGCTGCAGCCGGGCCTGGGAAACGACATGGCGAGCTGCCAGGTTCCTTGCCGGGTGAGCCTGCACTGCTTGTGGACCCCAGCCGCGTGGTGTCAGACTTTGGTATTGGGTCCCCATGGGGAGAAAGCCTTAGCTAGGGTTAAGGTTCTGTCCAGGGGCGTCGCCAGGGCCGATGCGACTCTGGTCTCGTGATCTCCCTCGAGGGCTGAATGAGGGCCCATGCGAAGGAGTGGCTCACCTGTAGGATTAGGGTTGAGGCCAGCTTAGGTTTTGGTTGAGGGGTCCGGTTCAAAATTGGGTTAGGGTTAGTGTTCGGTCCCAGGGGCCCCCAGACGCTGAAGCCACAGCAGGGCAGTGCTGTGCCCAAAGGGCTGAGTGAGGTCACAACAGAGGGTGCCGGTGGATCAATCTTGGGCTGCCAAGGCCACACAAGTCAATGGGCCCCTTGTCGAAGACGCCTCAGGAATCCTCTTGGGCAGCTGAAATCAGGCCTAGGAAACGACATAGTGAGATGCCAGGTTCCATGCCAAGTGAGCCTGCACCACTACTGGACCCCAGGTGCGTGGTGTTGTCAGAGTTTGGTATTAGGTCCCCATGGGGAGAGAGCCTTAGCTAGGGTTAGGTTGAGGTCCAGGCACTACGCCAGGGCCGAAGCGAGTCCGTTCTTGTGACTCAGGAAGAGTCTTTGGCAGCCAAGGCCACACACATCGTTGGGCCCCTGGTCGGGGAAGCCTCAGTATCAACTCGGGCAGCTGTAGCCGGGCTTGGGAAATGATATGGTGAGCTTCGAGGTTCCATGCTGTGTGAGCCTGCACCGCTTGTGGACCCCAGGTGCGTGGTGTTGTCAGACTTTGGTATTGGGTCCCCATGGGGAGAGTGCCTTAGCTAGGTCTAGGGTTCGATCCAGAGATGTAGCCAGGGCCGAAGCGACTCCGGTCTCCTGATCTCCCTCGACAGCTGAAGTGAGAGCCCATGTGACGGGGCGACTCAAATGTAGGCTTAGGGTGAGAGGCCCCCTTAGTTTTCGGTCAGGGTCCTTGTTTGTGGTAGGGTTATGGTTAGGGTTAGATCCCAGGAGGCTCCAGGCGCCAAAACCACAACAGGGCAGTTGTCTCTCCTAAGGGCTGATTTGAGGGCACAAGGGAGGGTGCCGGTAAGGATCAGTCTTCAGCTGCTAAGGCCACACACGTCGATGGGCCCCTGGTCGGGGAAGCCTCAGGAATCCAATCGGGCAGCTGCAGCCGGGCCTGGGAAACGACAAGGTGAGCTTCCAGGTTCCATGCCGTTGAGCTGGCATCGCTTGTGGACCCCAGGCGCGCGGTGTTGTCAGACTTTGGTATTGGGTCCCCATGGGGAGAGTGCCTTAGCTTGGGTTAGGGTTCCATCCAGGGACGTCGCCAGGGCCGAAGCGACTCCGGTCTCATGATGTAGCTTGTGGGTGGAAGTGAGGGCTCATGCGACGGTGTGGGTCAAGCATACGGTTAGGGTTCGAGGCTGGCTTAGGTTTTGGTTCAGGGTCCCTGTTCGTGGTAGGTTTTGCGTTACGGTAAGTCCCAGGAGGTTCCAGGCGCTGAACTCACAGAAGGGCAGTGGTCTCCCCGATGGGCAGAAATGAGGGCAGAAGAGTGTGTGACAGTCAGGATCAGTCTTTGACTGCCAAGACCACACAGGTCGATGGGCCCGTGGTCGGGTGGCCTCAGGAATCCTCTCGGGTAGCTGCAGCCGGGCTTGGGAAATGACATGGTCAGATTCCAAGTTCCAGCCGAGTGAGCCTGCACTGTTTGTGCACCCCAGGCATGTGGTGTTGTCAGACTTTCTTATTGGGTCCCCCTGGGGAGAGTGCCTTAGGTTGGTTTAGGGTTCGGTCCAGGGACGTCGCCAGGGCCGAAGCAACTCCATTCTCTTCATATCCTTCGAGGGCTGAAGTGAGGGCCCATGCGATGGGCAGCTCAAGTATGAGGTTAGGGTTCGAGGCCCCCTTAGATTTCAGTGCAGTGCCCTGATTTGGGGGAATGCTTATGGTTAGGATTAGGTCAGGAGGCTCCAGGTGCCAAACCCGCAGCAGGGCATTGGTCTACCTCAATGGCTGATTGAGGGCACAAGGGAGGGTGCCGGTCAGGATCAGTCTTTGGCTGCCAAGGCCACACACGTCCATGGGCCCCTGGTCGAGGAGGCCTCCGAATCCTCTCGGGCAGCTGCAGCCGGGCCTGGGAAACGACATGGTGAGCTTCCAGGTCCCATGCGGAGTGAGCTGGCACTGCTTGTGGACCCCAGGCGCTTGGTGTTGTCAGACTTTGGTATTGGGTCCCCATGGGGAGAGAGCCTTAGCTAGGGTTATGGTTCGGTCCAGGGACGTCGCCAGGACCGAAGCGACTCCGTTCTCTTCATGTCCTTTGAGGGCTGAAGTGAAAGCCCATGTGACGGGGCAGCTCAAGTGTAGGGTTAGGGTTCGAGGCTGGGTTAGGTTTCAGTGGAGAGTCCCAGTTCAACGTAGGTTTAGGGTTAGTGTTTGGTCCCAGGAAGCTCCAGTCGCCGAACCCACAGCAGGTCAGTGGTCTCCCCGAAGGGCTGAGTTGAGGGCACAAGTGAGGGTGCCGATCAAGATCAGTCTTTGGCTGCCAAGGCCACACACTTCGATGGGCCCCTGGTCGGGGAGACTCTGGATTCCTCTTGGGCAGCTGCAGCCGGGCCTGGGAAACGACATGGTCAGCTTCCAGGTTCCATGCTGAGTGAGCCTGCACTGCTTTTGGACCCCAGGCACGTAGTGTTGTCAGACTTTGCTATTGGGACCGCTATGGGTAGAGAGCCATAGCTAGGGTTAGGTTTCGGACCAGGGAATTCGCCAGGGCCGAAAACTCTGGTCTCATGATCTCCCTCAAGGTGTGAAGTGAGGGCCCAGGCGATGAGGCGACTCAAGTGTACTTTTAGGGTTCAAGGCAGGCTTAGGTTTCTGTGGAGGGTGCCTGATCGACTTAGGTTTATGGTTGGGGTTAAGTCCCAGGAGGCTCCTGGCGACGATCCCACAGCATGGCAGTGGGCTCCCCGAAGGGCTGAATTGAGGGCCCATGGGAGGGTGCCGGTCAGGATCCATCTTTGGCTGCCAAGGCCACACACGTCGATGGGCCCCTGGTCGGGGAGGCCGCAGAAATCGTCTCGGACAGCTGCAGCCGGGCCTGGGAAAAGACATGGTGAGCTTCCAGGTTCCATGCCGAGTGAGCCTGCACCGCTTGTGGACCCCAGACATGTGGTGTTGTCAGACATTGGTATTGGGACCCCTTGGGGAGAGAGCCTTAGCTAGGGTTGGGGTTCCAACCAGGGACGTCGCCAGGGCCAAAGCACCTCCAGCCTTGTGATCTCCCTTGAGGTCGGAAGTGAGGGCTTATGCGACGGGGCGGCTCAAGTGTAGGGTTAGGGTTCAAGGCCGGCTTAGGTTTTGGTCGAGGGCCCCGGTTCGACGTAGGGTTATGGTTAGGGTAGGGCCCAGGAGGCTCCTGGCTATGAACCCACAGCAGGGCAGTGGTCTCCCTGAAGGGCAGAGTTGATGGCATACAGGATGGTGCCGATCAGGATCAGTCTTTGGCTGCCAAGGCCACACACGTCAATGGGCCCCTGGTCAGGGAGGCCTCAGGAATCCTCTTGGGCAACTACAGCCGGGCCTGGGAAACGACATGGTGATCTTCCAGGTTCCATGCCGAGTGAACCTGCACTGCTTGTGCACCCCAAACGCGTGGTGTTTCAGACTTTGGTATTGGGTCCCCATAGAGAGAGAGCCTTACTTTTGGTTATGGTTCTGTCCAGGGACGTCACCAGGGCCGAAGCAACTCTATTCTCTTCATATCCTTCGTGGGCTGAAGTGAGGGCCCATGCGACGGGGCAGCTCAAGTGTAGGGTTAGGGATTGAGGTCGGGTTAGGTTTCGGTGGAGGGTCCTGGTTCGTTTTAGGGTTAGGGTCGGAGACCCGTTGATGGGTCTCTGATCGGGGATTCCTCAGGAATCCTCTCGGGCAGCTGCAGCCGGACCTGGGAAACGACATGGTGAGCTTCCAGGTTCCTGGCCAAGTGAGCCTGCACTGCTTGTGGACCCCAGGCACTTGGTGTTGTCATTTTTGGTATTGGGTCCCCATGGGGAGAGAACCATAGCCATGGTTAGGTTCTGTCCAGGGACGTCGCTAGGGCCAAAGCTACTCTTTTCTCCTGATCTCCCTCGAGGGTTGAGGTGAGGGCCCATGCGACGGGGTGGCTGAAGTGTAGGGTTAGGGTTCGAGGCCAGTTAGGTTTTGGTGGAGGGTCGTGTTTCGGGGCAGGGTTAGGGTTAGTTCCCAGGAGGCCCCAGGCGCCGAACCCACAGCAGGGCAGTGGTCTACCTGAATGGTTGAGTTGAGGGCACAAGGGAGGGTGCCGGTCACGATCAGTCTTTGGCTGCCAAGGCCACACACATTGATGGGGCCCTAGTCTGGGAGGCCTAAGGAATACTCTCAGGCAGCTGCAGCCTGACCTGTGAAAAGATTTGATGATCTTCCAGGTTCCATTCTGAGTGAACCTGCACCGCAGTGCTCCCCAGGCGCGTGGAGTTGTCAGACTTTGATATTGGGTCCCCATGGGGAGAGAGCCTTAGGTAGGTTTAGGGTTCTGTCCAGGGACGCTGCCATGGCCGAGTCGACCCGTTCTGTTGATCTCCCTTGAGGGCTGAATTGAGGGCCCATGAGATGGGGCAGCTCAAGTGGAGGGTTAGTGTTCCAGGCCGGCTTAGGTTTCGGTGGAGTTTCGTGTTTCAGGGCAAGGTTAGGGTTAGGTTTAGGTGCCAGGAGCCTCCGGGCTCTGAACCCACAGAGGGCAGTGGTCTCCCCGAAAGGCTGAGTTGAGGGCACAAGGGAGGGTGCTGGTCAGGATCAGTCTTTGTGTTCTGAGGCCACACACGTCAATGGGCCCCTGGTCAGGGAGGCCTCCGGAATCCTCTCGGACAGCTGCAGCCGGGCCTGAGAAAGGACATGGTGAGCTTCCAAGTTCCATGCTGAGTGAGCCTGCACCGCTCACCAACCCCAGGTGCGTGGTGTTGTCAGACTTTGATATTCGGACCCCATGGGTAGAGAGCCTTAGCTAGGGTAAGGGTTCGGACCAGTGACGTCGCCAGGGCCAAAGAGACTCAGGTCTCGTGATCTCCCCCGAGGGGTGAAGTGAGAACCCAGGCAACGGGGTGGCTCAAGTGTACGTTTAGGGTTCGAGGCAGATTTAGGTTTCGGTGGAGGGTCCCTGTTCGACGTAGGGTTAGCGTTAGTGTTAGGTCCCAGGAGCTCCAGGCAATGAACCCACAGCAGGGCAGTGGTCTCCCCGAAGGGCTGACTTGAGGGCCCAAAGGAGGGTGCCGGTCAGGATCAGTCTTCGGCTGCCAAGGGCACACACGTCGATGGGCCCCTGGTCGGGGAGGCCTCAGGAATCCTCTCAGACAGCTGTAGCCGGGCCTGCGTAAAGACATGGTGAGCTTCCAGTTTCGATGCCGAGTGAGCCTGCACCGCCTGTGGACCCCAGGTGCGTGGAGTTGTCCGATTATGGTGTTGGGTCCCTATGGGGAGAGTGCCTTAGCGAGGGTTAGGGTTTAGTCCAGGGACGTCACCAGGGCTGAAGCGACTCCTGTCTCGTGATCTCCCTCGAGGGCTGAAGTGAGGGCTCATGCGACGGGGCGGCTCAAGTGTATGTTTAGGGTTTGAGGCCGGCTTTGGTTTCGGTGGAGGGTTCTGGTTCTGGGTAGGGTTAGGGTTAGGATTAGCTCCCACGAGGCTCCAGGCACCGAACCCACAGCAGGGCAGTGGTATCCCCGAAGGGTTGAGTTGAGGGCACAAGGGAGGTTGTCGGTCAGGATCAGTCTTTGGCTTCCAAGGCCACACACGTCGATGGGCCTCTGGTCATAGAGGCCTCAGGAATCCTCTCGGGCAGATGCAGCCAGGCCTCAGAAACAACATGGTGAGCTTCCAGATTCTATGCCGAGTGAGCCTGCACCGCTTGTGTACCCCAGGCGTGTGGTATTCTCAGACTTTGTTATTGGGTCCCCATGTTGAGAAAGCCTTAGCTAGGGTGAGGGTTCGGTCCAGGGACCTCGCCAGGGTCGAAACGACTCCAGTCTTGTGATCTCTCTTGAGGGTTGATTTCTGGGCCCATGTCACGGGGAGGGGGGGAAATGTAGGGTTAGTGTTCGATATAGGGTTATATTTGGTTTAGAGTTCTTGTTAGGGTTCTGTTGGGTTAATGTTTGTTAAGTCCTATGTGGTTCCAGATGCTGAACCCAGTGTAAGGTAGTTGTCTCCCCGAATGGTGATTTGATTGCAGATGGGAGGGTCCCAGTCAGGACTAGTCTTTGGCTTTCAAGGCCACACAACTCTATGGGCCCCTGTTCGGATAGGCCTCAGGAATCCTCTCGGCAAGCTGTTGCCTGTTGTCTCAAAGGATATGGTGAGGTTCCTGGTTCTATGCTGAGTCATCCTGCACCGCTTCTGGACCCCAGGCGCGTAGTGTTGTCAGACTTTGGTATTAGGTCCCCATGGGGAGGGAGCCTCATTTAGGGTTTGTGTTCAGTCCAGGTACGTCACCAGGGCCAAAGTGACACCATTCACATGAGTTCCATGGAGGGCTGAAATGTGAGCACTTGGGCGGTTGTTGGTCTGGTGTAGAGTCAGTGTGACAGTTCAAATCAGGGTTATGTTTAGGGCTAAGTTTACTGTTCTCTTTAGGGGTAAGATTAGTTCCCTAGCATTTCCAAGCCCTTAATGTACACTAGTGCATTTGTCTCCCCGAAGGGCTGACTGGTGTGCAGAAGGGTACTGATCAGCATTAGTCTTTGCGTTCCAAGGCCAGACATCTATATCTGCACTCAGGATGTAGGCCTCAAGGTTCCTCCTGTGCATCAGAAGCCATGCTTTGGAAATGACATGGTGATGTTCCACGTTTCACACAGAATTACCTTGCACCGCTTCTCAACCCATTGTGTGTGCTCTTGTCATACTGTGGTATTCGGTCCCCATGTGGAGATAGCCTTAGCTCCGTTTGGGTTTTGTGCCAGGGAAATCTCCAGGGCTGAAGTGACACCAGTCCTGTGATCTCCCTGTATCGATGATGTGTGGGCACATGCATGGTGCGAGTCAAGTTGAGGGTGAGTGTTAAAGATGAGGTGAGGTTTAGGTTCACGTATATACTGTGGGTCACCGTTAAGATTAGGGCTTGGGCACAGGAGGCTCGTGGCACTATACCCCCAGTAGGGCAGTTGTCCCCCCGCAGGGCTGAGTAGAGGGGTCTAAGGAGGGTCCCAGTCAGGCTGAGTTTTGGGTGCCAGGGTCACTCCTTGGTTAGACCTCAAGAAGTCCCCTGTGGAGCTCCTTCTGGTCTTTGGAAATGACATTGTGATATTCCAGATTCCATGCTGAGTAATCCTCCTCCGCTTCTGGGGCCCATGTCCGTCATGTCCTCAGACTTAGGAATTGGGTCCCCATTAGGAGAAAGCTTTAGCCAAGGTTAAGTTTTGGTCCAGGGATGTTGCCAGGGCCGAAGCAACACCATTGCCATGATCACCCTGGAAGGCTGAATGAGGGTCCATGAGTGGGTGCGGGTCATGTGTAGGGTTAGGTTTGAGTTGGGGTTAGGTTTAGTTTGAGCGGTATGTGAGTGTCACAGTTAAGGTTAGGGTTAGGTCCCAGGAAGCTCCAAGCGCTGAAACTCTTTCAGGGTAGTGGTCTTCCAAGAGGATTGAGTGTAGGCCTCATTGGAGCGGGCTGTTCAGGTTTAGTCTTTGTGAGCCAGGGCCGGCTGTGTGTGCCATCTTCAGTTGGGCCTCATCAACCCCCTTGTGCAGCATCATGCGGGCATTGGAAATGTCATGATGATGTTTGATGTTCCATGCCAAGTAAGTCTGCACCACTTTGGGCCATTTGTTTGTGGTGTTCTCAGAGATAGGAATTGGGTCCCCATCCAGAGAGATCCTTAACTAGGGTTAATGTTCTGTTCAGGGACTTCACCAGTGCCGAGGTAACACCATTCCTGTGTGTCGTGTGTGTTGGCTTAGGGTTTGGGATTGGGTTTGGTGTTTGGGGTCAGGGTAATGGTTAGGGTTGGTGTTAGGTGTTAGTGTTAGGGGATATAATTAGGTTTATGCATTAGGGTTGGGTTTAGGGTCATGGTTAGGGGTTAGGGTTATGGTTAGGGGTTAGGGTTTTGAGTTAGAGTTAGGTTTAGGTGTTAGCTTTGGACTTGGATTAGGCTTAGGTTTAGGGTTATGGTTTGGGTTTGAGAGTTAGGGTTATGGTTAGATGGTAGGGTTAGGGTTAGGTGTTAGCGTTAGTGTTAGTGTTTGCGTTAGGTTTAGGGATAAGGTGAGATCTAGGTCTGGGACTTTGGTTTGGGTTATGCGTTAGGGGATTGGATTAGGGGTTAGCGTTTGGATTAGTGTTAGAATTGTATGATTAAGGTTAGTGTTAGTGTTTGGGTTTATAATTTTAGTGTTACCAGGTAGAGTTAGAGCATTAGTGTTAGGGTTTCAGGATTAGGGTAAGAAGGTTGTGTTTAGTACGGATATGTTTACTTTTACATTTCGTTTGGGTTAGGGTTGGGTTTAGACCTAGGGATAGGGGCAGAGTTTATCATTAGGACTATGGTTAGGGTTAGCTGCTAGGTTTAGCTGTTGGGATTTGGGTTAGTGTTAGGGTTAGGGCTGCAGCAAGAGGTAGGTCATGTTTACACTCCCAAATGGAATGGGAGGATGTTCATGTGTGGACACCGCCCTCCATCTGTGAAGGATTGCGTTCATTTTATCGCCCCTGTCTTCCTGCACTGGAGGTTGTTTTTGCCTCGCCCCTTTCCAGCTCGGGTGTGGAGTGTTTCACGCCATCACCTTGCCCTCTCTCTGTGTGGTAAGATTTCACTTACTGCCTCATCCATTTTTGGTCCTTGGGGTGCATACTTTTAATCTTTATATCATTTATTTCTCCTCTGACTTTAATTATTTTCATCATTCTGCTGTTTTGGGGTTGTGTTTGTTGTCGTCTGTCTGGCTTTTATAATTATAAGGTCATGGAGTTTACTTCAGGGTTTTATTTTTCTTGAGGCAGTCCTGTATTGCTGTAAACTTACCTGTTAGAACCAGTTTTCCTGTTTTACAGAAGTTTGGACTGTTGTGTTTTCATTTTCTTTTGTTTCCATGTCATTTTGGATTTTGTCTTTGATTTCTTGGTTGAACCATTGATTGTTTAGTAGCATGTTAACTTCCATGTTTTGTGCCTTTTCCAGATTTTTTTTCTTGTTGTAGTCTTCTACTCCATAGCATTATAGTCTGAAAAGACACATGGTTTGACCTCGATCAGTTTGATTTTGTTTTGGCTTGTTTTATGACCTAATATTTTATCGAGTGTGGGAATGTTCCATGTGCACATGAAAAGAATGTGTATTGTGCTGTTTTAGGATGGAATGTCTAAAATATATCTCTTAAGTCCATCTGGTCTACTCTATCATTCAAAGTCACTACTTCCTTGTTGATTTTCTGATGGAATGATCTCTCCATTGATGTCATTGGGGTGTTAAAGTGCCCTACTATGATGGTATGACTATCAATTCTTTACTTTAGTTTTGGACTGTTTTGTGTATTTGGATGCTCTCAGGTTGAATGCTTATATGTTTACAATTGTTCTATCTTTTTGCTGGATGGTACCTTTTATTAGTATAGTGTCTTCTTTGTCTCTCATTACCGTTTTGTTTTTAAATATATTTTGTTTGATATAGGTAGGGCTACTGAAGTTTTCTTTTGATACTTTTGTTCCTTAACTAGTCTTTTGTAGGTAGGAAATAGACGTGTCCTATATTGTATTCATTCTATCACCCAGTGCTTTTTATTATGAAGAGAGAGAGCACAGGCATGGTAGGGCGGGATCGGGGGAATGGGGGAAGAGAGAGACAAAGAGAGAAAGAGGGAGAGAGAGAATAAGAATGAGAATGAATCCTCACCAAGTTCCATGCTCAGTACAGAGCTCAATTGGGGCTCAATCCCATGATCCTGGGATCAGAGCCTAAGCCGAAATCAAGAGTCGAAATTTCAAGCGATTGAGCCATCCAGTTGCCCCTATCTGGCACCCAGTGCCTTTGATTTGAGCATTTATTTTGTTACCATTCAAAGTAATTGTTAGACATGTACTTGTCATATTACTACTTGACGTTGGTTGTTTCTGAATTTTTCTGATCCTTTCTTCTCTTTCTCTTTTCTTTGGTTTGTGGGTTTCATCACAATTTCACAATTGAAATTGCTTGTCTTTATACTCTGCATATGTATTAGTGGTGTTTGTTCTGTGGTTATTATGAGGTTTGTACCTAACCACTTCTGCATATAGAAGTCTATATTAAGTTGATAGTTGCTTAAGTTTGAACCGGTTCTTTACTCCTCTTCTCCCCGTGTTGTAGCTATGTACTGCTCCTATTTCAAAACCTTTAATATCATGAATACCTTGACTGATGTTTTACAGATATACACATTTTTATTGCTTCTGCATTTTGCAATTTAATATGGTCACTTTAGGTGTTTCTTTTCCACTTAGAGCGTCCCCTTTAACATTTCTTGCAGGGGTGGTTTGTTGGTTTTGAGCTCGCTGAGTATTTTTTGGGAACCTCTTGATCTCTCCTCCCATTTGAATGATAGTTTGCTGGATAGACTCTCTTTGGCTGCAGATGTTTTCCAGTCAGCAACTTTACCATACCATGCTGGTCACTTACAGTTTCAAAGTTTCTTCTGGAAAACATCTAGTGATAACCTTATGGGGTTTCCCTTGTAGGTAAATGCCATCTTTTGTTTTCCTGCTGTGAAAATTTTTCTTTATCACGATATTTGGGGTTTTATTTACTATATGCCTTGGTGTGGATGTGCTTCCATTGAATATATTGGGTGTTATTTGTGCCTCCTGCTTCTGGATCTGTCTCCTTCCCCGCATTAGGCAAGTTTTCATCTATTGTGTCTTCAAATAAATTTTCTGATTTTAATTTCTCAGAGTTCTGAGAATGAGAAATAGGACAGAAGAGACCTATTGAAGGTTCTCTGATGAGCCATTGGATTTGCATGCGTGGAGGATAGATTTGGGACTCAAATGAACAACCTACCTTCAACTTCAAAGAACTAGAAAAAACAATCTATGTCCAATGTTCTCAAAAGGGAGAGAGTAATCCATATGAGAGTGCAAACCAATGAAACTGAGACCATGAAGTCAATAGAAAATATGAAGAAGACCAACAGGGGTTTTCAGAAGAGTGAAACAAAATTGTCAAGACTATACATAGACTACCCTAAGATAGAGAGAGTACCCAGTTCAAAAGAATTATAAATAAAAGAGAAGACATTACGCCTTATACCAAAGAAACATAAAGGAGACAAAGAAGCGACTATGGCCACATTAGATGCCAGCAAACCGCCTACCTAGAAGAAATGGATAGGTTCTTAGAAACACACAACCTATCAAGACTGTACCAGGAAGAAATAGAAGGTTTGCACAGACCCATTAAAGGAAGACTGTATCAATACAAGAAGATGACCAATGCAAGTAAATTGAATCAGTAATCGAAGTTCTCCCAGGGAAGAAAAGCCCAGGACCAGGTGGATTCACTGGTGAATTTGATCAAACGTTTGTAGAAGAACTAACAGCAGCCGTCTCACTGATTCAAAAGGAACGAACACCACCAAACTCATTTCATGAGACTGGAATTACCCTGGTAGGAAGCTAGAGAAGGATACTACCTGAACAGAAATCTATAGGTCAGTATCCCCGTGATGAATGTAGATGAAGAATTCCCAATAATGTATAGGCAAACCAAATTCAGCAGCACATTAAAAGGATCATTGACTGTGATGAAGGGTTTTTTTCCCTGCAAAGGAAGGATGTTTCAGAAACGCAAATCAATCAATGTGACCCCTCACATAATTGAATGAAATAAAATCAACCAGAAACAAGATTCTTAACTATAAATAGCAAACGGAGGATTACTATAAGGGAGGTGGGCAGGGGGATGGGTTAAATGGGTGATGGGCTAAGGAGGGTACTAGTAGTGAGGATCACTGGGTGTTGTATGTAAGTGATGGATGACTACATTCTATACCTGAAATTAGCATTACACTGTATGTTAACCAACTGGAATTTAAATAAAAACTTGAAAAAATAAATACTAAAGAAATACATAAATACATTTAAACTAAACTAAATAAATACATTTTAAAAAATAAAAAGAAAACTCATGTGATGATGTCAATAGACACAGAAAAAGAGTTCTGAGAAATTTTTGTATCCATTTGTGCTAAAAAACTCTTTAAAATTCAGTGTAGAAGGAATATATCTCAACATAAGAAAGGCCATGTATGTGAAGCCCACAGCTAATATCATACTCAATAGTGAAATTGTGAAAGATCTTCCACTAAAATCAGGCACAAGACAAGGATGCCCTAGATATGTGAAGGGGATTGGGTGATGCAGGCTTCTGATTATGCAATGAATAAGTCACAGATAGAAGATATAGCATAGGGAACATAGAGAATGGTACTGGAATAGTGATGCATGGTGACAGATGGTAGCTACACCTGTGTTAGCATAGCAGAATGTATACACTTGTCCAATCACTATGTTGTTCATCTGAAACTAATGTAACATAGTGTGTCAGCTATTCCCAAATAACATGTTTTTTTTAAATAAGGTAAATAAATGAAGTAAAAAGTTTAATGTAAAAGATCCTGTTAATATCTAATCAAGAAATGCAGTAAAGTTCCAAAATAGAAAGTCACCATATCAAATTCTGTAGCCTTCCTATACACTAACCCAATTATCTAAGAAGAAGTAAAGAAAACAATCCCATTTACAATAGCATCAAAAACAATAAAATTTATAGGAATAAATTTAGCCAAGGAAGTGAAAGATCTCTCTACAGAAAACTATAAAACCTGTGTGCAGGAATGGAAGAAGTTCAATTTGGGTGAAAGAAACAGGAGAACACACAAGTCAGTGAAAAGCCATCCCATGTCCAACTTTCGGAGGAAATAATATAGATACAATGTCCATATTACCCAAAGCCATCTAGAGATTCAGTGCAATCTCTATCAAGACTCCGATGCAATTTTTATGCAATTAGAAAATCATATCCTAAAAGGTATTTGGAACCACAAAAAGACCCCAAGTAACAAACGCAAGGAAGAACAAAACAGGAGGCATCACACCTCTTGATTTCAAGCTTCATTCTAACACAAAGAAATCAGTTATGTCACTGGCATAAGCACAGACACAAGACAATGGAACAGAAATTGAGAGCCCAAACTAAACCCATGCATGCAAAATCACCTAGTATTTGACAAGGGAGTCAATAATACACAGTGGAGAAGAGTAGTCTTTTGAATAACTGGTGCTGGGAAAATTGGATATTCACATGTATAAGAACAAAGCTTGGCACCGTATGTTACACCACTCCCTAGAGAGTGAAAGGAAGAAACAGAGAGATATGTGGTTAGAGAGAAACAGAGACAAAGAGGAAGTACAAAGAGGAAAGTAGAGACCTGGTCCAGGTATGTGGATGGGGTGAGATGGGCCAGGGGAGAGGGGATGTATGAAGTGGCTCTGAGTTCTGGGGCAGAAAGGGCTTGTATCATGGGCATCAGAATTTCATGACCCCAAGACTCCAACATCCGTGGGTCCAAGCTCTGCAGAGGCCATTGAAATTGAAAGGATGGGTATCCCTCATTTCTTCTGGATTTGTGAGACTCAGCCTCATGTTCTGTCATGGAGAGGGATGTTTTGAGGGAGAGTGTGCTGCTCTTTGTCAGGTAAACTCCAGAGCCTGTCCTGTGGGGAGGTGTCCCAGGGCCATCTCCCTCACTGCCCCAGGTCCTGTTGGATTTCCCCCCTCCCCCCACCAGCTGGCCTTCCTCAAGTTCTGAACCCAGGCATCAGGCATTGTGTTGCCCCCAGGTCCTGCAGTTTGGACCTGGCAGAGGTGGAGTAGCATTATTGATAAAAAAATATTTGAGAATAAGGTCCATATCCTCCCTCTGGGACTAGCGGTGTGCATCCAAATCATAGGTGGCTATCCTCCTGTCCACAACCAATCTGAGCATTCCAGAAGGTAGGTGGACCCTTTAAAACACCATAGTCTTCTCTTACATCAAATTCAAAGACATTTTATAGTCCCAGGTTTCTTTTAATTCTGAAGAGATGGCAATTAATAATTGAAGGCATAATGGTCCTATAGGAAATTGACCTATATGACTGATGGACATTATTTCATCCATCCGTATCCCTAAAGCACATTTCATTGGATTAGCCAATGTAATTTTGAATGTAAATTCAAAACAGATGTGTAGCTCTCTGTAAGTTGCATTCTGACCTTGTCACATATATGTCATCAAAGATATTATTAGTGACTTTTCAGATAAGCTTTCAACATCAAGAATGTGATGTTAGAGAATCTGGTATAAATGGAAATTCACAGATTCTAAATGAGGAATGATTTTTCATTTTTAATGTTTCTTTTTTTGAGAGAGCCCGAGCTGGGGAGGGGGGAGAGAGTGGGAGACACCGAATCTGAGGCAGGCTTGAAGCTCTGAGCTCTCAGGACAGAGCCTGACGCGGGCTCAAACTCATGGACTGCAAGATCATGACTTGAGTCAAAGTCGGACACTTAACCGACTAAGCCACCCAAGCACCCCAGGAATGATAGTTTATTGGCAAAGAAGGAGAAATTAAAGATAGTGTAAAGGATGTATATTTTTAATTGAAATATTGTTCACACATTTGTTGTGTTAGTTTTTGGCATACATTGTAGTCATTCCATATGTCTGTAAATTATGTTGTACTTAAGCACAAGTGTAGCTATCATGTGAAAACATGCAACAGTATTATTACAGGATTGACTCCATTCCATTGGCTGTCCCTTGTATCCCTAGGACTCATTCATTCCATAGCTGGACGCCGGTATCTCTCTCTCAAAGGTGTCCATTCTTTATCTAACCTGAACACTTAGGTGGTAAACACAATTGCCTCATGTTCAGCATGTGTAAATTGGCGGTCTATTTTTCTGGGAACATTGCTTAAAGCATTACAAATGATGTCATTACGTTAATAAATTCGGTTTCATTCTTCACTCACAAAAGGAGAAGGAAAAGATTTCTTTGTGTCTCAGGCCCTGTCACTAAAACCCTTCCCAATGTGGAGAACAGGCTTAGTTTCCCAGAGCACCTTCGGTCCCTCAGCTGAGCGACCAGGGTCTTCAACATTGTAGGAATTCCCTTGGTGGCCAGCAGAGAGAGCTTGAGCACTACAGACCCGGAGGGGCATGTTCCTCTGCCAAGCAGTGATGGCCAGCAGAGGGCGCATCATCGGCTTTTCTGACCCAGGGCACCTCAGAGCAGGAAGGGCTTCTATTGCTCCCAGAGGACTCAGAGCCTCTGCCGCTGCTTCAGTACAGAGAGCAGAGCTGCATTTCCAGCAGGTTCTGTCGCCTGCCCCAGGGGAGACCTTGGGAGCTTAGCAGCAACTTGGCATCTCCTGAGTCGCCAGAGAGAAGCTGCCTTGTTGTACTGAATGCTGAGGAGGGGGCGCCGGGTGGCTTCCCTGGGCAAGCTGGTTGCTGAGCTGCACAGGCCTTTGCGTTTTCTGAGCTGTTCCCGTGTTTCATTCCACCCCGTCCCGGACAGTTTTTGAACAAGACGTATTTTACTAAAGGACTCGTGGATTGCGGGGTCCCACGACATCACCTCATCGATGCAGTCGATGGTTTGTTCCAGATTCAGGCTTGTTTCCGGGAAGAAACCCTAACAGAAATTCAGAAGCACGGGAGCTGCATTCAATTAGGACGTGGATACATGAAATGCTCGTCTCAGGACCTTCTAGAAAATGAGCTGGGACCCACGTTCCGAGTCCTGCTGGAACCAGAGACTGAGGTAAGGACACAAACTGTCCCCACATCATACATGCTTTTTAAAAAATTTCATGGTTATTTTTCCAACCTAGTGAAGTGATTGAAAACTACAGAAAACCTGGTTCGTACCTGTCATTAACGTTATGTTATCTTCTAATTTAAATTCCAGTGAGTAAAGATACAGTGTAATATTAGTTTCAGGTGTCCAATATACTTCCACACGTCACCCGGTGCTCATCCCAGGTGCACTTCTTTTTTTTTTTTAATTTTTTTTTTCAACGTTTTTTTAATTTATTTTTGGGACAGAGAGAGACAGAGCATGAACGGGGGAGGGGCAGAGAGAGAGAGGGAGACACAGAATCGGAAACAGGCTCCAGGCTCCGAGCCATCAACCCAGAGCCTGACGCGGGGCTCGAACTCACGGACCGTGAGATCGTGACCTGGCTGAAGTCAGACGCTTAACCGATGCGCCCCCCAGGCGCCCCCCCAGGTGCACTTCTTAATCCCCATCAGCTCTTTCACCCATTCCCCCACCTTGCTGTGAAACCCCTCAGTTTGTTTCCTAGTTAAGAGTCTATTTGCTTGTCACTGTCTCCTCCCTCCCACGCCCCCCCCCCCCCCGCTTTGTTTTGTTTTATTGCCATGTGTTAGTGAAATCATTGGGTATTTGTCTTTCTCTGACAGGCTTATTTCACCCAGCATAACATTCTCTCGCTCTATCCACCTCGTGGCAAATGACCATATTTCATGTTCTTACGGCTAAATAATATTACATTCCATATACTACATCTTAATTTATTCATCAGTTGATGGATGCTTGGGCAGTTTCCGTAATTTGGCTGTTGTAGAAAATGCTGCTGTAAACATCAGGGTGAATGTATCCCTTTGAAGAATTATTTTTTGTACTATTTGTGTAAATACCTCGTAGTGAAATTGCTGGATCGTAAGGTAGTTCTATTTCCAGTTTTGTTTTTTTTTTTTTTTTTTTTTTTTTTTTTTTTACAAATCTCCATGATGTTTTCCAGAGTGGCTGCACCAGTTTGCATTCCTCCCCACAGTGCAAGAGGTTTCCTCTTTCCCCACATCCTTGGCAACACCTGCTGTTTCATCATTCATTGATTTTAGTCATGCAGACAGATGTGATGTGTTATCTCATTGTACTTTTGAATTGTATTTCCCTGAAGATCAGTATCGTTGAGGATCTTTTCATGTGTCTCTTGGCCACGTGTATGTCTTCCTTGGGAAAATGTCTATTCGTGTTTTCTACCCATTTTTAATCGGATTTCTAATTTTTTGTGTGCTCTATAACTTTATATATTTTGGACACTAACCCTTTATCAGATGTCGTTTGCAAATATCATTCTGTAGGTGTTTTAGTTTTGTTGATTATTTCCTTGGCGATGGAAGCTTTTTATTTTTACGATGTCCCATTATTTTTGCTTGTGTTTCCCTTATTTCAGGAGATATATCTACAAAGACGTTTGTACAGGCAATGTCAAATAAGATACTACCCTTGTTATCCTCTGGGATTTTTATGGTTTCAGGTTTTACACATAGGTCTTTATCCATGTTGGGTTTATTTTTGTGTATGTTGTAAGAAAGTGGTCCGTTGTTGTTTTGTTTTGTTTTGTTTTGCAGGTTGCTGTCCAGTGTTTCCAAAACCATATGTTGAGGAGACTTTAAGTTTATGTATTTATTTTGAGAGAGAGAGCATGCAGAAGAGGGTCAGAGAGAAATGGAGAGAGAGAATGCCATGCATGCTCTGCACTGCTCTGAGATCATGACCTGAGCTGAATTCACAATCACATGCTTTGGTGACTGAGACGCCCATGTGTCCCAAGAGTATCTTTTTTTCCATTGGATATTCTTTCCTGCTTTGTTGAGAATTAATTGACCATATAGGTGTTAGTTCATTTCTGGGTTTCTATTCTATTGATCTATGCCTCTGTGTTGTTGTTGTTGTTGTTGTTGTTGTTGTTGTTGTTGTTGTTTTGCCAGTACCATACTCTTCTGATCAGTACAGCTTTGTAATATAACCTAACGTCTGGAATTGTGATGTCTCCAGCTTTGCTTTTCTTCTTCAAGTTAGTTTTGGCTGTTTGGGGACTTCTGTCATTCCATACAAGTTTTGAGATTATTTTTTCCAGTTCTGTGACAAATGTTTTTGTTAGTGTGATAGGGATTTCATTACATGTGTAGATTGTTTTGAGGAGTGTAGACATTTTAACAATATTTTGTTCTTGCCATCCATGAACATGAAATGTATTTCCATTTCTTTGTGTCCTCTTCTATTTTTTTCATCAGTGTTTCCTAGCCTTTAGAGTACAGTTCTTTCACCTCTTTGGTTAGGTATATTCCTGGTATCTTGTGGTATTTGTGAACCTGTCAATGGGATTGATTCCTTACTTTCTCTCTGTGTTAATTCATGTTTCGTGTATAGAAATGCAATACATTTATGTGCATTGATTTCTGTATATGGTGACTTGTCGAATTCATACATCAATTCTAGCAATTTTTAAGGGAGTCTTTCATGTTTTTTATAGAGCACATCATGTCAGTTCCGAATAGCGAAAGTGCTACTTCTTCCTTGCTGATTTGGATGCCTCTTATTTCTTTTTGATGTCTGATTGCTGTGGCTAGGATTTCCCATACTATGTGAATAACAGTGGTGAGAGGGGTCATCCCTGTCTTGTCCCTGACCTTGGAGGAAAAACTTTCAATTTTTTCCCCATTGAGGATGACATTAGCTGTGGGTTTTTCCTAGATGACGTTTATTATGTGCAGGTAGGTTGAGTCTCAATGTACTTTGCTGAGGGTTTTTTTTTTATCATGAATGGATGTGACATTTTGTCAAATGGTTTTCCTGCATCTGTTGAAAGCATCATATTATTCTTATCCTTTCTTCTATTACTGTGGTACATCATGTTGATTGATCTGTGAATGTGGAACCACCCTTGCAGCCCAGGGATATATCCCACTTGATTATGGTAAATGATTCTATTAATGTATTGTTGACTTTAATTTGAAGGTATTTTAATGAGAATTTTGGCGTACATAGTCATCAGGCTATTGGCCTGCAGTTTTATTTAAAAAATTTTAAACATTTTTTTAAATGTTTATTTCTTTACTTAGAGTACATAAAAGTGAGGGAGGGGCAGAGAGACAGGGAGAGAGAGAATCCTGGCCATGCCCCACACTGTCATGGCAGGGTCCAACGTGGGACTCGAACCCACGCACTGCAAGATAATGTCCTAATCCGAAATTAAGAGTTGGACAGTAAACCGACTGAGCCACACAGGCGCCCCTGCAGTTTTCGGTTTTAGTGGAGGCTTTATCTGGTTTTGGTGTCAGGGTAATGATGGCCTCATAAGATGAATTTGTAAGTTTTCCTTCTTTTTTATTTTTTGTAATTCGAGGAGAATACGTATTACCTCTTCCTTAAATGTATAGTAGAATTCATCAATGAAGCCATCTGGCCCTTGTGTTGGGGGGAGATTTTTTAAATTACTGATATGATTTCTTTCTGTTTTAAGATTTTAGATATCTTCCTGTTTCAGTTTTGGTAGTTTGTGTGTTTCTAGGAATTTTTCCACTTTTCTCAGCGTGTCCAATTTGTTGCATATAGTTTTTCATAATATTATCTTCTAATTGTATTTTTGTGGTGTTGACTGTTATTTCTCCTTTCTTATTTGTGATTTTATTTATTTGAGTCCTTTCTCTCTTCTTTGTGAAAAGTCTGCCTAGGAGGTTTTCAAGTTGATTACTGCTTTCAAAGAACCAGCCCCTGGTTTCATTGATTTGGTCTAGTGTCTTTTTGGTTTCTATATTCCTTATTTCTGCCTTAATCTCTATTATTTCCTTCCTTCTGCTGTTCTTTTTCTCATTCCTTTAGTTGTAAGTTAGGATTGTTTGAGATTTTTCTTGCTCTTTAAGGTAGGCTTGTATTGCTATATACTTCCATCATAGACTGCTTTTGCTGCATTCCAAAGTGTTTTACCAGTGTATTTTCATTTTCATTTGTTTCAGTGTATTTTCTCATTGATTTCCTGTTTGACCCATTCATTTAGTAGCATGTTATTTAACCTCCCTTTATTCGTGGACTTCCCCCGCCCCCCCCGCCCCTTTTTTGTGGTTGACTTCAAGTTTCCTAGCTTTGTGGTCAGAAAAGATGCTTGGTCTGATCTCTGTCTTTGGGTACCTCTTGAGGCCTGATTTGTGACCTAGAATGTGATCAATTCTGGAGAATGCCCCATGTGCGCTTGAAAAGAATGTGTACTCTGCCATTTTAGTATGGAGTGTTCTGAATATATCTGTTAAACCCATCTGGTCCAGTGTGTCATTCAAAGCCACTGTTTCCTTGTTGATTTTCTGTTTATAGGTTCTGTCCATTGATGTGAGTGATGTGTTAAAGTCCTCTACTATCGTTATATTATTATAAATGAGTTCCTTTGTGGTTGTTGCTAAATGTTTTATGTGCTTGGTGATTGTATGTTGGGTGCATCAAAATTTACAATCATTGGATATTCTTGTTTGGCTGTCCCCTTTAGTATGAGATCATGTCTGTCTTCATCTCTTGTTATAGCTTTATTTATTTATTTATTTATTTATTTATGTATTTATTTATTTTAATTTAAATCTTAGCTGACATACAGTGCATTCTCAGATGCGGGAATAGAATTCGATGATTCATCCCTTACATACAACACCCAGTGCTCATCACAAGTGCTCTTCTTAATACTCGTCCTCCATCTAGCCCAGTGCTGACCCATCTCCCTCCATCAACCTTCAGTTTTTTTTTCTCTAACATTAAGAGACTCATGTGGTTTGTTACCACTCTTCTCTTTTCCTGCCCCCTTCCCTAGTTTTCATGTGTTTTGTTTCTTAAATTCCACATGAGTGAAATCATATATTTGTCTTTCTCTGATTGACATACATCATTTAGAATAATACATTCTAACTCCATCCACATCGTTGCAAATGGCAAGATTTCATTCTTGAAGCTGAGTTATATTTCATTGTATATACGTATGTATGTATATATGAACATACACATATGTACATATGCGTATACATACGTACACACACACACACACACACACCACAACTTCTTTATACCTTCATCAGTTGATGGATACTTGGGCTTTCTCCATAGTTTGGCTACTGTTGATAATGCTGCTATAAATATTGGGTGCATGCGATGTCACTATTAGGTATTTACCCAAAGGGTACCAAAATAGAGTCTCGGTTTTAAAGTTTATTTTGCCTGATATAAGTATTGCTACTGGCTTTCTTTTGACATTATTGGCATGATCAATGTTTCTTCATTCCCTCGCTTTAAATCTACAGGTGACTTAAGTCCAAATAAGGCTTTGTAGGCAGCATCTAGATAGGTCTTGTTTGTTGTTTGTTTGTTTGTTTGTTCTTTTGTCCATTCTGACGCCCTATCCAATGTCTTTTGATTGGAGCATTTAGTCCATTTACATTCAGAGTGATTATTGATAGGTATATATTTAGTCCCATTCCACTAGTTGTTTTGTCATTGTTTCTTGATGTTTTCTCTGATCCTTTCTTGTCTGTAATACTTTTAGTCTTTCATTTCCACTCAAAGAGCCCAATTTAAATATTCTTTTCTTTTGACTGGTAGTACATTTCTTTACTTATTTTTAATATTTCTTCTTTTTTAAATTTAAGCCCGTTAGTTACCTTATAGAGGAATACAGTTTCAGCAGTAGAATTTAGTGATCCATCAAGTACAAAATATACCCAATACTCATCCCAAGTGCCCCCCCTAATGCCATCACCCATTTAGCCCATACCCCTATTCAGTAACCCTCCAGGAACCCTGAGCTTCTTCCCTCTATTTAACAGTCTCTTATCATTTGACTCCCTTTCTGTTTGTATCTTATTTTTGCTTTCCTTTCACTATGTTCATCAGTTTTATTAAATTCCACAGATGAGAGAAATCATAGGATGTGTGTCTTTCTCTGACATATTTTGCTTAGCATTAGCATAATAAAGTCCAGTTCCATCCACGTTGTTGCAAATAGCAAGATTTCATTCTTTTTGATCGCCGAGTAATAGTCCATTGTATGAATATACCACATCTTCTTTATCCATTCATCTGTCAATGGTCATTTGGGCTCTTTGCATAATTTAGCTATTGTTGATAATGCTGCTTTAAACATTGGAGTACATGTGCCACTTCGAGTCAGCGTTAGTGTATCCTTTGGATAAATACCTAGTAGTGCAATTGCTGGGTCCTAGTGTAGTTCTATTTTTAGTTTTTGTGACGAATCTCCATACTATTTTCCAGAGTGGCTACGCCACTTTGCATTCCCACCAGCATTGGAAAAAGGTTCCCTTTCCCTGCATCCTTGCCAAAATCTGTCGTTTCCTGAGATGTTAATTTTAGCCATTCTGAAAGGTGGGAGGGGATATCTCATTGTGGTTTCGATTTGTATTTCAGTGAAGATGAGTCAGATTGAGCATCTTTTCATGTGTGACCAATCTGGATGTCATCTTTCTTAAAGTGTCTCTTCATGTCTTTTGCCCATTTCCTCACTGGATTATTTGGTTTTTGGGTGTTGAGTGTGATAAGTTCTTTATAGATTTTGGATACTATCCCTTTATCTGATATGTCACCTGCAAATATCTTCTCCCATTTCATTCACTTGCCTTTTAGTCTTGCTGATTGTGTCCCCTGCTGTGCAGAAGCTTTTTATCGTCAGGACCCAATAGTTCATTTTGATTTTTATTGCCCTTGCTTCTGGACACATGACAAGTGAGAAGGTGCTGTGGCCAGGAACAAGGAGGTAGATTGCCTATTATCTCCTCTAGGATTTTGATGATTCCTGACTTATATTTCGATCTTTCATCCATTTTGAGGTGTGTGTGTGTGTGTGTGTGTGTGTGTGTGTGTGTTTGTGTGTGTGGTTTAAGAAGAGTGTCCAGGTTCATTCTTCTCACTGTCCAGTTTTCCCAGTACCATTTGTTGAAGAGACTCCTTTTTTCCATTGGATATTCTTTCCTGCGTTATCAAAGATTACTCAGCCATATGTTTGAGGGTATATTTCTGGGTTCCATATTCCATTCCATTGATGTCTGTCTCCGTTTCTGTGCCCGTAAAATACTGTCTTGATGATTGCTGCTTATTAATACACGATAAATCCAAACTTGTTATGTCTCCAGCTTTGTTTTCTTTTACAACATGAATTTGGCAATTTGGTGTGTCTTCTGATCTGTACAAATTTTAGGGTTCTTTGTTCTAGCTCTGTGAAGAAAGCTTGTGTTATTTTGATAGGGATTGCATTGAATGTGTCGATTGCTTTGGGTAGTATTGACA